>NC_059073.1:216995327-217295327 GCF_020497125.1 Mauremys mutica
TGCACAAGATGGGGTAGGGACAGGAGGTCTCATGGTTCTCAGGCTGCCCTGAGGAACAGTAAATTCATCCTTAATTGGAAGCCTGATTTCATTTGTTTTTTATGCTTCATGTCAGGACCCTTGTCTTACCTCATTGTGATTAGCTTCGCTGTAATAAAGACACTAACAATGTTTTCATAGGAGAATAATGTCAGTGCACTACTGAAGCCAACCATCTCATCATGACTCAACACAGCTTGCGTCAGACAACTCGAGGGGGCAGGGGGTAAGTTTAGTTCCCATCACTCCTTTACACCTCTGGGAATCAAAGTTAAAAAAGATCCCTGGATGACTGAAATGGATCAATATCCCAGTGCAAAGGAAGTCATCCAATGTTTCATGATTTCTTCCCCCCCCCACACACACACTCTGAATCATTTTCCCTATTGCCTTTTTTTAAATTATATCTTGTTACACAAACTTAATAACATTCAGATCATAAACTGCTTGGGGCAAAGAATGATTTCTGATAACATGCTTTGTAATCTTATGGCTCTCTTTCATTACATTTCTTGAACAGTATTCCCCTGGACCCTAAAGCTGTTAGGTTACAAGACCTTAGCATGCAAACAACCATAAGTAAGGAAGGGGCCATTTTTCTGTTTTGTGTTTGTACAGCCCCTAGCACAACGGGGCCCTGATCACAGCTGGGACCACCCAACTCTACCACAATACAAATGATAAATAAGGTTTTTGTTGGGAAGCAGGCTATAAATAGCTAGAAGATAAGCCTCCAAAAAGGCAACAGTATCAAAGAATCTAAATAACGTAGAACAGTATTTGGGTACGTTTTCACTACCCGCCGGATAGGCGGGTAGCAATCGAATTCTCAGAGTTCGATATATCGCGTCTCATCTAGACGCGATATATCGAACTCCGAACGCGCTCCCATCGACTCCGCAACTCCACCACCGCGAACGGCGGTGGCGGAGTCGACGGGGGAGCCGTGGACTTCGATCCCGCGCCATGAGGACGGGTAAGTAACTCGAACTAAGGTAGTTCGACTTCAGCTACGCTATTCGCGTAGCTGAAGTTGCGTACCTTAGTTCGACCCCCCCACCCCCCCAGTGTAGACCAGGCCTTAGTCTGAGTGAGTGGACAAGTCTGGAGAGGATAGCATCATACTTGAGCCTAACAGAATGAACTGAATAAATATGGTAATCTCTACTGATGAATCTGTCATTACTGGAGTATTAATATTGCAATCCTGTAAAAAAAATTTCAGTGTTATCCACATTTTTTTTAAATACAATGGTTACATATGTGTTTTGGAAATAAGATCTTTAACAGAGCGCAAATCTCTCCTTTCACAAGATGGTCTAGCTAGCATAGCTAAAGGGCTTTTACAGACAGCAAATAGGCAGAGCAGTGTTTCCTAAATGGTTGGTCTCAACCCACCATAGGTTTCAGGAAAGTTCTAGATGAGTCACCATGTCCAGGGCTGGATCCACACATCACCAGGCTCCAAGCAACATATACTTCTGGCCCAATGTGGATGGAAGGCTGGGGTGGGGGTTTGGGGGGGGGGGGTAGTGGTTTGGAAGGTGATAACGTCTTACACTCATCCTGTCCTGTAGGACAGGGCCCAGCTCCCCACTCCAGACACCGCAACCTGGCACATGGGATTGCAATGCCTGGAGCTGGGAGCTAGGCCAGCCCTGCAGGACAGGTGCCGCTGCCAAAGGTCAAGATCACTCTCCAGACTCCTGCACCACCATCATGCCTCCCCTCTGCACTGGGCCAGGATTAGGTTGCGGTGCCGGGGCAGAGTGTGCATGCACATAATGATGGATCACAAAAAGAGACAAAACCCAGGGGGTGGATCACCTCAGTAAAAAGTTTGGGAACCACTGAAGAAGAGATAAAATGTCATTTGCAGGGTCTCAGCAGTAGCTGCCAAGTTCCAGCCACAGTGGACATTTTTGTAACTTGGTGCCTGAAGTTATGTCCCTAACAAAGTGGTTCAATTTTCAGTAGTACAAAGCACCCACATCTACCACTGACTTATAAGGGAGTAACTTACAAAGTTTTAAGTTTGTCAAAACCAAAGTCATTTTTATAGAACCATAAAAACATGCTTGATATAAAATCTATATATTGCACAAATATTGCACATGCACTTCCTATCTTGAGAAAGAGAAGTTACCTCTGTGCTTCCAGGAGCTCTCACCCCCTCTACAGCCAGCAGCTCCAGCCACTCTGCTCCCCAGCCCAACTCAACCCACTCACCTGCCCCAGGCAACTGGGATTTTCCAAGCCCCAGCAATGAAGTTAACAGATCTGGGTGCCTCACTTTAAACACCCAAGTTTGGGTGATATTGCCCACAACTGTCACACAAGTGCCATAATTCATGTCAAAGAGGAGAGTTCAGACATCCCTGAATATTCACCCATTTCAGAGAATATTGTGAGTTTATACTTACCAGGGAAAATCAGAGCAGAATTCTCTTGGTTGTGGGGGGAGGAGGAGTGGGGTTGAACAAATTCCAATACCCTTCAATTTTAGTACTTAGCATTAAGCTTCGCGAGAGAGAGAATCAAGAGACAGGAATTCAAGCTCTACAACTGGTTTTAGAGCAATTATAACTGCTGAGAGGAAGGAACCTGAGTAAGTCTTTTACTGTCTGAAAAGCCATTTTTAGTGCTAGAGAATAGAACAAGCCTTTTACTATTGATAGCGTATGCTTATGTGGTTGTTTTCAGACTAGTGCGCGCACACAGTTGTTGTGCGGGATGGGAACAGATTTTGCCACCAATTCATATGGCAAGCATGCAACCCCCGACATCCATCAAAGCATCAGCCAAATGCCTATACTTAGGATGCTATAAATAGTATCATGTGATGCATCCAGTGTGTACTTTCCAGTGTGTGTCGTACCATGATCCAATTACCGGCATAAGCTTAAAAGAGAGAGTTCTCACCTGTCTGGCTACCCTCCGGGCCTCCCAGTAAGGTTTAGAGTCTTCCACAGCTTTTCCAATCTTCTTTACTAGTTCATCTAGTTTCACTGTAGCTTCCACCAGCACAGAGCGGAATTTTTGGCGTGCATCCTACAAGAGGGGAAGAAAAGATAGAAGACTAAGGGGGGATATGATAGAGGTGTATAAAATCATGAGTGATGTGGAGAAAGTAGATAAGGAAAAGTTATTTACTTATTTCCATAATACAAGAAGTAGGGGCCACCAAATGACATTAATGGGCAGCAGGTTTAAAACAAATAAAAGGAAGTTCTTCACACGGCGCACGGTCAACTTGTGGAACTCCTTGCATGAGGAGGTTGTGAAGGCTAGGACTATAACAGCGTTTAAAAAAGAACTGGATAAATGCATGGAGGTTAAGTCCATTAATGGCTATTAGCCAGGATGGGTAAGGAATGGTGTCCCTAATGGTGTCTGTTTGTCAGAGGGTGGAGATGGATGGCAGGAGAGAGATCACTTGATCATTACCTGTTAGGTTCACTCCCTCTGGGGCACCTGGTATTGGCCACTGTCGGTAGACAGGATACTGGGCTAGATGGACCATTGGTCTGACCCAGTACGGCCGTTCTTATGTTATTAGAGTGTGTGTGTACTTTTATTTCTCTTGGTCCATTGTTCCTAGTAGGAGGATGTTGATTAGGAGTCAAAGAGCAGCCAAGAATGTTAGGATAGTGGCGGTCATTAGTACTAAGCTAGAACTGTTCCGTCATAATAATACCCAGTACCCTGGAATGCACCTAAGAGCTAAGATTTCCATACTAGATGTCAGAATGTATCTTCAGAAAGCAGCATATATAAAAACATCAAGACAGCATAAGCCAGAAAGGATTTCTTAATAGGCCAGTGGTTGGGAGGGGAAGGGAAGAGCAGCAGTGCACCGAGCTCAGAGGGAGGTAAAGACAAAGATACTCGTGGCCGGTTGTGTGATTTTCTACTACGACGATACTCAGACTGAGCTCGCAAGCAGCAAGTGTCTCTTTAATGTGCTCCTGCGACTCTTTGCAGCATACAATATTAAAATATTGTGTGATTTAATTATTAACCAATCAGGATGCTCTTACTATGTTATTAACCGACTGTAGTTGATAAAATATTAATACTTAGTCGGTTTTGCTATGAGAATAATTATATATACACATGTAAGTAAGTAAACGAAACTAAGTCACACTACCATGGCTATTTGGGGTAATGATCATCACTAATTTGGCTCCTGAACCACTGAGGTCTGAGTATCACTGTTCTAATACTAGAGAGCAATTCACATCCCTGCACTATATCAGAGAGATTTGGACTTGTCCTTTTAAGTGTCCTCTGGAAGGAATACGGACATCTCTTGGGAATAGTTATCATAACAGACAGCTACATGTTTACTAAGGAATTTAAAGAGACTTTCAAAGCAGTTTTCAGAATTCTGGTCACTTCTTTGAGCATTTCTGCTCTGTAAGCTGGACCTGGGTCACAGTGGGTCCTGCCATCTCAAGCCCAATCCCATGTTGTGTTGAGAGATCTTAACTGACATTAGCTGCAGCAGGAACTGAAGGCCCTTCATGGTATTTCGCAGAAGGGACACCATTTTACAATGGGAACTAGGATTCAAAGGACCTGTTTGCTCCAGAAGAAAGCACCAAAAACTTTTAAAGAGTCTGTATGCTAATTTTCAGACCAAAAAGTTGATTTAAAACACACCCTCCTGGCAACATTTCTGTAGAGCTTTCAATTCAGTTTTCTGCAGTGAAAGCCAACCTTTTCAGTTCTAGTTGCATCAGTTAGTGAAGATGGTTGCTTCCCATTTGACTGTTATTCTTTTATATTTAAGAAAGCCAGAACTTCTCCTGTCATTCCCAAACAGAGTTAGCCCTCTTTATAATTAGATAAGGTGATTAGAATTCTCCTTCTGTTCCACATTTTTTTTTTTTTAAACAGAATGGATCCAATTCTGATTTCAGCATCCAGCATAACTCTAAGTTATTCCAGACTGACAGATGCAATTGAGATTGGAACCTGGCTCTATATTTAAAGGGACCAAGAGCAAGGACCATGTGAGCTCATGACAAACCTTGCAATTCTAATTAGAAAGAAGGATTTAGGCACCCTGCTGGAGTGACATTTTGATTAAATGAGAGCAGCTGGTTTGGAGCGCTGTCTAATTCAGATCCTGTTTCCTTTTTTCCCTGAGATTTCTAGAATACAAAGTTGAATATTCATTGCCAAGATTAAAAAAAAAAAAAAGATTGGAACCTAACACTTGACATTCATAAAGGCAGAAGGGAAAGATTCAAAACAAACTATTAAATGTATTTTTAGTACACCCAATTATGGCTGATTTTCAGTATTATCTAAAATCCTAATAGGATCAATAGCATAATTTTTTGTCCCCATGTTAATAGTTATGGCTAATGTGGCAACAGCCAAAGTTAATTTAGTATTTTAACAGTTCCATTCTATTTTATAACTGATCTAGCTTAAGTCTCTTTTCTTGGAGAAAAAGAGTTAGTATCAAACTGCATCATGAGATAATGGCCAGACAATACATGTATGAAATAAATAAGCAAGCTTCTGAATCAGAAGAGTTAAACAAATTACAGCATTTCTAATTAGACTAATGGATTTTATATGGTTCACTACTCAAAATGTGAGCTTCACAAATAGGTGAAATTAAATTGCTTTAGCAAATATGATGAATTCATTGCACGAAAATTACTTTTAAATAGCAAAGTATATTTAGAGGGGGTGGGGGAGAGAATGTTCTTGCCCTGCTGGGAAACCTACCATTAAAAACTAATTTCTAAGGGACATTGTTAGTTGGGTTTATTTTCACTTTCCCCAGATTTTCAGATGGGGGTAGGGAGGGTTGTGTGTTAAAATGTGAGAGGTCCTTAATGCATGTGAAGAGACCCTCACAGCCTCATTCTTAGCTCCATAAAAACACTCTTGGAAGGAAGAAAACTGTCAACAGAAACTCCTTATAATGACTAATTTGTGCATTGAGACCTTCCCCAGTTTTATTCATGTTTAATTATATGTACTCTCATCCCTTAGGGAAGGGAATGTGACTATCTCCACATGGAATAAAAACAGCAGGGAACTGTCAAACCAAGAGCAAATCTGGTGAGAAGCCACAGATCTTTATCCAATGAAGCACCTCCTAATTACTGTGCTGTAACAAGAGCCTCTCTAATTGGCATCTTAGGCATACATCTTGCAAACACTTAAGCACATGCTTAGCTTAACCCCTGTGAATAGTCCCATTCAAGTCAATGAGTAAAATTACATCTATGTTCAAGTGTTCTGAGGATTGGGATCTTGTTTAAAAAAAAAAAAAAAGGACACAATGAGGAACCCAAATGAAATTCTGATGAATAAGAGAAAGTTGGTTAGATAATTGTTTTTAAACCCTATGGTTTAATCAGACAGCCCATTTTAAACCAGAATATGTCCTCAAGTTTCTGTTTATCAGAAACAGAAGATCCTAATTCTGCATGTTCAACTTTCTTCTGAATGATAAAAAATGATCAGCAGACTCTCGTCTTTTATGTGCCTTGAGCAAAGGTTTCTAATCATTTTCCCAAGCTGGGCCTGTGGTGTGATCTAACACAACATTAGTGGTGGTTGCAAAACCCAAAGCACCAGTAGCTCCCAGAGAGGTTACCACCCTCCGTTTCATTCCCACACTCTACTTTCACTTTTCATTAGCCCCGTTAACACGAGAGGTACTTCCACTTTAAACGTTTCAGCTAAGCAACTGTAGCACTGTTTGTCCCTGCAGTTCAGTGCATCCACACTAGCCAGACAGTTAACTTAAACTGATTCCACTCCCACCAACATCTGCTGTACCACCTGCCCAAAGTCCCAGGCACAGCTCCCCAGAGCAGGGACATACAATGACAGCACAGGCTCCATATGCCAGTGAAGGGCATAGAGGAGTACCATCCAACTGTGCTGACGGACCAACTGAACTAGTGCCGCTGCAACAGCTGCACTGCCCACTGACACCAGCTCTGCCACAGTTTGAATTGAGCTGGAGTGGGCAGAAGCACTGGCCAGGCTTGCTCAGAAGTGCCGCGACACCTGGAGTGTTTGCTCAACATCCGGAGAGCTTACGTGAACAGACGGGCATTCCAAGCACTCAGATCCATTGCAAAGGAAAGATGATCCAGCACTTGGGGCATTAGCCTGGGACCTGAGACACCCAGGCTCAAGTCTCTGCTCTACCACAGACTTCCCATGTGATCATGGGCAAATCACTTAGGTCCTCTTTGCCTCAGTTCCCTGTCTTTCCAATGAGGATTATAGCACTCCCACCTCTCACAGGGGTGTTTTGAGGATAAAAACAGTAAAGATTCTGAGGAGCTCAGATACTATAGTCAAGGGGGCCATATAAATACCTGAGATAGATATACCAGACAGGCCTATCACGTGCACTGGGAGGACTCTTCTCCACCTGCACCTCCAAATTATCTATAGCCTTGCTCTCCATGACAAGTTGCCATCACAGTCCTGTAGATGTACATGTTTTGCATTTACCTTGTTTAACTGCAAGATACCTCTTCTGCCTCTATCTAATGCCCTATCATGTGTTTGCTGGGGAAAGGAAGTGAAAAAACTGTAATGGTGCAGCATGGGGCACACAGCAAAGCAGTCACGGGAGTGTGAGTGCTGCAAGGCTGCTCAGACGAAACCCACAGAGATTCAGTTCTTTCTGCCCATCTATATTCGGTCTTTCGGTTCCTTGTAAAAATAATTAAAATTCATTCATCAACTTTAAATCTGATCAATTAGAAGTAGTATTCAAAATAGTTTCTCTGCAGTTTCAGGTACTATCCCTGCTCATGAATCACCCTGACAATTTTTTGTGGTTTTACAATTATATGTTTTTCCCCTCTCCTGTTGCTGTGCTATGCCCTGCGCATAAAACAGGGCAAACTACACAGAATGGAGAACAGTAAAGCTAACTGTACAGAGTTTGCTCAAACGCCAACGTAAACAAGCCGAGCAAAGCAGACTTTTTCTTCCATTCTCTTTTGGCAATAGAGTCTGCCAAATGTTATCCTACTATCCTTCAAAGTTCCTTGTAAGGCTAGTAGGATAACAATATTTCCGATAAAAGGGGGATTTTAAGTAACTGTGTCTAACATTTCATTCTTTCTCCCCCTTGTTCAATTGAGACTGTAAGAAGTTTTTCCTTAAGTTTCAACAGAAGTCAGGGTGTTTCACTTCTGTATGCATTATGGTGGAGAGAGGAGAAGGAAAGGGTCAAAACCTAGCTCTTCACATATACTATACACTGAAATGCAAGCACAATATTTACATTCCAATTGATTTTATAATTATTTGGTAAACATGAGAAAGGAAGCTATTTTTCAGTAACCGTGGCTGTGATGCTTGTAGTTTTATGTCTGATTTTGTAAGCAAGTAGTTTTTAAGTGAGGTGAAACTTAGGGCACACAAGACAAATCCAACTCCTGGAAGCCGGGTACAATTGTCTGGAAAGGTTGAGAGCCACTGCATTACAGGACACATGGAACTCAAACTGGAACATGCAGCACCAATATGTATCAAATGGAGACAACTGGAGTTTACTCTTCAACACAAAGGGAATATTTATCGTCCCAGCAATTCCCCACTAAGAATTCCTTAGCTCCCTCTCTCTACCCCTTGCCAATAGGCAGGGCCGGTGCAAGGATATTTTGCAGCCTATAGTGAAATTTCCACCTTGCGCCTCCCCCTCCAATGTCCAGCCCCCACCTTCCTACAGCCAAGTTCCCCCCAGAGGCCCAGATGTTCACAAAAGTGCAGGGGGCATGGGGCGGGGCTGCAAAGAGGAGGTCGTATGGGGGCCTCTTCCAGGGGGTGAAGGTGGCAGAGAGGGTTGCATGGGATTGTTGCAGGGGGTGGAGGTGGCCAAGAGTTGGAGGGGGTGCAGTGGCAGGGAGGGAGTGGCACAAGGGAGAAGTGAGCAGGAGGGGGTTGTTGCAAGGGGCTGGCAGGCGGGGGGGTGTCTGTGCCCAGGGTTGTTGCAGGGCAGTTAAGGTGGCAGTGAGGGGTTTGCACAAGGGAGAAGTGGGCAGGAGGGAGATGGCAAGCGGGGGGGGGGGTGTCCCGAGGTTGATGCAGGGGTGAAAGTGACCGTGCCTGGCTTGGGGGGTTGCCGGGTGGATGTTGCTCAGAGGCAAAGAAGTGGCAGGACAGTGTGGGTTGCTGGGGCGGGGGGTGCAAAGGAGAGAAGGTAACTGGTCGGTGGGTGTTGGAGGGGGTGGCGCTGGATGGGGGAGGGAGTTCCTGCACCCGAGCCTGCCCCGCTGCCGTGAGCCCGGGGGCAGCAGGGAGCCCGGCTCGGCCTGTGGAAGGCAGCACAGCTGCTAGCGCTAGACCCCTCCCTTCCCGGGGGAGCAGCCGGCGGCGGAGCAGGGGAGAGGAACTGGCCGCGCCACGGGCAGCCCCTCGACAGCTAGGAGGCAGGGAGCAGCAGCAGCCTTGTGCTCCGCTGTTTAAAAAAAATGGGGGGGCACCGCTTTTTGGCACCCCCAACCACTTGGCGCCTAGTCCGCCTAGTGGTTGCATAGGCCCTGCCAATAGGGAGATTCTAGAAGTGTAGCTTTGGGGCGCATGCCAGTCTCCTACCCAATACATGCTGCTGTTGGAATAGTCCTTTTTTAAAAGCAGACTGTTCCAATAACTGGACGCCCCATCATCTCTGGCATTGGCATTCTCACTGAAGCACTGTCTGGATATGTGGACTCTCTACTCAAACCCTACGCCACCAGCACTTCCAGCTCTCTCTGTGACACCACTGATTTCCTGAGGAAACTACAATGCATTGGTGACCTTCCAGAAAACACCATCCTAGCCACCATGGATGTAGAGGCTCTCTACATAAACATCCCACACACAGATGGAATACAAGCTGTCAGGAACAGTATCCCTGACGATGCCACTGCACAACTGGTTGCTGAGCTCTATGACTTTATCCTCATGCACAACTATTTCAAATTTGATGACAATATATACCTCCAGATCAGTGGCACCGCTATGGGCACCCACATGGCCCCACAATATGCCAACATTTTTATGGCTGACCTAGAACAAGCTTCCTCAGCTCTCGTCCACTCACGCCCCTTCTATACCTATGCTACACTGATGACATCTTCATCATCTGGACCCATGGGAAGAAGACTCTGGAAAAATTCCACCACGATTTCAACAGCTTCCACCCCACCATCAACCTCAGCCTGGACCAATCTACACGGGAGGTCCACTTCCTAGACACCATAGTGCAAATAAGTGACGGTCACGTTAACACCACCCTATACCGAAAACCCACTGACCGCTATGCCTACCTTCATGCCTCCAGCTTCCATCCCAGACACACCACACGATCCATTGTCTACAGCCAAGCACTGAGGTACAACCGCATCTGCTCCAACGCCTCAGACAGAGACCAACACCTAAAAAATTTTCACCAAGCATTCTCAAAACTCCGGTACCCGCACGAGGAAATAAGGAAACAGATCAACAGAGCCAGACGTGTACCCAGAAGCCTCCTACTGCAAGACAAACCCAAGAAAGAAACCAACAGGACTCCACTGGCCATCACATACAGTCCCCAGCTAAAACCTCTCCAACGCATCATCAGGGATCTACAACCCATCCTGGACAATGATTTTACTTTCACAGGCCTTGGGTGGCAGGCCAGTCCTTGCCCACAGACAACCCGCCAACCTGAAGCATATTCTCACCAGTAACTACACACCGTACCATAGTAACTCTCACTCAGGAACCAATCCATGCAACAAACCTCGATGCCAACTCTGCCCACATATCTACACCAGTGACACCATCACAGGACCTAACCAGATCAGCCACACCATCACCGGTTCATTCACCTGCACGTCCAATGCAATATACGCCATCATATGCCAGCAATGCCCCTCTGCTATGTACATCGGCCAAAAAGACGGTTACTCACCTGTAGTAACTGGTGTTCTTCGAGATGTGTTGCTCCTATCCATTCCATTGTAGGTGTGCGCGCCGCGCGTGCACGGCTCTCCGGAACATTTTTACCCTAGCAACTCCGGCGGGCCGGCTGGCGCCCCCTGGAGTGGCGCCGCTATGGCGCCCATTATATACCTCAGCCGGCCCGTCCGCTCCTCAGTTCCTTCTTGCCGGCTATTCCGACAGTGGGGAAGGAGGGCGGGTCTGGAATGGATAGGAGCAACACATCTCGAAGAACACCAGTTACTACAGGTGAGTAACCGTCTTTTCTTCTTCGAGTGATTGCTCCTATGCATTCCATTGTAGGTGATTCCCAAGCCTTACCTAGGCGGTGGGGTCGGAATGAGACGTGGCGGAGTGTAATACCGCAGAGCCGAAGGCTGCGTCGTCTCGAGACTGCTGCACCAACGCGTAGTGGGAGGTGAGGGTGTGGACTGAAGACCATGTGGCCGCTCTGCAGATGTCCTGGATGGGAACATGGGCCAGGAAGGCGGCCGACGAGGCGTGTGCCCTGGTCGAGTGAGCGGTGAGTCGGCACGGGGGGACGCGAGCAAGCTCGTAGCACGCACGTATGCAGGACGTCACCCAGGATGAAATCCGTTGTGAGGACACTGGCTCGCCTTTCATGCGCTCAGCAATTGCCAGAAAGAGCTGGGAGGAACGCCGGAAGGACTTTGTCCGGTCGATGTAAAAGGCGAGGGCCCTACGGACGTCCAGGGTGTGAAGCTGCTGTTCACGAGGTGAGGCGTGCGGCTTTGGAAAGAAAACCGGGAGGAAGATTTCTTGATTAAGATGGAAGGCCGAGACCACCTTGGGAAGGAAGGCCGGATGTGGTCGAAGCTGCACTTTGTCCCCGTGGAAGACGGTATATGGGGGACCTGCCGTCAGGGCGCGGAGTTCGGAGACTCGTCTGGCGGATGTGATTGCCACGAGGAAGGCCGTCTTCCAGGTGAGATGGAGCAGAGAGCACGTGGCCAGGGGCTCGAAGGGTGGCCGCATCAGCTGGGTGAGAACCAGGTTCAGATCCCAAGTCGGAGCAGGCGGACGCACCTGAGGGTAGAGACGGTCTAACCCCTTGAGGAAGCGGGCAACCATTGGGTTGGAAAAGACTGAGCGACCATCTATAGCGGGCCGAAAGGCTGACAGTGCTGCCAGGTGCACCTTCAGGGAGGAGATCGCAAGACCTTGGCCCTTCAGGTACCAGAGGTAATCGAGGACCGTCTGGATAGGGGTCGAGAACGGGTTAAGACCTCGCTGATCGCACCAAAGAGCAAAGCGTTTCCACTTCGCGAGGTAGGTAGAGCGTGTCGAGGGTTTCCTGCTTTCAAGCAGAACTTGCTGCACTGCCGCCGAACAACCCCTCTCTGCGTCGGTCAACCACTCAGGAACCAGGCTGTAAGATGCAGCGACTGCAGGTTCGGGTGACAAAGCTTGCCGAGGTCCTGAGAGATGAGGTCCGGCCACAACGGCAGGGGAATGGGATCCCGAATCGAGAGCTCGAGGAGCAGGGTATACCAGTGCTGCCTCGGCCAGGCCGGAGCGACGAGTATGACGCGGGCCTTGTCCCTCCGCAGCTTGAGTAGTACTCGGTGGACCAGCGGGAACGCGTATAGGAGGGGACCCGTCCAGGGCATGAGGAACGCATCGGAGATGGAGTCCGGAGCCCGACCCTGGTACGAACAGAACCTGTGGCACTTCCTGTTGGTCCTGGAGGCAAACAGGTCTATTTGGGGAAATCCCCACCTCCGGAAGATGGTGTGAGCCACATCGGGGCGAAGGGACCACTCGTGGGAGGCGAAGGACCTGCTCAGACGGTCGGCCAGCGTGTTCTGCACCCCTGGTAGAAAGAACGCTTCGAGGCGAATCGAGTGGGTCACGCACAGGTCCCATAGGAGCATCGCCTCCTTGCACAACGGGGAGGATCGGGCCCCGCCCTGCTTGTTCAGATAGAACATGGCCGCCGTGTTGTCCGTGTATACCGCTACGCAGCGGTCCCGGAGGTGTGCTAGAAAGGCGAGACAAGACAAGCGGATCGCTCTCAACTCCCGTACGTTGATGTGGAGGGAGAGTTCCTGGGCCGACCAGAGACCCTGGGTGTGCAGGTCTCCCATGTGAGCCCCCCATCCGAGCGCCGAAGCGTCTGTGGTCAGGGTGACCGACGGGCGGGGGGGGCGGAACGGAACCCCTGCGCAGACCACCTCCGGATCCAGCCACCAGGTGAGCGCCTGGAGAGTGGGGTCCGAGACCGTGACCTCCATATCTATAGGGTCGCGGTGGGGGCGGTACACTGATGTCAGCCACATCTGGAACGGACGAAGCCTCAGCCTCGCGTTGGCGGTCACAAAAGTGCACGCCGCCATGTGACCCAGCAGGCAGAGGCAGGACCGCACCGTCGTGGAAGGGAAGGCCTGCAGGGCCCGGATGAGCGAGACCATCGTCTCGTGTCGAGGACGAGGGAGGCAGGCTCTGGCGAGGGTGGAGTTGAGAACCGCTCCTATGAACTCCAGGCGCTGTGCCGGAACTAATTGGGACTTCTCGGCGTTGACGAGGAGGCCGAGAGACCGGAACAGGTGCAGTATCTCGGACACCTGAGCTGCCACCAACTCTTGAGAGCGACCACGAATCAGCCAGTCGTCGAGATACGGGTACACGTGGATTCCGCGACGACGGAGAGCTGCGGCCACGACCGCCATGCACTTGGTGAATACCCTCGGGACAGTGGAGAGGCCGAAGGGTAACACCGCAAATTGGTAGTGGGCCTCGTTGATCATGAAGCGCAGGTAGCGTCTGTGGGGGGGGTAAATTGCCACATGAAAGTAAGCATCCTTCATGTCGAGGGCGGCAAACCAGTCTCCCGGATCCAAGGAAGGGATAATGGACCCCAAGGTTACCATCCGAAACTTGAGCTTGCAGAGGTACTTGTTCAGCTCCCGGAGGTCTAAGATGGGACGGAGACCTCCTTTCGCCTTGGGGATGAGGAAATATCTGGAGTAGAAACCCCTGCCCCGCCTGCAGGGAGGCACCTCCTCGATGGCACCCACGCTCAACAGAGACTGGACCTCCTGCAAGAGGACTTGCTCGTGAGAGGGGTCCCTGAAGAGGGACGGGGAAGGTGGGTGGGAGGGAGGGAGCGAAATAAACAGGAGGCGGTAGCCGTGCTGGACGGTGCTGAGGACCCAGCTGTCCGATGTTATAGCAGACCACGCCGGAAGGAAGCGGGAAAGGCGATTCGAAAACAAAAGGGATGGATCCTGGGGGGAGAGTGGTGGGCCGTCCTCGGGCGTCCCATCAAAAGGCCGGCTTCTGCGCCTGCGGAGCCTTGGACGAGCCCTGAGCCTGGTTGCGCCGCCCCCCCGACGGTCTACGGCGGAAGGGGGCCGTGCGGCGATTGTTAAACGGCCGAGTCCTGGCCTGGTTGAAGGGTCGGTAGGGCTGCTGGCGGAACGAACGCCTCTGCGTGGCCGGCGTGTGCATGCCCAGCGTCCATATTGCAACCCTCCCGTCCTTTAGGGTCTGAATTCTGGCGTCCGTTTTCTCGGAAAACAGGCCCTGCATGTCAAACGGGAGGTCCTGGAGGGTGTACTGGACCTCCGGTGGGAGGGTGGAAGACTGCAACCACGCAATGCGGCGCATCGTCACTCCGGATGCCACCGTTCTAGCCCCCGAGTCAGCTGCGTCCATGGCCGCTTTAATCAGGGTTCTGGAGGTTAACTTGCCCTCTTCCAGCAGCGCCGAGAATTCGGGGCGGGAGTCCTGAGGGGTCAGCTCCTTGAATTTTGCGAGACACCCCAAAATATTAAACGCATATCTGGACAATAGGGCCATCTGGTTAGCGATGCGGAGTTGGAGACCGCCCGCCGAATAAATCTTACGCCCTAATAAGTCCATGCGCCTGGCCTCCTTGGACTTCGGCGCAGCGGCAGGTTGTCCGTGACGCTCGCGGTCATTGACTGACTGGACCACCAGAGAGTCTGGGGTGGGGTGTATGTACAGATATTCATACCCCTTGGGCGGGACTGAATACTTCCTTTCCACGCCGCGCGCCGTGGGGGTGACGGAGGAAGGTGACTGCCAAATGGTGGCATTGTTCTTCTGGATGGTGCAGATAAACGGGAGCGCCACTCTGACGGGGGCCTCGTCTCCCACAACATCGGTAATAGGGTCCTCGACCTCTTGTACCTCCTCGATGGGCAAATTAATGGCTTTTGCCACCCTTCGGAGAAGGTCCTGGTGCGCCCTGAGGTCAATAGGCGGGGGCTCTGATGGCGACGCCCCTGCCACCACCTCATCGGGAGAGGAGGACGAGGAGTGGCCCGGCAGCACCTCCTCCTGTTGTTGTTCCACCTCCTGGCGATCTGGTGGCAGTGAGTCCTGCCCTAAAGGTGGGGCGTGGGCGTCGGCTTGAGTCGGTGGAGACGGGGGGGGTCTACTAATGGTGGCCACTGGCACCGACCGCGCCGAGCCCGGCTGCCTGGGTGGCAGGGGAGGTCCCTGCTCATACTGCGCCCAGGGTACCCAATGCCCCCAATACTGGGGTCCATGGTCCGGTGGAAGTGACCCGGCTCTGAAGTCCACCGCACTGCCCTGAGGGGAGGCCACGGAGGGTTCTCTTGGAGCAGTGGCGGCGCCTGGGTGGGCATCCAGCGCCGGCGTGAGACGAGCCTCCGGTGCCGAAGGTCGGTGCCGGCTGTCTCGGGAGGCAAGTGGCGAGCGGGACCTCCGCTCCGCGCGGTGCCGGGAGCTCGACCGGCGGCGCCAGGAGCTCGACCGGCGGCGCCGGGAAACGGATCTTGATTTCGATCTGCGGCGCCTTGAACGGCTGCGGGAGTCCCAATGATGTCCGCGGTGCCGGGATGCGGACCTGCTGCGGTGCCGGTGACTTCTCGACCGGGACCTGGAGCGCCGCCGGGAGTACGACCGGCCCCGCGATGGAGAGCGGTGCCGGGACTGCGACCGGTGCCGAGACGCTGAGAGGCGTCGCGATGTTGATCGCCGGCGGGATGGGGAGCGGTGCGGCGGTGACCGTCTCCGCGAGAGGGACCGGGATCGAGTCCGGATCCTGGAGCCGCGGTCGCCTCGGTCGCCCGGGGATGGAGGACGAATCATCGCAGGCTTGCCGAGGGACTTAACTGTCCGCACCGCTGGTGCCGGCGGCTGATGGGACGGAGCCGACGTCAGGTCGATTAGCTCCCTCGCCGTCGCGAACGCCTCAGGCGTCGACGGGATCCTCAGCTCCTCCTCAGTGGGCACCGGGGAGTTGGGCGGTGCCGGACTCGACGGGCCTTGCGGCGCCGGAGTCAACGGCCCGGTGCACTTTGCGTGCACTGCCGCAGCCTGCACCGTTTTCGTCGGAGGCGGCTGGGCTAACGGCTTCCGCTGCTGTTTGGCAGTGGCCGTCTTCGGCACCTTGTGCTTCCTCCCCGGGGAGAGGGAGCGGCGCCGGGTCTTCGGTGCCGGCTCGGTACCGGAGCGGCTCGGTGCTGCCGGTGCGCTGCTCGTCGAGGCAGGCTTCGGCGCCGATGGAGCTGGTGCCGGAGGTTGGAGCGCAGACTCCATCAGTAACTGTTTTAGCCGGGAGTCCCGCTCTTTCCTCGTACGAGGCTTAAAGGCCACGCAAATCGGGCACTTATCTGGTCTATGCGACTCTCCGAGGCAGCGGAGGCAGGAGTCGTGCGGGTCGCTGACCGGCATGGGCCGCTGGCAAGCCGCACAGGGCTTGAACCCCGGTGCTCCAGGCATAAGCCCGCACCGGGGCGGAAGAAGAGGGGTAAGCCCTCTAATTCCCTAACTACTAACTCTATACACTATATATATATACAATTATAACAAGAACTTAACTAACTACTAACACTACATACACTAGAACTATGGAGAAACACTAGGGTTGTGGAGGTAAGGGAGCACTCCACTGTTTCAACTGCCGTCACGGGCGGGAAGAAGGAACTGAGGAGCGGACGGGCCGGCTGAGGTATATAATGGGCGCCATAGCGGCGCCACTCCAGGGGGCGCCAGCCGGCCCGCCGGAGTTGCTAGGGTAAAAATGTTCCGGAGAGCCGTGCACGCGCGGCGCGCACACCTACAATGGAATGCATAGGAGCAATCACTCGAAGAAGAACTGGACAGTCCCTACGTAAAAGGATAAATGGACACAAGACAGATATTAGGAATGGCAATATACAAAAACCTGTAGGAGAACACTTCAACCTCCCTGGACACACAATAGCCGATTTAAAGGTAGCCATCCTGCAGCGAAAGAACTTCAGGACCAGACTTCAAAGAGAAACTGCTGAGCTCCAGTTCATCTGCAAATTTGACACCATCAGCTCAGGATTAAACAAAGACTGTGAATGGCTTGCCAACTACAGAACCAGTTTCTCCTCCCTTGGTGGTCACACCTCAACTGCTAGAAAAGGGCCTCATCCTCCCCGACTGAACTAACCTCATTATCTCTAGCCTGATTTTCGCTTGCATATTCATACCTGCCTCTGGAAATTTCCACTACATGCATCCGACGAAGTGGGTATTCACCCACGAAAGCTCAAGCTCCTAGATGTCTGTTAGTCTATAAGGTGCCACAAGACTCTTTGCTGCTTTTACAGATCCAGACTAACACGGCTACCCCGCTGATACTTGTTCCAATAACTGTTTCTTTTGAGCAGTGGTCTGCTATTGAACTATAATAGAGGCCCATATCTGACAATAGACTGTTCAGACATAAGGCTCCCCACTTGGACCCCCCCCCCAAATAAAATAAAATACTATTTTGCACTTACGTAGCAGCTGTTAAGAGGATCAAATATGTTTTTGTTCCTTTCTGACGCAAATGCCAACAAGCAAGCTTTGGAGTTAGATTCTAGAAGACAGGCAAACCTCGGTGACCGCCCTTCAGGCGGAGTGTATTTTCAAATGCAGCATTTAAAACCAGTGTAAAACCCAGAGCTCTGTGGAATGCCATTTGCTACAGCTTTGCAGTTGAGGGAGATTAAGGGGCTCAGCTCACTCACTCATTGCTCAGAGTTCCATCTGGACTTCAAATGCTGGGGCTACAATATCCTCTTCACAACAGTATGCAGAAACTAGGATCCTCTTGACAACCCATTATTCAGTAGGAAGGAATGTATTACTGACTGCAAGACACATTCAGGGTTAGAGTTACTTTACAGTAGTGTAAGTTTCCAAGGGCCAGAGGAAACATTCATTCTGTTTTCCCATGCTCTAGATAGCTAATGCTGCTATGATATTTAAGATCATCCCTTCAAAGTTAGGGACATACCAATATCTAACTTATGCCCACACATTCCAGGTGTACCCAATTTGCATGCCCGCCTGATATCTGCACATCTACATTAGACACACAAACATTTGTGCACTCCTAACACTGAAAATCTGGCCCTTGAAAACTCAGCACATTATCAAATTGTTTATCAAGGTCCTCGCTGTCTGGTTTGTATTTTACTAGATCATGTGGAGAGTATACAACTGCCAGCCTTTCAAAAGAAAAACAACCAACTCTTAATACTTAATTTTTGTAATGAGATTAAGATGTCACCTGACTCACCCAGTGAGCTATTCTTTTGCGAGCTAGAAAATAAGGATTTGGGGCATACCATGTAGCCTCCAGCCCCACAAACAGTTGCAGGCAGGGCCCACTGCCAAGCTGAAGTTTAGTTTTATAGAAAAGGAGAAATTGGGTGGCCTTTCTAAGCACTCTTCTTTTTATTTACTCCCTGTGCCAGCAGCACACTTCTGCTTCGGGGGGTGGGGGTCAGGCTGAAAAATCATCTGGCTCTCTTGGGCAATGGTTCTTTCCAGAAGGGGTAGTCAGAAGGAAATCACTCTTGTACAGTCAGAAACGGAAGGGAAAGAACAGTCCATGTACAGATGCCTATTGCCCATTTCCACCACAAACAAATGGATTATCAGAAAATCAGGGCCGGCTCCAGACCCCAGCGCGCCAAGCGCGCGCTTGGGGCGGCGTTCCCCGGGAGGGCGGCAGGCAGCTCTGGTGGACCTCCCGCAGGCATGCCTGCGGAGGGTCTGCTGGTCCCGCGGCTCCGGTGGACCCCCCGCAGGCATGCCTGCGGATGCTCCACCGGAGCTGTGGGACCAGCGGACCCCCCGCAAGCATGCCTGCGGATGCTCCACCGGAGCCGCGGGACCGGCAACCGCCAGAGCGCCCCCCGCGGCGTGCCACCGTGCTTGGGGCAGCGCAAATCCTAGAGCCGCACCTGCAGAAAATGCTTGAGGGGGCTGAAGTTGGAAGGCCAGAGGTTTGACCCATAATACCAGCCATGTTTTGGATTGTGAGTACATGTGCATGCATGCAGGCACACACCCCTCCCCATTTCCATCTACTCCATACTTTTGAACAGGTGAACTTTTCACAAATCCTATTCTGCTGCTATCGCACCACGCTCCGTGCTCACCAAAGAGCTAGCAAACAGGGGACAAGTCACAGACACGGAGCTCTAACTGGGCCATTTTCTAGGTTCTTGTGAAAATGCTGCATATAGGCACTGACAAAAATGATACTGTCTCTGAAGATATGAGCTTTTACAGCATGCTCTGTACATTAATCAAACCAGCCACCGCTGATAAGCAATTTTTCTAAAATTTGGAGGAGGTGCAGAGATCCTAGCCTAAAATCTTGTACAGCAAGTTCCCACCTGAAGAATCGAAACCCTCACCCCAAAAACAAGTTTACAAATGAGGAGAAAGAATTTTATAATAAAATTGTTGACAAAAGATTTTTCCTCCAAGGTACAGAGCTTAGTGCATTAGCCTTTCATCTTTGCAGAAGAGATCAAATGCTGACAGAGTGCACAAGTGAAAGCGATTTTGATGATGTGCATCCTAGCTCTGTAACTGTGACCAGCACAAAGGCAACATACAATTCAGGATGATTGGCAATCTCTGTAAGAGAAGCCCAGGACTAAAAATAGCAAGGGGTCTTGCAGGTCAGGAAGGATTAGAGGACATTGGCAAGCTTGGGTAGAGGAGCCTGCACAGTGCCAGCCTGTGGCGTGCATGGCTGAATGCAGCACTATTAAGCCCACATTTTCATGGAGCATTAATCCCCTCCACAGAATTTAAGAGAAGCTGGTAAGGCTTTAGCTACAGCAGAGCAAGAGGTAGTGCTACAAATGCAAGACACAATTCAGATTGTTGGGATCCAGTGGCGGTTTGTTATATTTATGTCATAGTGCTAGTGTAGTGCTGTCAGTGGGTCAGCTGAGTCTTTTATACCTGCATCGTACTTTCCAGAGTTTATCAAGGACATCCTTTTACGTAGTGAATGTGTTTCATACTATGGATTATACACATTCATTAAAATAGTTTATGATTCTGATTTTGGGGACAGGACCACACAGCATTTCTAAGACCCAGGAAGAAAGCCCCCAAAGTAATAAGGCAGTGCTCTAACTTGTCGTCTGATTTATTTTCCTATCGCCACTTTCAGATATTTACAGCAGGCTCCCCCCACCTCTTCACGAATGTTTCAGATATTAACAAGAATATTAGAGAAGCCAAGTGTTCAATCGCTTTGAGGATCCCCATAATCTTTTGCTGCATCAGTAACGTTCAGAGTTCCACTGTGTGAGAGCAGACGTACAGATTTTAAAACAAGTCTAATCACAGATTAATTAATAGGCAGTACGTTAATTAATCCAGCATGTAACTATCTGCAGCCTGGTGCCCTTTATAAGACTAAAACAAATCCTGAATGCACTTTATCAGTAGGCATCATCAGGTCAACGTCTTTCCCCAGGGTTTAAATGGGGGTGGTTGAGAGGGCAAACGGTATACTTATTCACCGCCTCACAGAACTGATAAAGCCACTGAAAATGACTTCACAGCATTTATACTCACACACCCTTCTAAATCCTATCAAGTGCTTGCTTTGTTTGTTATGTTATTACTTTATTGGATAAGAACTGAAGTGGGGCTCAGCTGCTAAAATAATAGGCCGTTGCTCTTACTGGCTCTCTGGAATGAATAGTGCTGTCTCTACATCAAGCAGCTGAGTACTTGTGGGTCTGTCTCTCCCATCAGCATCATTTCTCAGCACCTTACAAACATCAGTGAATTTACCCCCATAACACTCCTGTGAGGTGGAGGAGCAGTATTATTGCCATTTTATAGATGAAGCACAGAGATTAACGCCCGATTTTCAGAGGTAGTCAGCATCCATAACCTCCTTTACAGTCCATGAGAAATGGATGTGTTCGCCACACTTGGGGGCAGGGGGAAATAATCAGGCCTTAAGTGATTTGCTCAAGGTCACACAGAAAGTCTGTGGCAGAGCCAGTTATAGAACCCAGAATTCATAAGACTCCAACCACTGAGTCACCCAGAAAGCCATCCTTCCTGCATATCAATAGTGAATCAAGCCACACAACACATGCCACCACATTTTTCTGTAGTCCTTTAAAGAAGGCATGTTCTAGCAAATTGCTTTTTCTGATTATTTTTGGAATACTTAACCCTGAGAATTAGGCAACTTACAAGACTCACTTCACCTTCTTGATGTAAGTTAAGTAGCCCACCAGCAATGACTGGACTAACAAGAACTAATCTACAGTCCAAAATTATGTGCCTCAAATAAGGATCCAGTCTCCCCACATATTCACGTTGGTACTCATCTGGCAGCCTGTTCTCTGAAGACAATCCCTTAAACCTGTGGAGTCCCACCAACGTCAGTAGCTCTGCATTGGCCCTCCTTACAGAATCAGGATTTAAATATTCCAAAGGAAACTGATATGAAAGTAAATACATAAAATAAAATGGTCATAAAGAATGTCAAGTGGGCATCCACTCAGTTAATATTTCAGCGTGAAATTCCCTTCTTCCTGAGGTTTGCCTTAGATGCTTAGGGCTCAATCTTTTCTGCGTATATGAAGTCGTATACTGTTGCACATTTTAGGTCAAAACCACCCTATTTCCACAAGAGCTGATTTTACAGGATACAGAACGGTGCAGATCTTATCAGTAAGAGCATCAGGACCATACGGATGTTTCAGTGACCTGGGAGCAATATTCATAAATCAACACTCAATATAATAATTGCAGGTTAGTGACAAGAGTGAGTTTCTTTGGGTCTTCACCCTCCCGCCCCCAAAAACAGCTCAGGAAAGGGTGAGCATTCCCAAGTACAGCAGTAGCTGTGGGAAAACCTGTTGCCCCTTTGGAAACTGCAAATATGCCCCTTCTTTTGGCTGATAGTCTGGGAAAGGTCACAGCTGCAAAGGTTGAACACTGGAGGAAACTTGCAAGACTCCAGCTAGTAAGGAGAACAAACTAAGGCTCCAAATCTGCAGTGAGATCTGCTTGCACAAACTTCTACATCTGTGCTGGGACCCATTGTTTTCAATGGAGATAAGGGTCTATGTTCACTTTCACTGAAGTTGTTAGGGTAGTAGATGGCAAATTTGAAAAATGAAAGGAGGACTAGGATAAATATAATTCCACCATCTGTTTAAAGAGAAACATTCTGTCACCTTTCTCTTGTCATCTAAATATTTAACCAGGTCATTTCTACAACAGCAGCAGAAACTGCTGTCCCAGACTAGGAAGAGGCAGCAACAGATACGTTTTGAATGGGTGTCTTCTCTCACTCAGGTAATAAACAAAAGCTCCAAATGCAGTTCAGTTGAACATAATGTTCTCAGGTTTTCACCCTCTTTTGAAGGATCCTTGAAGTAGAATGACACCCTCAAATTTAGGACTGAGATCATCTCTTCCCCAGAGTTCACTGTAGATTTATGCCTATGAGGCAGCTCTGTAGATTTTTTTCTCTGTTATTTAGTGTGAATATTAGGGTTTTCTAAGTATAATTTTTTAGGAGTTCTAAATAAATATACATCTTACACTGACCAATTTTGTCATCGTGCACATAAAATATTAGCGATTACTTGCTTGTGACAGTCAACTGTCACAAGTTTAAACAGATCAAGAAAAATGAAAATTCTGGGATCAAAGATTATTTGATTGCCTAATATTACATAAACTGGCCTCAATGTAAGAAGGTTTTTGTTGAAGGAGAAACTTTCATAGAGACACGATGTCAATAAGAATTCCGTCAAACACTGCTTGCAGTAAGCATTACAGACATATCCCGAGCGAGTGTCTACTCAAGGCAGAAGCAGGAAGCCTATCACAATTGTTTCCTTTGATGTTTAAAATTGAATATTTCTTATAATAAATAAGGGGAAGGGGCAGAAATTGTGTTAAACCTTTTGTCAAAATGTATCTCTTATTGAATTCCAGTGGTGTCAGTAGACCAGGGATGAATTTAAGCTTTAAAGTTCAGCAAGTCTTCTACAAGCATAGTTCAACCAGACGAAGTACAGTAGCAACAAGTTTCTAGGTTGTGAATACACTTAAGCACATGAATAACTTAGCCAGGTGAGTAGTCCCATTATCACATGTATAAGCGTTTACAGGTTGTGGTTCAATACTACTATTCCACCTTGGTATAATATGCTGTCAGCACAGGATACCACAGGTCTAATGAAATTCAAACCACCATTCATAGTGATGTCATTCAATTTCAGTGCCTCAGCATGAAATAAGAAGATTGCAAAAATTTGCTTAATTGGTGGCTGTTGAGATGAACTAACTATTTATATATTGGATTAAAAGCTTACTTGTGAAATTTAAAATCAAGCTGCAGAGCTACTTAAAAGTATATTTCAACTGCAGAATTAATAATTGTGCATGTCATATAGGTAGCTCTCTATACCACTGATAATTACATTCACCAATACATTCTTCATGATTTACATACTTAGCCTCAGACAGAAAATGAAAGCCTAAAAAGTGTAAGATAGTTGTGCAGACAGAGGAAAAAAGCATAAGTGTTTGATGTGAAAGGACCACTTATTTACTATAGAACTTTGCAAGTCTACTCAACACTGAATGTACATTTCATTATTATTTGAATTTTAAAATACAAGATTACAATGACATACAACTAGAGATATCCATACAGTGCTCTGGACACATATCCCATAAATTAAGAAGTCACAACAGAAAGCAAAAGATATACCCCAAAATATATTTGTCTCAGCCCACACCTTTTAAGGGCTAAAAGAGACATTCTGGGGCAGTCTTTTTTTTTTATTTAAATGTTACAATTTTTAATTTACAGGATAGGTACTTATAGTTGTATTTTTAAAATGTAGTAATCATTTACAAAATTAAAGTGAAATGTAACATCCACAATTAAACAGATTTACATAATAATAATACAAGAACTAGGGGTCATCAAATGAAATTAATGGGCAGCAGGTTTAAAACAAATAAAAGGAAGTTCTTCTTCACACAGCGCACAGTTAACTTGTGGAACTCCTTACCTGAGGAGGTTGTGAAGGCTAGGACTATAACAGTGTTTAAAAGAGAACTGGATAAATTCATGGTGGTTAAGTCCATAAATGGCTATTAGCCAGGATGGGTAAGGAATGGTGTCCCTAGCCTCTGTTTGTCAGAGGATGGAGATGGATGGCAGGAGAGCGATCACTTGATCATTGCCTGTTAAGTTCACTCCCTCTGGGGCACCTGGCATTGGCCACTGTCGGTAGACAGATACTGGGCTAGATGGACCTTTGGTCTGACCCGTTACACCCGTTCTTATGTTCTTAATATAGTGAAATATAATTAAGTGATCCTTTTGCATCACTTATTTTATGTTGATTTTCTTCCATCTGCACAGCCATCTTATGCTATTGCAGGCTTTCATTTTCATTGGTGGCTAATAAAAGGAAGTGGCATGTAGTTTAGGTACAAAAATTAAGTTCTAGTTTTTAAAAAGTTGTACAGAACCTATACAGGGATTTAAAAATCCATTAAGACATTTTATTTGGATTTAACACCTTTCTTTGCAATATTTGCAACCCAAACAGAGAAACTTTCTCCCATTTGACAGCCAGAAAGTGAAGACATAAGTGAAATTGACTAGTGAAAAAAAAAATGGAGAGACTTCAATTATGAAGGGCTAGCTAGTGCAGGGGTTCTCAGACTTTTGTACTGGTGACCCCTTTCACACAGCAAGTCTCTGAGTGCGACCCGCCTTATACATTAAAAACACTTTTTCATATATTTAACATTATAAATGCTGGAGGCAAAGCGAGGTTTGGGGTGGAGGCTGACAGCTCGCGACTCCCCATGTAATAACCTCATGGCCCCTTGAGGGGTCCCGAACCCCAGTTTGAGAACCCCTGAGCTAGTGGGTGTATTTTCACTGACTAAGATTAATGAGAAACAAAAAGTAAACTATAGAAAACAGTGGAATTGAACATGGTTTAAAAATAAATTTCAGTCATCTAAACTAAGAAATTCTCTATTTTTTTAATCTCACAGCATCCCTTTACAATTGACTCACTTCAGCTCAAACCCAGATATCTACTATTTCAGAGTCATTCATCAGGTATCTGGTGTCAAATTATCATAGAGTATTGGACAATCGCATTAAAATAAAGATGTTTCTCACAGAAGCCTGTTTACACAAAAGGACAGTATGAGAAGCAGCTCCGTACCTCAAGTTCAGTTTCTCTTCGATTGATGTCATCCGTGGATTGATTTAACTTTTCCAGTTCCCCCTAGAAAGAACAAAAACACAGGCATGCACTGAGTGATCAGACACCAACATGACCGAGAAGGAAAGGTTCTATTAAATGTCATCTGGCATCCCCCAAAGAAAGCACATTAGGGCTCTGGCTGTAATGTTAAATGAAAACAGGGATTTGGGACATTTGGAGGAACTCAGCCAGAGGTTATAGGTCTATTATAGGAGTGGGTGGGTGAGATTCTGTGGCCTGCAATGTGCCCGAGGTCAGACTATATCATCAGGATGGTTGGTCCCTTCTTGGCCTTAGAAGTCTGTGAGTTTACCACCTAGTCTCAGCAGTCAGCTACTCAGGAAAGAGAAAAACAAGCTGAGAAATTTCACTTATATTCTAGTTTTAATAAAGTACAGTTCTTGCTTTGGGTTATTCTTATTTAGTATTAATAAATATGACATACAATCTGTATCTTAAAAGCATGTGGCTAATGTCAGCTAGTTCCCAGTAAGACAGTTTTTAAGACAAGGCCATTTGTCTTCACAGTGGTAGGGAAGGAGGTATATACACAGACAAAGGCACAAAGACAAGGATTAGAACATAGTGTCAATACTGTAATAGAAACAGGCACATGCAAAGACAGTAAGTATAAAAAGGGACTCATCTCACAATACATTAGAAGCAGTTACACCAATACCCTCTTTCTGCAACAGAAGTATCAGAATTTAGCCCTCAATGTTGAATTGTACTAAAGGACCCACACCACGAATTGATCAACTATTGAGTGACTGTCCATCAAATTACATTAATTAATCTGGTCACAATGAAAAGATGTTAGTTCTAACAATATAGCTTTGTTACCCACAGAAGTCAGATTTGATTTCGGACTTTAAAGACAATTGTTTTTATTTTTTCTAATAGCAGGTTTTAATACACATTTCAAATTACTGTTTCGTTATCTAGGTAAGAAGGTTTTGCCCTACAAATGTTAAAGCAACAGACATTTATTTAGCCAGATGACCAACAAAAACCAAAAACAACCGCCACCACAATTTCATTAACAGCATGCAATCAAACTCCCAGTGTTGATTAGATAAATAGAGCCATATTCCAAATAAAAAAGAACCTAAGGACAAAATTTCAGTCATTGGGAGCTAGTGCACCTCAAGTCTCTGAAAAATCAGGCCACTTAAACATTGCTGAAGTGTCTGCAGGATCAGACTTATCTTTAGGCACCCACATCTGAAAATGTTGCCACAAATCTGTACAGCTCTCGCAAAGAGATACAGAAGACAGGTAGAGGCCCGATCCAGCAAAGACTTCTACATGTGCTTAACTTTACACACAGCCAGTAATCCCACTAAGGGACTACTCAGGGCATAAAATTAAGGCTGGGTGTAGGTCTTTGCAGGATTAGGGCCATACTGATCTTTCCACCAAGCAATAGGTCAGGGCATGAATTTGAGGGGAGAAAGATAAGGAACATTGTTCAAAAAATGATTCAAGAGCATTTTAAAATCACAGGTAAAAGGCAAGTAACATTTTGTATTTCAAGCCTGTGTTTTCCTTTTTAATTAAAATCCCACCATTATTAATTATTATTAAGAATTTTTTCCCCTCCCTGAAGGTTTACAAAAAAGGTTTGATTTTTTTCAATCACAACAAAAAATGCAAGAGTCAGAATTTTAATTTAAAGGAAGGGAAGAGAGTCATGGCACAGAACATTTTAATGGAAAATATAATAATCTTAAACAACCAGCATGAACAGCTTAAATCATACTAATACAACTTCACAAATGCCCTTGTTCAGCTGTGGGCACCAAGCTAATAAGAGAGACCATGACCCCCTCCAACAACCTTATTTCAGGTTTCAGCTTCAAACATGTTTTGTTCCCCACTCCCAAGCCCAATCTTACTTAACAGCCAAGCCACAAATGATTCAGCTCTGGTCTTGTAACTATTGTACAGCGTTTTGAAAGACGCCCTGTATGAATGGTACTGAAGAAAATCACAGTTGCATTGTCTTGTCTGTATGCAGACACACACACCGCAGAAACCACTCTTCAGGTATTCTTGCAACCTGAGCATAATAACACAGGAGGTTTCCCTCTGGGTTTGGAAAGAGGCAGGTTGCTTTAAGTCCTGGGAGGCTCAGAAAAGCCCCCACACTGTGATGCTGCCTATGGGGGGGGGTGGCTTGTCTCCAGCGCACACACTGGGCTACCCAAAAGGGGGTCTTTTAAACCCCCTCTCCCGAAGGGGAGCAGGCAGGCACCCGATGCTCCAGCAGCCTCTCCACCCATCCGCAGAAATACCCCAGCAGAAACCTAATGAGCTCAGCGGGCAGATGCACAGCGGCTGCACGCCCCATCGGCTGGGGGGGCGGAGTAGCAAGGGGGTAACACGGGGGAGATCTATGGGAGACCTGTGCAGGGATGGGGAGCAAACGCAGTGACCCCTCACCAAATCAGGGGAACCCCCCCCTCACCAGAATTCCCCTCCCCCGCTCTGCGACCGCAGCTCCGTGCCGGACCGTCCCACCCCCAGGCTGAGGCCCATGGCTCCGGGCGCAGAGACTAGGCATTGTCCGCCCAAAGCGTGCGGGCTTGGGCTGAGCCAGCCCCCGGCACCGGCTCCGCAGCATCCCCGGGGCTCGCGCTCCTGCCTCACCTGGATCCTGGGGTCCACCTCTTCCTCCTCCTCCTCGGGGCAATCCCGCTCCTCGGGCCGGCTCCTCCGGCCCGCGGGCTCCATGGGGCCGCGCTCCCAAGCTCGGACCTGCCTGCAGCTGCCCGCGGCCGCGCGGGGAAAGGGGCTGCGGGGAGGTGTCGCTCTCGCCTGCCCACGCCCCCTGCCTGCCGCCCGCTCGCTCCCTCCCTGTCAGCCGGGCCCCGCCTCGGCCCCAGCCCCGCCCGCCGGCCTCGGCCCCGGCCCGGCTGCCAAATCAGCGGGCGAAAGCGGCCTCCCCACCCGCACGGGGACAAGCGCCGCCCCCGCCACCAGCCCGGCCCCGCGTGCTCTTGACAGCACCTGGCAGCCGCCCGCCGCCTCCTCGCGTCTCCTTTGTGCGGCTGCGGAAAGGGGCCGCGCTGCGGGCTCGGCTCCCAGCGGGCCGCTGGCCTCGCCGCACGGGCCCGGCGTCGGGGAGCGCCAGCCCCGGGCAGGTGTTACCGCCCGACGGGGAGTGACTGGGGCTGAGCAGCCCCAGCAGGAGGCAGTGACTCAGTCTCACCCTCACCGCTGCCCCGGCCTACAGGAGCAGCTGATGCCTTGTAGAAAACTTTGAAAACCAACCGCCTGCGGCCCAGTGGTGCCTGGCTCGTTTGGCCCCCGGGGGGGGTTGGTTTTTCATTGAGGACACACCCCTGTGAAAACAGGACCGTAGTTGTTTCCAAATGCCTCGCTTGCCCGTGGACCTTTGTGACATCACCATGAGCGCCACGCAACTGCGGCCCCGCTAACAACGCTCAGGGGCTTCAGGCGCAGGGCCGGGCTAGCTCATCAAGAGGGTTGGGTTTTTTCCCAGCAGTTTGCTGGGGAGGTTCCGCGGCTTGAAATGTTTTTGCAAAGCACTTTTAGAAGCCTTGGAAATTCAATCCGAACGAGGTTTTCTGGCGTGAGGCAGCTGAGCCAACACATTTTGTATCTGGTGCATGCAGCAAAAACATAAACAAACTCCACCCCAAAAAAATACAAACCCGCGATTGTCGTCATTGTGTCAGCAAAAAGGAACCTCGTCCTAGAACCCTTGGTGGTGTGTAAGAATAAGGCTTTACTGGCTAAGTGGCTAATGTAACCAAAGCAAAGCACACATAGCGCAGAGCTCTTTTTGATATAGGACTCCCTTAGTCCTGGGTTTATTACAGGATTAGCACCTCAACCCTAGTGAAAAGATAGTAGAGTTAACCCCTCTTCTTAGAACAGGCACAGCAATGGGAAGCTGCAGCAGGAATTCTGGCTCTTGTTCCTCTTACCTTCAGTTTTTGATAGTAGGAGAAGTAAAATCAAAGCTCCCACACCCATTTTTTCCTTCTGTCCACACCAAGGAGATTAAAAACAAGGGAGAGTCTTGGTCTCTGATTAGGGTTGCCAATTTTCCAATTGCAGAATAGGGAACACCGTTGCCCTGCCCTGCGGCCCTGCCTCTTCTCCAAAGCCCCACCCCCACTCACTCCATCCCCCTCCCTGCCTCACTTGCTCATTTTCACCAGGGTGGGGCTGGGGATGAGGGATTTGGAGTGCACCAGGGGGCTTGGCTAGAGCGGAGGGTTTAGAGTATGGGAGCAGGCTGGGGCAGGGAGTTGGGGTGCAGAAGAGGGTACAGGCTCCTGGAGGGAGTTGGGGTGCAGAAGAGGGTACAGGCTCCTGGAGGGAGTTGGGGTGTAGGAGAGGGTTCTGAGCTGGGGCACGGGAAGGGGTGTGGGCTCCACGTGGCTCTGATCTCAGGCAGCTCCTGGGAAGTGGCAGCATGGTCCTCCAGCTCCTAAACAGAGGGGAGGGCCAGGGGATTCTACACACAGCCCTAGGCTGCAGGCACTGCCCCTGCAGCTCGCATGGGCTGGGAACCATGACCAATGGGAGCTGTGGAGCCAGCGCTCAGGGCAGCACCTGCAGGTACGTGGAGCCTAGGAGCCTGAGGGACATGATGGCTGCTTCCCAGGAGCCGCACAGAGCCTGCCTGCCCGCCCCGCTGGTACTACAGCCACCCAGACTTTTAGCAGCTTGGTCAGTTGTGCTGACAGGAGCGGGTGGGGTCCCTTTTTGACCAGGAGTTCCGGTTGAAAACTGGGCACCTGGCAACCCTATCTCTGATCATTTAAAGGTAACGTGGTACAGAAAATGTTTGTTGTGCCCTTTTCCATTTTTTGTGAGAGATTTAAAAAAAAACAGTCCTCCTTTAGATGAGCAAGGAGGTTCTCCCTGGGGGACCACCCACCCTCTGGCTAGAAGTATCAGCTCTCGATTTAACCCTTTTTCTGGAGGACTGAATTTAAAACCATCCGCAGTCATCTCTATCGATCAGAGATCTTCTTTTTAGAAGCTTCCCCTTATCTCATTAGTTATTCTTTGAGCTACACATCCTCCCTCCCCTATTCCTTCTGGCCTTAAAACTTAGGCCAGGTCTACACAACAGATCTATATTGGGATAACTACATTGCTCAGGGGGTGTGAAAAATCCAGACTCCTGGGTGATGGAGCTATACTGACCTAGCTGCCCCCCATAGATAGTACCGTGTTGACAGGAGAGCTTCTCTCGCTGATATCTCTACTGCCTCTCTGGGAGGTGGATTAACTAACAAAAGCTCTCTGGCCAGCATAGTAGCATCTTCACTAAAGTGCACCAGTAGTGCAGCTGTGACCCTTTAGCACTGTATGTGAAGACAGACCCTTATTATTTTCAAGGCCTTCCTTCTCTTTGCAAATAAGGACCTTTCTTTACACATGCAATCATATTTCCTTAACCAAACTTAAGGTAACTAATTCTTTAATTTCCTATTTGTCTTACAATCTGTAAGAGTCTTTTAAAAAATGAGTGACCCTTTGTAAAAGTCGCTTTCTTTGCAAGAGATTCACCACTCCTACAATTGAGGGCTGAGAAAGTTCCCGCTCCCATTCTCTGCTCTTCCAGCAAATCAAGGAAAGATAAAAAATAATATTCCTGAGATTTATAAGGTGAAAAAGTAGACAAATTACAAATAATGTCTGAGCCTTCTTTATACAACCTAAAGCAGCAAAAAAAGGAGGGGCCATACACCTTTGAAATGACACCAACAGCCTAAAACAATGAGAAGGACAGGAGGTGCTGCATAAAAGCAGAACGAGAACACAGCTACAAATCATAGCGGGACTGTTTAAGGCTGCTAAGACAGCTTTGCACCACAAAAGGCTGTCGGTATTTTTTTTAAACTATTTCATTAAAGAAAAACAGTTATGGCCTGATCCTAAGAAGGGCTGAGCACCCACAACTCCTACTGAAGCAAACTAAGGAAATCTACAGAGAAAAAACCCACAGATTTCCGGACATCTGTGTCAGATATCCTTCATGACAATCATCAAGCCCTCTCATTCCCATGGCAACCTGGCTCCCTGTGAAGCCATGCTGGCCCACTGTCTCAAAGCCCAGAGCAGAAAAAGAGACTTAATGCTGACAAGCCCAGAATTCCCACTACCATTTTCCCATGGGTTTTCTGGAAACTGTTGCTATGTAACATGGATCTTCCTCAGCTTTGCCATCCCCACCCACAACTCGCATAGCTCCAACCACTTAGATTTAATATGTAAGGGCAGGCTTCTACAAGGTTAAGGTTCATTCTCCTCTCATGGACAGATTTTAGGCCATTTGAGTGAGGTCTCTGCTCCTGCCATCCCTACCAAAGCTGCCCATGGAACAGAATCCTAAACAGAATACAAAGAAAAAAATACAATGGGAAAGATAAGTTGCCCCTATGACTCCTGCTGATTATTCACATCAGCCCAAAGCATTTTCAAACAATATATATTAAATGTTTTATAATATTCAAATAGCATTACAATTCAGTTTTAAAATAACTCTTACCATTGAACCAAATACTGGAAAGACAGTACAATTTCTAAGAAAAATAGACATTTGAGAAACTAGAATTTGGACCCATAAGTTCTTAAATACACAAATATGTAGGGATAAAATCCTCTAGATAAACCTGTGGAGCAAAAGTCATCCCCAAGCAGTAACTCAATTGACTTTTGTGCACCAAATATGAATTTGGCCCACAGAATTGCCCTTGTAAAACAAACATGATCCCTTTCTTTTAAACTGCAGTGGAGTTGTTGCTCTATTAACTAACTTTCAAAGCACTTATACTTTTGGAAGCCAGGAAGGCATATTATATGATATATAGAAGTATATTTTAAACACAAAGCAGGATCTTGCCCATAATCATAGGCATGAAGATGATGGAGTGTTTGAAGTTCGTTGGAAGCTTATATATGACAGTAAAAACATTTTTTAAAGTAGTCAAATTCCTATAGTACTCCTGGTTTATGTATGTTCATAATAATTATACTGTGTGCGCTACACTTCAGGAAGCTTTGAGTTCTCTAGATTACTCTTATTTATAAACACAATCTAGGAAATATCACACCCATATGAACATACATATAAGTGGCCCCCTCTGCCCCCAGATTAAAAAAAAAACATATACACATTCATTGGTGGGAATGAGCATGTATTCTAGGGACAGATCATCCCAGGATTTCCCCTCCTCTGCTGCATTTTAATTAGAGTTTAAAAAAAAAAAAAGGAGTGAGATAAGAGAATAAATATTACTCCAAAAAGCCCCTTTGTTTCACTTCTGTTTAACAGGCAACATTTAAGGGTGATTAAAAACATACACCACCTGGGCTTTACAGAGCTACAAATGGGCTGATTTAAAGAGATATCATGCTATTTTCTAGCACTAAAGTTCAAGACGTTTAATATTCTTCATTTTAAAAGAAAACAATTAGCATTACTAGCCAAATTGTTTACTAGGCTGACTTTAACTGTGTCTTACATTTTTATGCATCTTTTAGATTGAACTGGAAATCACATACATTGGATTATTGTTTATATCACTCTTTTAGGGGAACATTTTTCAACCTGTAAAAAGAGAGATTTTTACTTTTTTCCCTTCAATTTCTAATTAGATTGAGCCATTATCTAATAGCCCGTAGACACATTTCCAGGCACATTATACTCAGAGAGAAATAGCACAACTTCTTGTGTGTCCAGAAACAAACTCTGATCTAGCCTTCTAACCTACCAGGTACAAGAAGTGTTGCTTGCAATCCCCCCAGAACAACACATACGTTGGCAAATCTTATTGCTTGAATATGAAGCCCTTGATGACAATAATTTGAGCAAGCTCATTAGCTAACTATCTCATTATTTTGAAACCAGTGGTTATTTTTAGTATATGGGGTTTCACACTGTTGAATTAACAGTTTTATGGACTTCCCCTGGTTCCTGTTTCTTGGTCTTCACAACGACTTTCCTTCTTCACTCTCAAGTCCTCTTGGGTTAGGGTGACCAGATGTCCCGATTTTATAGGGACAGTCCCAATTTTTGGGTCTTTTTCTTATATAGGCTCCTATTACCCCCCACCCCCATCCCAATTTTTCACACTAGCTGTCTGGTCACCCTACCTTCAGTGGGCCTTTAGTTTTGAGCACACCTATGTCCATCTGTTCCAATAACCACAATAAGAACTTTGAAATCTCCTCCTTAGGCATGGAGGACTGTATGGAATTTCCCTTTGGAAAACCACAGGAGTCCTAGTTCTGTCATAGGGATCGCTAACTATGGATCACTGTGTCTCTGTCCCTCCCCCAAAGGGTAGAATGTACTACCTCTGTTGGATTCATGGAATGAGAGACTAGGCTAAGGGACTCTTCAGATCTCCTGTTTAACAGCCTTGGCTAGTAGCCACAGGGAAATCAGGCCATTCTCCTCCCTGTTATTAATTGTAGGAGATGGGGGGAAACAGCATTAAAAACATTGTGAATAATAAGTGTATCCAGAATCCTGAGGCTACCTCTTAAGCACCCAATCCCGCTGCTTGTCAGATCAATGGCAAATCTCCCACCAATTTCAATAGAAGATCAAACCAAAAGGTATTAATGTGCCCCCAGCAATGTCTCTTAGAAGCAGTGTTGTCACGTGAGCAGCTGAGTCCTAACAGCCCTTCTTTCCTCCCCAGTCTGAGAATTCAGTGATGTTTCAGTAGCAAGAGAAACACTGCTGCAGTTCAGTACAGAAAACTCCCTTTCCCTTCCCTTCCCTACTCATGGGTCACCTGACCCAAAATACTTTTGACACTTAATAGAACATAATACTAAGACAGGTAAGTGTGAAAGTGTGTAGGGGGGGGGGGAAATTGCACACTTTTAATTACAAACAACAAATTCCAGATAAACCGTAAACAGGCCTGATTTTCAAGAAGTAATGAGCACCCATAAAGCTAGCTGACTTCAGTGGGAGCTGTGGATGTTCAACAATCCTAAAAATAAGGTCCTAGACTTCTTTTTATTGAAACCTCCTGTGGTAATATTACTTGGATTCAGGGACAGAATAGTTCTTCCAATTTACCAGAAAGGAGCTCTTTACAGCTGCAAACATTAATTAACATTAACATCTGCAAACACCCTTAAACATTCAGAGGCCTCAATTTTGCAAATCCTTAAGGACTTTGCAAAACTTCATTCACAGGAATCACATTGACATCCATAAGACTAGTCAAGTGGGTAAAGTTAGACATGGACTTTAGTTTTTGCAGGATTGGAGCAAAGGAGTCTAGTTCATACAAGGACCCCCTTATGAATTAGTGAGTTCCCCTCACAGTATCCACCTGAGACTACAGTTATTTCACTTTTAATCTTTGAAATTTGTTTTTTAAAGTGCTTAAAACTAGAGGGTCGCGCTTTGCTCCTTCTGTAGGCTGAGCTGTACACTCAGTGAGAGAGCTACACATGAAGCAGCTGTCTGTGATGTATAGGCAGCCGCAAGGGCACCAGAGAAATTCCTCTGCCTGCTGCAATGTGGTGGCAGGGGAGGCAATGAAGACTAGAAGTGAGGGGACCAGAGCTGAGGGTCATAGGTGGTTACTGACACCGCCTAGTCTCTGCACAGAGCTGCTTTGTTCTTTACCTTCCAGTTACTTGTTAACCTGCCCCTCGTCTGCTATTTTTTCCTCTTCTCCCATCACCACTTCCCCATCCCGTCCACTTTTCCCCTCCCACTCAGATCCTCACTTCCCCCTAAAACCTTTCCCACTAAGGCTCCTGATTTCAGTTTGTCTGTAGCCTTGAGTCTATTTCCCCATACAGCAAGTTAAACTGCTGCCTGGGATAGGTGTAGCCAGCAGCTGGGAGCACCAGGCCCTTATTCTCCTCTGAATCAGGCTTTTCCAGTTTTCACCCAAATCAGTAGAGTTCTGCCCATTGATGCCTAAAACACCCCCTGATATCTTGGAAGTGATTGGCTGCAGTGTTCTAAACTTACCTCTTTACATAGAGGAGCAGAAATGTTATGAAGTTGGTCTGGGAAAGCAAGACCCTACACAATCAAGTGCTTGAAATTTAAAGGCTTAAAAGAACTTTTTGACACACAAATTGCACTCTTTATTCAGTGGCCTCCCTACCAGACAGGAAATTCACCAATCACTTAGGTTAAGATCATAACATGAGGTGATAATTTGTGCTTCTTGTAAGTGGGCTCCTCATCCAACCCTACCCAGTAAGCCCTTCTGTTGCTTCAACAGCATATGTATTCTACCTGGGTACCTTCATGAAGTGTCTTTATTATTGGTTCTTGCCTTATGCTCCAGGTACAACACAATATAGCAGCAGATAGAAGGGGCCCCCTCCGGCTCCCTGGCTCAGCCTTTTATATTGCTTGGTTTCTTCTCCTAGCTATCCTGCTGGTGAGCTAATGAGCTCATCAGTCTCTCTTCTGGTGTACGAGATACCCCACTAAGCTTCCAAACCCAGTCAGACTACCTAATTTCCTCCTACTCTAGCTACATCCAGTGCTTTGCCTGCTCTAAGTGACCAGGGTGCTGGCCCCCCAAAAGAGACTCTATTTATAGCTGCCAACAACACCCTGTCACATCTCTTTAGCTTCTTCCATCTGAGGATCTCAAAGGACTTACAAACATTAATTCATTAAGTCATAGAATAACCCAGTGTGGTTTGTACTTTGTTTTGCAGCATTGTTCCTACTTCAGTACCCTTAAATGATTTACAGGGTTAAACAATGAAGTCAGATAGTTAAAATATAAAAGAGCACAGAAAGACACTGAGAAAGACATGTTTTCAAAATAGCTTTCAAAACAGGAAAGATACAGAGAGGCAAGCACAGATTAGGGGATGCAGATATCATTGTTGTGGTGAGCACAACATAAAGATGAAGAAAAAGGGAGGATCTATGCCCAGGGACAAAATGTGGAATGGCAAACACCCAGGAACACCTGCCTCCAAAGCACACAGCCAGCCTGGCAGTTAACAAGGAAGCAGCAGGGAGGCACTGAGGTGGGGGCAGTCTCTTAGCTAGTCAAGCATTAGTGGAGAGGCATTATAAAGGTCTTTGCACAATGCTTCTGCTTCCTAACCATATTTGACTGGTCCCTGGGCAGGAGCACAAGAGATGGGGAGAGCTCCTTGTGCCCTCCTCCTCCTTCTAGCACAGGACCAGGCAGAATAGGGCCTGTATCCCTTGTGCAAAAAAACAAACTCGCCTGGTATTTATCTAGATTTCTGTATTAGCACAGCTTGCCAGTTCGGCAAGTTAGGGTCTGTTAGCTATTGACAACCATCCACCAAACTCAAAGGGCCCCCTCTGAGCATTGTTGCAGATCTCTCATCAGATATATCTAGAAACAGCAGTCAGAAAAAAAACCCACACCATATGTAGAGACAGTCCCATGGTCACCTCCCATTAATAGCCAGAGTCACGATTCCACCCTCAGTCTGACAGAATCACCATTCCCTAATGCTGCCTGTTATATAAAATCAAACACATTGTGTGTGTGGGAAGGGTTGCAGTGTTTTGGCACCTAACCTTTATAACACTATAAGGAATAACATTATCTGCCTTGGTTTTTGTACTTCCTTCTACTGTCGTCTCCCTCTCCCCATTAGCTCTTCTATTCTCCCAGTCTACCCTCTCACCCCTCCCTTCCTCTCTCCTTCCTTATCTCCATTGCTTGCTGCCCAGTTCTCTTCCCTGCCCCTTTGGAGTTCTCTCCACTGGAGTCCCACCATCTCCTCATTTTCCAGGTCTTAGCCAACCTTCCTTCTTTGATGGCATGGGATGCTTTGTATCCAATCTCTTTCTCCTACTACAGTCTCTCTTCCTTTTACTCCTTCCTTTGGGTCTCCCACCTCTCACCCTTCCCACTCTGCTCCCCAGGGATCTCTTGCTCTTTCATCCTGCTGCAGAGTAGGAGTTTCTCTCAGTTCTCCTCCATGGGGTCTTCTCCTCTTGAGCTGCCATTCTTCTAGGTTCCTCTCATCCACCCTCTCACCAAAAAAAAAAAGAGCACCCAGCAGCCCTTCCACCACCAATCCTTCACAGAGAACCCATCAGCTCTTCTGCCTGATGCACCTCTAGCCATTCAGCCCTGCACCCAACGTGTACACACCAGACTCCATTTTGACCTTCATCCCCCACACTTCAGCAAAGCCCCTCCAGTCCCTCAGCACCTCCCCCAGACTCATCCAGCCCTTTGTCTCTTACTCCTTCGTTTACACTCTAGAATCCCAGCTTTGCAGAGGGATAGCTAAGGTTACTGGCTGAGGCTCGAGGAAGCAGTCAGAAAGGGAGAGACAGGAACGCACAGCTCAGTATTGCCTACCAGAAGGAAGCCCAAAGAGCAGGCTTATAAAAAGAATAGAAAAAATAACCCCTGAACACAGCTGAGAAGCTATTTGGGATCCTGTGAGGAATGAGGAGATAGGGCCCCTAATGGCTCCTCATAGTGACATGTGAGTGGAGAGGACAGTGGAGAAGCCAAAGGGGAGGGACAAAGGACTCAAGGATAGGAGACAAAGAGATGGCAGTAGGTTCTGGGTGAAGGAAGTATTAATTTGGGGATACAACTGAAAATTTGAGGAAAGGCAAATCTTTGTTGGATCTAAGGCCTAGTTAGTTTTAATGCATCCCTGGAGTAGGGCTGTTCCAGATGGCAGGAGCTGCAGAGGAGAAAGTTCACATACTAACAGTGGCAACAGTAAAGGGACATTGAGAAGCCTTGTGCTAGATTAGAACAGAGAACAAAGATATATTATTGTCCCCATTTTGGAGATGGGTCAACTGAAGCGCAAAGAGATTCGTTTCAGAGGGGTAGCCGGGTTAGTCTGTATCAGCAAAAACAACGAGGAGTTCTTGTGGCACCTAAGAGACTAACAAATTTATTTGGGCATAAGCTTTATTTTGGGCATAGTCCATGAAAGCTTATGCCCAAATAAATGGGTTAGTCTACAAGGACTCCTCGTTGCTTTTACAAAGAGATTAGATGACTGCAGCAAGTCAGTAGCAAAACTGAGGACAGAACTCAGGAGTCATTCCTTATACTCTGGTCTAACCACTTAACAACACTCTCCCCAGTGGATGAGGAGTCCTTCTTCCATCCCCCACTCCTCTGACTCACCAAAAGTCCTTTATTTTGGGAATCAATGTCCTCAAACAGCCCAACCTTGTATTACACAATCACAAACCTTTAAAAAACAAACAGTCCTCCAAGTTTACACCAGGTAATATCTCTTGCTGAATACCTTTTTATTGGTAGTGCCTAGTTAATAGCAGGATGCTAGTTCTTAGCCTTTAAAAATCACACTGAGATTTCCATAACAACATTTCAATAGATAAAAATAACACTACCGTGACAACTTGCTGTAAAAAGAGAAGTCTCATGTTTTGATACCCTGTACCATTAGCAAAGGCTTGACAAAGTGTTTGATCAAGGCTGCATGTGAGTCAGCTAGTCTAGCCGTAGCATTTTAATTCCCATTTCCGAGTTATTTCTTGACTGGTTTAGATGCTACGGACCAGATTAATTATTGCTGGTGCATGGAGATGTACATTGCACTCACTGGGCCAGCCTAGCCCCTTGTCCCAAAGGGATGATTTACCTCTAAGGAGGGTAAAATGTGGTATTGCCACCTCTTCTCCCTTAAAATTCCTCCAAAGTGTGGGCAACTTTAATATCCATTTGCTCCATAGAAATCCCACCAGCTAAGGTAGATCAGGGGATCGTGAGGGATTCTTTCAGTCAGTGGACCTCCTGATTTTCCATCTCAGATCACGGCCCTCACTTTGGCATGCTGTACTCTCAAGCATAGGGAAAACATGGCAGTTTTAGGCCACCTCACCTTACCCTGTGGACCACCCACCTTGTGACCCCAGCTCCTTGTGTTATATCAGCAAAAGCAGGTTTAAACTTCAGCAGGGCGGCCAGGCATGTGATACAGGCCTCAAATGGGATACTGTCTTGCATACCTATAAAAATAACCCCTTCCTATTTTCTTTATCCAAAGAAATTTCCCATCACCTCAACTATTTGTGCCATTCACAGCCAATTAATCTACCCATACAATGGTTCCATTTTCTAGTTCAATTATCCAGGCAGGCAATTTCCCCACTACCCCCACAATGTGTAGTGCATATTCTGAGGCGGTGGGGGGTGTCAGTAACCACCCCAAGCAGCAGCAGGAGATCAGGGACTGTTTCAGCACTTCATTGAACAGCCCCGTGGCTGCTAGAGAGGACTCAGGGGAGCTTTACAGAGTGCCCGTAATTAATATGCATGTGGACACAGATAATTACAAGGTTAGGAGTGCATTTCCCCATCTAAATGTTGCCTGGGAGCCATCTTTGTCCTCTACCCTTCATCTGCTTCTCTTTCTAATCCCCCTCCATTTCTTACTTCTTTCAGAGGTTTGTTCCAGCTTCTTGGAAGTGACTGATGATTACTGGAAACTTTATTTCCTAATAGGTGAGATTTCTGATCTGCCACTTCAAGGGCACAGCGTAGCTGTCTCATAATGCATAAATCCTTTAATAATGTTTGCTCCTAAGACTTCAGGCACAACAGGGACCTAAAGCAGTGAAATTCCCCCTGTGTCTCAAGATTTTCTGTCAGGTTCAGTTGTTGCGTTCGTTTGAAGTTCTAAGATCTCTGTTTGTAAAAGAACTATTCAAACGCTCAGTCTAGCAAGAGAGATGATTGGTGACAATTCTTAGGTGCTTTCTTGTCAGGACAATTACAATAGATAATCTCTTCTTGAGCCATACAGTCTGATAGTGTGATAAAGATTGGAGATAGAGGTAGGTTTTCAGTGCAGGTTGGTGGTGCCTGAAGGTTGTTCTAATAATCTGATGGCTTCTGGTGGTCTCAATCCAGCTCCTGCTTAGGAAACTATCCACATCACAAGACATTTTGACAATGTGGTAACCTCCTGGCTGTCTTAACACTGAACTACCCTCTTGCTCTCCAACCATGTCTACAGGAAAGAGATTTTTCATGCTAAACTGCATGTGGACCCCATACGTGTTACACATCGTATGTCCACGCATAAAATTGCCGTCAAAGAGGCATAGGCAATCACACCACTATGTCGATTACACTTGCTCTGAGCAAATCTGGCAGCCATGTCATCTGCCTCCATGTCAATCTCCACTGATCTAGCATCACCAGCGATGGCAAGCCCTCTTGTAATTAGTCCTCCCATGGTGCAAGTGATGCTGAGAGAGTTGGAAAAGAAACACACAGGTGGGAATGCCAGGAGCATAGCAGCAGGAGAGAAGATGATTTTCTGAAGCAGTCATTTTGGAGAGAGCTGAGGGGAATGAAGCGAGTCCGAGACACTGCCATCTGGAAGGTGAGAGATGATCACCCCCTTCACAGGGATGATTCCTTCAGAAAATGTGCTAATCTTCAGAGAGAGCAGTTTTAATGCTGTGTAATCCTCCTGAAGGAGGAAATAGACTCTCCTTTGTGCCAAGGATGGGGAAATGGTTGAAGGTGGCAATCCCCAGTGACATTAACTTTAATAAGAAAGGGATAGTGACTTGTCACAAACCTTGTGAAGGCTTGATCAGGGAACAACTGGAGACATGATGCTGTGTCAGCATCCATTTATGTTGACAGAAAATAGCATGCAGTGGAGAACTCTTACAGGAATACATACATATACATCATTTTCCTTTCCATGTATACAGGGGTGACACACAGCAATTACACTCATCAAGAGATAACACAGCAGCAGACATGTGAATTACTGTGTAATTACCATTTTCTTTTCACTTGAGTTACTTATTATTTTGCAGCAGCTCTATAATTAGCTTGCATTTCTGAAAGGGAAGGTTGTGCCCCAGGGTTATGGTCACATGCATGCGAGCCAAACAATCTAGAACCAGTTCTTCATAACAGAAAGATTTTCAATATAAACTGAATGGATGGAATTAAGTGATGGACACTATTACTAAATTCAGAATAGAATTGTTGCATTCTCCTGCTAATTAATTAAACTTAAATGTTCAATTAAAGTAGGATTCATGTATATCATTTGCAGACTCTGCCTTGCATCTTATGATACCAAATAAGTGTCAGTTCAAGATTACAGTGAATATCAAATTAGTCCCAAAACACTTTTAGGTAACACATAGGAAATGCCACCCTGAAGTCACACTAGCACCAATTAAATTAATAAGTTTTATCCAATCTTAAATAAATCTGAGAAATCATCTACCAACCTCTGCATTCCATTGCTTAGATGTCCAGAATCTAGCTGTGGTGATTATTATTGCACATTTTATTTTAACTATTAAAATAACCTAACCGTTATTTCAAAAAGCAAAACCTTTTATTGTTTAAATGTGTTTGTGCATTACTTTTTGGAACGTTTAAGAAAGCTCTGTGCATTGACTCTCATACAAAACACTAACGTTTCAGTTAAATCTGTGAATCAAGAACATCAAGTATGGCACTCTGAAATTATAACAATAGCCATAATACCAACTCATTAATCTTATTTTATTTTCGAATGGTCCAATTATCATCATGTCCCCAAGCATATTCTGCACAGAATTGCCATGACACCTGCTAGGAAAAGCAGCATAAATATATAGCTGAACTCAGCAAATAAGCTGGCCCGGTTGGAGTTTTAAGTATCACTTTTCACACAAACTAGAAAATGGCAACCTGTCACACCTCTGAGTAAATGCCAGCATGGCTGAGATCAGGAAAGATGCTTTTACAGCTCTTCCTACCACTGAAGCATTACATGCACAGAAGGTTAAGGACAAAATTGTTGCTCATTACATACTAGTGGCATCTGGATGCACCTCACCTTAGTTGGAATGCCTAGACACAATGAGCCAAATTCTTTGCTCCTGTAAATTAGCACAGTTCCAGTTAAGTCAATGGAGTTATGCCAGTTCACACTAGCTGAGGATCCGAACCCATGTGCCTTGCTCTGGCACATACTTGGGCAGGGCCGCCCAGAGGATTCAGGGAGCCTTGGGTCTTCAGTGGCGGGGGGGCCCCCGCCGCCAAATTGCCGCCAAAGACCTGGCACTTCGGTGGTGGGTCCCGGGGCGGAAGAACCCCCCGTCGCGGGTCTTCGGGGCACTTTGGTGGCAGGTCCTGGAGCGGAAGGGCCCCCCGCTGCCCAATTGCCGCCAAAGACCCGGAGCGGAAAAAGCTCCAGGGGCCCGGGCCCCGCGAGAGTTTTCTGGGGCCCTCGGAGCGAGTGCAGGACCCCACTCTAGGGGCCGCGAAAAACTCTTGTGGGGGCCCCTGCGGGGCCTGGGGCAAATTACCCCACTTGCCCCCCTCTCTGGGCAGCCCTGTACTTGGGGAACACAGGCCAGAGCAGTCAGTGCCACATCTTTTGGAATGGTATAACAGGAACTCCTCCCATGTTGACATAGTTTGGGTGACCTGAGCAAAGGGAGAGTGCTAACCTCACATAGCCCTTGTTGCCGTTATCCTTGGTTTGACTGGGCATGTTACATTATCAGCACAGGGCTTGTCTGCATACAAAAGTCGTACTACGTCAATTATACAGGTATAGTGGCAGTAAGCACCCCACACGCCCAGTGTAGACAAAGCTATACCGTATAAAGGTGCTCAAACCAGTATAGCTTATTCTTGTAAGGGAAAGGGAAATATATACCATTTTAAGCATTTTTATGCCAGTAAAACTGTGCCTACACTAGGGATTGTATTGATTGTAGAAAATTACACCCCTAACCCATTTACTTAAATCAGTATAAGAACTCTGGGTAGTTTAGGCCTCAGATTTCTGCTAGAGGAGGGTGCACTCTTATAGCACCCAGAGACGTTAGAATGCCTGGCATGGTTTTGATAGTGGCTTGTTCTTATGTGAATTTTCCACACCCCAAAAACGTGTATGTGAGAGGTCATGTTATTGTCCTGTGATTCATGCTGCTATATGAACATGGTTAGAAAAGAGAATATTATTCTAGATCCTGTTCCAATGAACCTCCACCAGCTCTTCTTTGTTACTTTTGTACTGAAGATTTGTCCCGAATTGGTACCCAAGTGTGAATAGTTGGATCATGTCTCTTCAAAAATAAACTTCTCCTGTCTATGCTGGTGCAAGCGGATACTGTGGACGTCACTCTAAGGATTTACTTTTTAAAATTACTATAATTATGCTTTGATGGGATCTCTGAAGAGAGATGTGTGACTAATTTGTTTTCTGATTTTTATGGTAATTTTAGAGTGAAAAAAGTGAATCCATGCCTTTAAAATTAGATAGAACTTTAATTAGATATTCATTACTAATGTTAAAACTGTAAAGTACAGAAGACTTCTTTTTACTTTATTTAGTCCATGCTATTGTACTTTTAATAAGACTTAACTTAGGGTTTAAAGATAAATACCCTTCTAAAAAGCTTTTGAAATTTGGACTCCTGACCAGAGTGTATTATCTTGTTACACAAGAGGCAATCTTTGTTATATATTTACAGTCTGTTTTCATGACCAAAAACTGTTACTAGTCAATAGAAAGGCAGACTTAGGTTTTTGGATTAAGAAATAGTCTATTATTTGTCATGTTCAGGTATAGCCAAAAGAAGTTCTTTTAACTTAAAATGTTTACATATCCATTACAATGTTTACATATCCACACATCCAGAAATGTGATTTACTCTAGTAGTATAATTTACTGTGTTACGAACTCATTAAAGTGGAATAAATTGTTAAGAGCACTGAAATACTTTTGTACCAAACCATAATTTTCAGACAGGGTCCCTACATTCAATATTTTCCTAATTATTAAAATGGAAAATTACAGTATATTTTCCTTTCCATGTATACTCTCAACTCTCATTAAACAGCAATGAAAGTTACATGTGCACATCAAGGGGGAAAATAAACCACCCATTTTTTCAAAACATACCACAGAGCCTAATGTCCGTCTCAGTGTAAAACAAATTAGGCACAAATTACAATAAAGAATTAGAGTGTCTCTAAACTGCTTTAACTGGTCACATATCTCACCTGTCTTTAGACACTACAGTCCCAATTTGTTTCCCTAGATATCTATTGTAGGTATTTCTAGCATGCCCACCATCTTAGAGCCCAATCCTTCAAACACTTGTGTGCATTAAGTGTTTGCAGTGTCAGCACCATAATATATTCATTAGGTCCCTGGAATGGTGGACACACAGAACACCTGCCAGCGGGAATTGCAGGGACTGTCTGAAAAGGAGAGGGATGGGAGGGTGGCACACAGAGAGTTTGTGGGAGAAAAGAGAGGAATGGAAGTCCATGGCTGCTTGTTTCTAACTTGTCTCTGCTCCTCCCCCACCTCCCTTTTGTCTCAAGTCCTTTATTTTTTTCATCCCCCTTCTTTTTTTACTCCCCCACCCCAGAACATCAGGTTGTCCAAGGGGCACCTCTAGGCTTCATTCAGACTCCTGGTGCTGTGGTTGGGGAGGGACTGTCCGCCTGCTGCTGCTTGCATTCAGTGTACGTGCACAGCAGCTAACACCTGCCCTTAGGCCTCGCATGCCTGTCCCCTCCAGTAGCAGCCCTGTTCTGAAGCAGACCCCTGCTCACAAGCTGCCATTTAATAATTCCCCCAATATTTTGATCAAAGAACTTAACAGTGCCAGTGCTTCACAGCAGCATTTCTAAGTTACATGAACAGGCGCTATCTGGCTTGTGGAACTTACACTGGTTAAATCTGAGTGCTTGAAAATTCCTTGAACCATAGCTATTGGTGTGATTTATACTGTCCAGACTCTGCTGTACACTCTGATGTTCTCTTACTGTTAATAGCTTTGAGAATGTAAACCAATGCGAGGCGGCACACCTCAAACAAGTGAAAACACCACCCCCTGCCCTCAGGAGTATACACTGTAAATACGGACAAGAGCCAACAGTAAAAACCAAAAAAGGATAAGGGCAGAGACTGTCTCTTCCTATGTGTTCAGAAGGAGAGAGACAGGAGAAAGGTTTAAATAAGATCCTGTTGTTATCCAATAGCCACATAATTGGCATATATTGATGGTTCCATGTATGTGTTTTAATTAAGTAGTCACCAAGCCACTTCCTGTTCCTAATTCAAATCCCTCCTAAAAACCTCACTCCTGCCAGGCCTCCTATGAGAAGTGAATTAGGTTTTCAGTGTCTATTCCATGCACAAGGAATAACCTTGAAGAAGGGATGGAAGCAGCAATGTTGAAGGAAACTAAGACACAGTCCTATAATGAACTGTGTAGGCAGCCCTCTCCATCCACGTGCAGCCCCATTAAAGTCAGTGGTGTCCATATGAAGACCAGGGCCTAAAAGCACATTGAGACTGGTCTAAATGCCTGATGAGAGGGTGGTGGGTGGGAAGTCCAGGTTGGAGCAGTAGGTTGGGGCTGGGTGACATAAGGTCTGGAACATGAGAATAAACTGCATGAACTTGGTACCCAACTCAATGGAGAGCCAGTGGAGATTGCTACTAGAGCCCTGCAAATCTGTGGATAGCTGCATTTGCGGCTATCCACAGATCATGTTTGGGGATCGGATGCAGATACAAATTTTGTATCCGCACAGGGCTCTTTGTTACTGCTAATGTAAGAAAATAACTCCTACTGGCAACATTTGTTTGTGCTTATTACTGAAAGGAATAACTAAAATTAAAATCAAACATATGTTGAAGAAAGATATAATGAGGAGCAATTAACACTGTTTGGTGAAGTAATTTCCTCCTCCACCTCCTCTTTGCAAATGAGACTTCAGCACAGTTGGAACTTGGAACAGCGAAGGCAGCATTTTGCCAGAACATTTGTCCACAGAATTTATCCTCTTTAAATTTCTTCCACTCTTATTTATCATTTAAATTGCAGTAGCACCAATAGGCCCTGTCTAGAGCAGGGCTCCGTTGTATTAAGTGCTGCATAAACATGATCTCTGTCCCAAACAGCTTATAGTCTAACAAAAAAAACAAACAATGTAAGGAAGGGGGAAAAGGAATAGAACATACAAGGGAATGGTGAGCAAAGTGGTGTCTGGGATAAGTCTAATTGCATGTTGTTTGTGTTATTATGGAGCAGACTATTCTCATTTCATGGGGCCTAAGGGGTGGTGGTGACAGTGCTGGGTAGACACAACACAAGCCGCTGCTAATGGACACTCTTGAAGGCTAGTCTCCTCTCCTTTACATGAAGGCTTTTTCTCCCCACTAGTACTAGGAAAGAGGGTGAAAGGATGCAGTGCAGCACAGAGAAGGGACAGCGAGGCTGGCATCAGGGGGATTTGGGGAGTGGGTGACAGGAGGAAGTTGAAGCAAAAAAATCAATTGGCAGACAAAAAAAAAAATCTAGTCCAAGTTGTAGCATACAGTCTGTTCACATCCATGGTTTCTGAAGGGATGCAGGAGGCTCCAGGTAGAGGAGTGGACATATTTGATACTTGGTGTCCCCTCCAGCTCATCTATGGACACAGGAACCGGGAGTCTAGGCTACAGCTCGCTGTGACATTCCTCAGGGTACAATCAGGACTGTTGAATAGTTGTGTCCCCTTAATTCTCCAATTTGAGGCGCCTTTTACACTGCTTTGCGGTTTCTATTTCCCTTACCCAAAATAAGCAAACAGACAACAACTGTAACTCTTTTTAAAAACTGTTTCCAGCCACCACACTCGAGACTCACTTAAAATCACTATACCAGTGCTTAAAGCGTAACCTTCATTCAAAACAACTAGCTGCGCATATAGCCTGCTCGCTGCACCACTGGGACATCCTCCAGGGTACAATCTGGACTGTAGAACAGCTGTGTCCCTTCGATTCTCCAACCTAGGGTGCTTTTTACACTGCTTTGCTGTGTGAGCAGCTACATCTGGCCTGTTCATGAGCCTGCAAAATCACTCCCAGCTGAATGAGTGCTCTAGCCAGCCTCTCCTGAATTATATTGCAGTGACACCAGCAATTTCTCAGTCCAATTTGTCCCCAGAAATGTGCGTCTTTCCTTCTGTGCAGTACAATCTCATAGAAAGTCTGTCATTTCATGATTAGAAAATGATATGCACAAACCCTGTTATCTCAAATAGAGGTCTCCCACCACTTCAATGCAAACATGCACTGGTTTAGATAAAACAAGTTTATTAAACTACAGAAAGATAGATACGTGATTACAAGTAATCGGGCATAAAATAATTGGTTACAAAGAAATAAAAAGGTAAAATGCAAACTAATACCTAACTTATCAACCTAAGGCCTGGTCTACACTAGGAGTTTATGTCGAATTTAGCAGCGTTAATTCGATTTAACCGTGCACCCGTCCACACCAGGAAGCTAATTAGTTCGACCTAGAGGGCTCTTTAGTTCGAATTCGGTACTCCACCCCGACGAGGGGAGTAGCGCTAAATTCGACATGGCTATGTTGAATTAGCCTATGTGTGGACGGAAATCGACCTTAGTAGCTCAGGGAGCTATCCCACAGTGCACCACTGTGTTGACGCTCTGGACAGCAGTCCGAGCTCAGATGTTCTGATCAGCCATACAGGAAAAGCCCTGGGAAAATTTGAATTCCTTTTCCTGTCTGGCCATTTTGAATCTCAGTTCCTGGTTGGACATCGGGGCGAACTCAGCAGCACCGGCAGCGATGCAGAGCTCTCCAGCAGAGGGGTCCATGCAATCTCAGAGTAGAAAGAGGGCCCCAGCATGGACTGACCGGGAAGTCTTGGATCTGATCGCTGTGTGGGGCGATGAGTCTGTGCTTTCGGAGCTGCGCTCCAAAAAACGGAATGCAAAGACCTATGAGAAGGTCTCCAAAGCCATGGCACTCAGAGGATACAGCCGGGATGCAACGCAGTGCCGCGTGAAAATCAAGGACCTGAGACAAGGCTACCAAAAAATCAAAGCGGCAAACGGATGCTCCGGAGCCCAGCCCCAGACATGCCGCTTCTATGAGGCATTGCATGCCATTCTCGGGGGGTCTGCCACCACTGCCCCACCAGTGACCGTGGACTCTGAGGATGGGATAGTGTCGATGGGCAGTATCTCGGCGATGTTCGCGGATGGGGAAGATGAGGAAGGGTTTGTGGAGGACGAGGCAGGCGACAGCGCTTACAATACTGATTTCCCCGACAGCCAGGATCTCTTCATCACCCTCACAGAGATCCCCTACCAACCCTCCCCGGCCGTTAACCCGGACTCTGAATCAGGGGAAGGATCAGTCGGTAAGTGCTATAAACATGGAAACATGTATTTTTTTAAAAACAGGAATAAAAACTATATGAAAAGAAGGTCAATACATATAGGGATCGAACAGAAATCCTCTTGGGACACTTCCACGAAGCTCTCATAGAGGTACTTGAAAAGCCTCCGCAGGAGGTTCCTGGGGAGAGGTGCCTTATTGGGTGCTCCGTGGAAGCACACTCTTCCACGCCAGGCCATCCTGAGGTACAGTGGGAGCATTGCCTCCACCAGCATGGCAGCATAGGGCCCTGGTCTGTGCAGGGATTCACGCAGTATGCGCTCTCTGTCTCTCCTAGTGACCCGCCTCAGGGTGATCTCGCTCGGCGACTGCTGCATCTAATTAGGGGAATTACTGTAATGTTACTATTGTGAATGCTTGATGTAGGAGGCTAGGGAACCACGGAAGATTCTGTTACAGCTTAGCTCAGGCAGTTCCGCTTTCTCAGCCTCCGGTTATTGTAGGACACGGCATGCTAGTTTTAACCTGCCGTAACCGGCTGGGACTGCTGCGTGGCAAGCCCCTGGCTGTTGGCCAGGGGGGCAGCCCCGGAGGGTGGAGAGTTTCTATTGCATTATGTATGAGCTGATATGCTGCTGTTTGTATAAAATGAGCATGCTTTGTGTTTGTTTTAGGACTTCACCCCAGGCCGAGCTACAGGGCGCTGGGTCCCCGTCTCAGTGACAGCAACGCTTGGGGTCCCCGTTGCAGATGTGTCACGTTACCTTCATTAAAACCAATTACTCTCAGTGTGGAGTCGGTCTCGTTCTTGCAGAGTACCTCGGGCCTTTTGGGGCCGTAACACTTGACTTTTCCTTTGCATAACAATGACCGTCATTTAACAGCCACGTGGTGGAGGCTGCAGAGGGAAAGCATACAGGGATCTTTCCCAGGGACAGCCGCGAGGGGCTGGAACAGGGTCAGACTTTATGCTTTCCAGATTGCCTGCAGCAGGAGGGCACTGCTATCCATTAACTGTTAAGCAGCCTAAAGTTTACGGCTTACCAGGCCTGGCTGCTACACGGATTCTGCTGTCCTGCCCCGCTTGTCCGATCTCCAGTGCAAGACCCCAGGCAATGAAAGCGAATGCCGAAAATTCGAACTTGTCCTGAGAGCACATGAGATAGGTGCCCTGTATGGTCTTGTTCACAGAAACTGAGTAGACTGTGTTCAGTGTTTGCAAACATGTATCTTTGCAAGGAAATCACTTCCTTTTTCCCATCACACAACTGCGGCTCTTTCCCGAACTGCCCCGGCATCCCCCTCACAGAGGCTGGCGCAGATTAGGCGGCGAAAGAAAAAGACTTGGAACGAGATGTTCGCTGAACTGATGGCCTGCTCCAGAGCCGAGGCGGCCCAGCAGAGCCAGTGGAGGGAGACCCTCTCTCAGCAGCAGCGCTCACACAGCGAACGGGAGGACAGGTGGCGGCAGGAAGACCAGCAGGCGACTCAAACGCTGCTTGGACTAATGAGGGAGCAAACGGACACGCTCCGGCGCCTTGTGGATGTTCTGCAGGACCGCAGGCAGGAGCAGAGAGCCCCCCTGAACTGTATCTGCAACCGCCCTCCCCCGCCACAAAGTCCTGTCCCCCCCTCACCCAAAATCACAAGAAGTAGAGGCGCTAGGGGCCGTGAAAACTGTCACTCCACCCCAGCAGAGCGCTCATGTACCAAACAGCTCTCATTCCCTAAAGTACGAGAATTGCTTCCCTTCCTGGCTCACCCAATCCAAAATCCCAGTTTCATCCCCCAACTGTGTAGTTGAGTATTAAAAATAGTTTGCTGTTCATTACTGTTTCCGTCATGTTTCTTTGCAGAAGACTTTGTGTGATGGGGAAATAGGGGTTTGTTAATTGCATAGGACAGCCACCATTACCAGGGTACAGACATGGGGGCAGGATCAACAGCAGGTCACACACAGAGTGCAGTCACTAGGCACCTGGGTCACTCTGGGAGGTGTCTGCTGCCCCAGGTCAGTCTGGGAGGTGTATGCTGCCCCAGGGTCCGAGCGCCTGGCATCCACAAATGGCAAGGCAGGCTGCCCTTACCATGCACTTCCACCCTAGCCATGAACCTCTGATGCCCTGAGCCCCAGCCAGAGCCATCATCCCCCTACACCTACTCACCCTTCCCACACACCCCTCACCCCTTCCTGCAAACCCACCCCTTCCTGCACACCCTCCTGTAACCGTCCTCCCCCCCAGAAACCGCTGTAGGAGCAGGAGCCTGTCAGTCCTCGAGTGTAGAAGCGGTCTGTACATCACTGCACACCGTACCCACCACAGTCTGCGTCCCTGTTTGAACCCTTTAACGCGAATTCGTTAGTAAAGAAAACTTTGTTAATTAAAAATGTTCCAATAACTTTATTTTTAAACGTCTGTTGGAAGGGGGGAAACCTGGTGAACGGGGTATGTAACCGCTGAAAAAAGTCAATAGTAACTGAAACAGGGGCAGGTTCAGCTTCTCTGTAAAGAGACTGGACAGTCATAGGTTACCCTGCTCTCTAAGGAACCTAGCTTTCAAAGCCTCCCGGATGCACAGCGCTTCCCGCTGGGCTCTTCTAATTGCACGGCTGTCTGGCTGAGCGTAATCAGCAGCCAGGCGATTTGCCTCAACCTCCCATCCCGCCATAAAGGTCTCCCCCTTGCTCTCACAGAGATTGTGGAGCACACAGCAAGCTGCAATAACAATGGGGATATTGGTTTCGCTGAGATCCGAGCGAGTTAGTAAGCTCCTCCATCTCCCCTTGAGACGTCCGAAAGCACACTCCACCACCATTCTGCACTTGCTCAGCCGGTAGTTGAAGAGCTCCTTGTCACTGTCCAGGGCGCCTGTATAGGGCTTCATGAGCCAGGGCATTAGCGGGTAGGCTGGGTCCCCGAGGATCACTGTAGGCATCTCCACATCCCCAACACTTACTTTGTGGTCCGGGAAGAAACTACCTTCCTGCAGGCGTCTAAACAGACAAGAGTTCCCGAAAACACGCGCGTCATGAACCTTGCCTGGCCACCTGACGTAGATGTTGGTAAAACGTCCCCTATGGTCCTCCAGTGCTTGCAGCACCATTGAAAAGTAGCCCTTTCGGTTAATATACTGGCTGGCCTGGTGGTCCGGTCCCAGGATAGGGATGTGAGTGCCATCTATAGCCCCACCGCAGTTTGGGAATCCCATCGCGGCGAAGCCATCTATGACGACCTGGACGTTTCCCAGGGTCACTACCTTTGAGAGAAGTAGGTCAACGATTGCGTGGGCTACTTGCATCACAGCAACCCCCACGGTAGATTTGCCCACGCCAAAGTGGTTCGCTACTGACCGGTAGCTGTCTGGCGTTGCAAGTTTCCAGAGGGCTATGGCCACTCGCTTCTGCACACTCAGGGCTGCTCGCACCCGGGTGTCCTGGCGCTTCAGGGCAGGGGACAGCAAGTCACACAGTTCAAGGAAAGTGCCCTTACGCATCCTGAAGTTTCGCAGCCACTGTGATTCATCCCAGACCTGCAGCACTATGCGGTCCCACCAGTCCGTGCTTGTTTCCCAGGCCCAGAATCGCCGTCCCATAGCATGAACGTGACCCATTGCCACCATGATCTCCGCGGCGCGGGATCCCGTGCTTTGTGAGAGGTCTGTGCCACTCTCACACTTCATGTCCTCACCACGCTGCCGGAGCCTCCTCGCCCGATTTCTCAGCAGCTGACTGTGGAAGAGGTGGACGATAAGGTGCGAGGAGTTGACAACGGCCATAAGTGCAGCGATGATCGCAGCGGGCTCCATGCTCGCAGTGCTGTGGCGTCCGCGCTGTCACTGACCAGAAAAGTGCGCTAACAGATTTCCCGCCGGCGCTTTCAGGGAGGGAGGGCGTTTGTGAGTGACGGTTGAATGATGACAGTTACCCAAAACCACCCTCGACACATTTTTCCCCCAGCAGGCATTGGGGGCTCTACCCAGCATTCCAATGGGAAGCGGGGACTGCGGGAACTGTGGGATAGCTGCCCAGAATGCACCGCTTCCAATGTCGACGCTTGCTCCGTTAGTGTGGACTCACAAAGTCGAATTAGTGTCCTTAGTGTGGATACACAAATTCGACTTCATAAGGTCGAATCCACAAATTCGACCTAAGTTAATTCGAACTACTCTTGTAGTGTAGACATACCCTAAGTGAACGCAAAGCAAAGATTTCTCTCATCACGTGCTTACAGAAGTCTGGCTGGGTCTTTCATCAAGGACCACTTCCCCAGTTCAATAATGCCTCTTTTGTCTTTCAAACATTGTTGATGCTGTAAGTAAACATGAGGGGAGAGAGATGATTTGTGTCCTCTGTTCTTCCTTCTTATAGCATTTCTTTATTCTGAGAATCATCTCCAGCTGGGGTTCAGGTGACAGCAAGTCTGTCTGCAAAGATGTAAATTTTTCATGCACACCCTTCTTCCCGCCAAATAATGGCCACTTAACCAGGTTCATTTGAATATGCTGCCACCTGGCTGAGGTGCTGACAAGCCTTTTGTCCCTGAGGAACTGGTTTGGGTTGCTTGCCCAGATGTGGAATGTGCCTTAGTAATATCATACAGTAGAATCTTATAAACTTAAAATGTGTGGCAATGTTGTATGTATCAGGACAATAATGATCAGTGAATTATGAGTTTTCAAATGATACTTTGTAAAAAAATTTTTTGTAGTTTTGTAAAAGTGCTGAAGATAAGGGTATAGTCTGTCACACTCACCCCTTGCTCCACTCCTAGGAACAGACTCTTGATTTCAGGGCTGGTGCTATCATAGGCACTCCTGCTTTCCCTCCCTCAGCCCATATTGTATTCAGATGGGAGTGTTTTTAAGTGATGTATTTAATTTTGACCACAGCTGTTTCAGAATAAACAAGTTAGTGAGATGGCTGTGGTGGATACATGAGGAAGTGGCTGGCTGACTGCTTTAACCACAGAAAGGAAATCAATGCTGAGTCACGGTACTCTGGGGAGCAAGGAGAATTTTCACTATGCCCCAAGGTGCTAGCAATGTAATGTTAAAACAAATCCCTGTAAATGCACTCACAATTCTCCCTTCCCCTAGCCAGTATACTCTTTTCTTCAAATGGTACTTAAGAAATGTGCTGTGTAAAGGCCCAGTCCTGTAAGATGCCACTGACTTCACTGGGAGCTGATGGCACTCAGCACTTTGTAGGATCCCACCCTTAGTGAATAAGTTGATGGCTAGATAGTGCTTTTAGCACACAGCCGGATGGAAGGAGTAGTATGTAGACAGACTGCCACAGGGGAGTACCAAGAGGCATTGGGCTTCCAAGAAGTTGCAGAGGATGGAGAAGGGAATGCTTTGTGACGCTGCTGTATAGGGTACAGCATGCTGCCACTTGCAGTGCCAGTCAGCCCCATTCACCCATGCATGGGGGGGGGTGGAGGGGGAGGAGCAATGGCTCCATCTACTCCCCACCTATTTGTCACTCAGTGGCTGCTGAGGGAAGCATCTGGAGCTCAGCTTCTATACTTTCCTGGGCACTGCATTTCAATCCAAACAGCCTTTCCCCCCAAGTCCTCTGATGGAAAAGGGATGAGGGGGAATCCTCACCCTAAGTGGCTGCAAAAGGCCAGGACATAATCTAGCCCTAAATGCTAGAAAGGGGGGAAATGGTGAGAAAGATGATGGGAAGGCACCACTACTACAAAGCTAGTCACCTGCCAGTGCAGAAATGGAAAGTTTACAATATTATAAACCAGAAAGAATTATTATTGTAGAAGATGCTATTGAGTCAATTTCATATGTGGCTATTAAAGCTGCTATGAAAGGTTTATGCTGCTAACACCATGGTATTTAATAATACTGCAAGTTATCTATAGGTAAAAGCCATTTTACCCTCTTCCTCCTCCTTGTTAAAGGCAACAAGATGGGGGTTAGTACAGTGCAGGAAGTAATAAAATGGCAAACTGAACGACAGCTGTGCTCAGTATAAACAACATACAGGATACAGCATAGCCAATAGCGCAGATCCTTTGTAGCTCTGACTGACTGACCGACCGACGGAAGAGTACCTCATCTATAAAACACAATTAGTATGAAGAAGATGGAAACAATTCATTTTAGAATGTACCTGCGTTTTTTGGAGAGGAGGGAGGTGTTGTGAAGCTTAGAGACAAAGTATCTTACCGTAGTGCAGTTTCTAGGGTAACAATTTCATAAAAATCAAATGAGAGAGAAAATTAAACTGCTAATTGTCAGTGCAACATATTACTGCCTCACAGCTACAGGAAACAATTAGCAGCACAGCTGCCATTCACAGTAATAGGAATTTCACCTTATCCTGCCTTTACATCATGCTAAGATGTTCCCCCTAATTAGCATGCAAACAGCTGGCCCCCTTCTCAAAGTAACTCCTAATTTTCCCTTCTTTCTTCAGGATCCAAGAGCTATTTAAAAAGGAAACAAAGGTTTAATGGCACATCAGAAATGCCATAGGCCCACCCGTGTATAATTTTTCCCCATGATTAGGTTAATGATTTAGGTGGAGGTTTACTATTAATCTTTAAAAGGAAGGTAGCACTGATAAGTATCTACTGCCACCTTGTGAGCAAAATGTCCTAAACCTATTCCTTTCTCTTTCAAGTCAATTTACTTTTAATGTAACTGTTCCTTTCCTCTAATTTAATTTTTGCACAGGTAAGCAACCCTGCTGATGGACTCTGCATCTCTGGGTATTAAAACAAAGAATGTGAAAATAAGCTGTCTTCCAAGTGGGCCAGTTAGAGACTTGTCAAAGAGTTTGATTTCACATCTTTTTATTGAAGCCAGCCTAGGGGCTTAATTTTACATAGCTACCTAGGAGGCCAGTGATTTACTGTTTTGTTCTCTCCAATGCAAGTTATCCTAATACAAAATATACTGTGTGTTAACTGAAGATATTTCTGACATAATAAAATGAACATTTTTAAAGGTTTATTATTTTTAAACTAACAGCTGAAAGTCTAGTATCAGAGGGGTAGCCGTGTTAGTCTGGTTCTGTAGAAGCAGCAAAGAATCCTGTGGCACCTTATAGACTAACAGACGTTTTGCAGCATGAGCTTGCATCCGAAGAAGTGGGTATTCACCCACGAAAGCTCATGCTGCAAAACGTCTGTTAGTCTATAAGGTGCCACAGGATTCTTTGCTGCTTCAGCTGAAAGTCTGTGCTGTTGCATAGGTGTAGCAGTTCGCCAAGTAATCCACCCTCTGTGCAGTCTCCCTCATACAACTAATAAAATTGTTGCATGCAAATTATCTGTAGCATAAAGGTGGTGAGGTGGTGGTGTGATGTCACACAGATCTAGGACTTTTGGCATGGCATAGACACATGCCTTACTGTACCTGTACATGTGTAATTTATAAATAAAAAAGGCAGAGAACTTCAAAATTGAATGGTAAATGACTGCCAATACCAGTGATGATTGAACCTGGTGATATTCTAAACAAAAAGAGCTCTCAATCATGCATATAGCTGTTTCCATCACTTTGTACTGACTACACAGACATTCTAGTCAACAGAGAGACAATCCTAGACTCTTATTGTTTAGATAAATAGCTCTTCTGTGGCTGGACTTTAAACAATAGTATAAAATAGGGTTGTACTAAAAACACACTATTGCCAAAAGGTTTATGCTATAAATCCAGCAAGCTGCCAGGCTGCAGTGATTACAGGATAAGCCATAAGTGCCCTCTCTCCACTTTTCCCTACTAATATCTTGTTCAATATTTTCATTAATGATCTGGAGGATGGCATGGATTGCACTCTCAGCAAGTTTGCAGATGACACTAAACTGGAAAGAGTGGTAGATATGCTGGAGGGTAGGGATAGGATACAGAGGGACCTAGACAAATTAGAGGATTGGGCCAAAAGAAATCTTATGAGGTTCAACAAGGACATGTGCAGAGTCCTGCACCTAGAACGGAAGAATCCCATGCACTGCTACAGACTAGAGACAGAGTGGCTAGGCAGCTGCTCTGCAGAAAAGGATGTAGGGGTTACAGTGGACGAGAAGCTGGATATGAGTCAACAGTGTGCCCTTGTTGCCAAGAGGGCTAACGGCATTTTGGGCTGTATATGTAAGAGCACTGCCAGGAGATCGAGGGACGTGATCATTCCCCTCTCTTCGGCATTGGTGAGGCCTCATCTGGAGTACTGTGTCCAGTTTTGGTTCCCACACTACAAGAAGGATGTGGAAAAACTGGAAAGAGTCCAGCGGAGGACAACAAAAATGATCAGGGGGCTGGAGCACAAGACTTATGAGGAGAGGCTGAGGGAACGGGGATTGTTTAGTCTGCAGAAGAGAAGAATGAGGGGGGATTTGATAGCTGCTTTCAACTACCTGAAAGGGGGTTCCAAAGAGGATGGATCTAGACTGTTCTCAGTGGTATCAAATGACAGAACAAGCAGTGGGGGAGGTTTAGGTTGGATATTAGGAAAAACTTTTTTATTAGGTGGATGGTGAAGCACTGAAATGAGTTACCTAGGGAGGTGGTGGAATCTCCTTCCTTAGAGGTTTTTAAGGTCAGGCTTGACAAAGCTCTGGCTGGGATGATTTAGTTAGGCATTGGTCCTGCTTTGAGCAGGGGGTTGGACTAGATGACCTCCTGAGGTCTCTTCCAACCCTGATATTCTCTGATTCTATGAATGCTGTGAGGATCAGAGTCACTGAGCTGCAATGATGGGTGGGACTGGGCTTAGGAGCAGATCAGGGTTGCCAATCATCATATTTGGTACTTTTCTTCAAGCCCCAGGTTCTGGAGTCATGTGATTATGAGAATCTTGGCTTCCATTTAAAGAAAAACATTTTTAGCACTCATGATTATAGGGAAAAGCTTATAAACTCCAAGGGCTCAAAATCCAGAAGACAAATAACCCCCCAAAAAGTATTATTTTTAAAAACTACATGATTTGGAGGGGTCTGATTCACTAGTTTGAATGGTTGGGGTTGGTGACATGAGCAGTGCCTCCTTTCCCTTCCTTCCCAACCTCTGAGGATCAGCAAAGGAGGGATACGTCAGAACTGCCATAGCTATGAGCCAATTCATACTTCAATGTACTGTATACTGGTAACCAAAGCTGATGCCTGAGCCTTGTGTAAAAGCTACAAGCTGGGGGCTGACCTTGCTCCCAGTTAAGTCAATTGAAATATTACCATTCACTTCAACAGAGGCAGTAGCAATTTCAGGAAAAAGACTACATCACTTCATAAATAACCATCTAGCTCTCACATAGCAGTTTTTATCCATAGATCTCAATGCACGTTGCAAAGGAAGCCAGTAGCACTATTCCCATTTTATAGACAGACAACTAAGGCACAGAGGGATTAAATAACTTAACCAAAGTTATCCATTAGGCCAGTGGCAGAGATGGGGTTAGAACCCTGGTCTCTTGCATCTTACTGGTAACAAATGTATTAGCCATATTTCCTCGTCACCAGTGCTTCCTTTTCACTGTAGCAGAGAATATGCTCTGTGACAAGAGGAAGTTCCTTTTGAACTCAGATCAGGATTTGAGTACTACTACTGCTACCAACCATTTGAGAATTAGGGCAAGTTATTTAATTTGTGTCTCAGTTCCCCATCTGTAAAATGGGATAATATTACTTTTTCCCCCACCCTTTTGCATTTAAAAACTGTAAGAGCTTTATGGGAGGTACTGTCTTGCACGTGTGTTTGTACAGCACATAAAACAAGGGAGCCTCACTTGGCTGGGGTCTCTAGGTACCACCATAATAAACATGAAAGTAAAGAAAGGGGATTTTTCAAGATCATCTTTGGAAGATGCTATCCTTACAGTTGAGGGATTTAAGCCCCTTTTACCTCAGTTCCAGAGACTTCAGCAATAGCACCATAGTCTCTCAGATTTGTATATCGCTGCCCATCACCATAGTATGGGTACTTTCCACATAAAACCAATAGCAAGAACAAAGTCCTTAGTTGATTTCATGGAGGCTCTGGCGCTTCTCCATTTTTAGGATCAAAACAAAACCAAATCCATTTGGGATAGGAGTTTTGATTTTCCCCCCCTTTTAGATGGTGGGGGGGGCTAGGGCTCAAAGAGTGTCAATGTTGTGAGTGCCCTTCTTAGACTGGAAAGGCCTTTTTGATGAGGAAGGTTTTGCAGCATTTCCTAAAGACAGTCAGGACTCCAGATCCACCTAATCTCTGCTGGAAGTTTCTCCCAAAAATTGGATCCCCTGAATCAAGAGTGCTTTGTCCTCAGCTCTCGAATGCTTCATCCTGGTCCACTTCATCCAGTGATCTTCACTGTCCCAGAGGAGTGCAACTGTCCAAATGGTTCATAGATTAAAAGTTCGGTCTTTAATGTAGCTGGGAGGCGGGGGCGTGATCCATTAATTGCTTTGAAGATCAGGACCAAAGTCTTAAACTGGTATTAGAAGCTAAGTGGGAGCCGGGGGAGGGATGTGAAAGCATCTGGTCCATGTTCATAACGGCCTAGACCAGGGTCGGCAACCTTCAGCACGGGCCCATCAGGGTAAGCTGCTGGCAGGCCGCAAGACATTTTGTTTACATTTGACCTCCATAGGCGGAGGGCTGTGCCTATGGATGGTCAATGTAAACAAAATGTCTTGTGGCCCACCAGTGGATTAACTTGATAGGCCGCATGCTGAAGACTGCCGACCCCTTGGCCTAGACTGTTGAAGGAGGTGAACAGCTTCACATTCACCTTCAAATAAAGTGAATTACACTAATCCAGCCTTGACATGACACATGCCTGGATCACTGTAGAGAGGGCATAATCCAGGAGGAAGAGAGGCATCATCCTAGAAAGCTGGGGATGAAAGCAGGAATTTTTTTTGATACTGATGCTACCCGGTCATCCAAGCTTAGTGAATAGTCAAACAGGACCCCAAGGCTTTGCACCACTCTGACAAATGGGGTCTGTATTTCTAGACAATGTCTCAGCTAGTTCTTGAAAGCATTTCCCCCTTTCTGATCAGCATCATTTCACTACTAAAGGAATTAACAGGTTTATTTGTTGTACTGGTGCAAAGAGGAACCAAGTTTTTATTTTAAAGCTTTACATTATTTTCTTCTGAACAGTTTTTACAGTGTAGGCTTTGTGTAGCAGCTACAAGTCTGGTGAAGTGAAAAAGAATCAAGCTCCCACTAAATGTGACATCATAATAAATCTTCAGATTAAATTATCATTTTCCCAGAGCAAATGGGAAAATTTCAGATTAAATTATCATTTTCCCAGAGCATTTTCCCAGCTTGAAGTTAAGATTTCAGTAAAAACCTCATAAGTCACCGTTTTTTGGACTTCCGTTGCACTACAATCCCATATATACACGTGGCATCACAGCCATTTTATAGAGCCTGGAACACCAGCAGCTTTTCTTTGCATCCAAATATGATACACAAATTGAAGTCCAGAGGCTGGCTATAAGAAAAAAAAAATTCTGCATGCACTGGGACACTCGGCAGACTGTGGTTCAATACCTCTAATCCTTCGACCAATCCACGAACATCCATAAGAGATTAAGCTGCAGAGGGCATGAACATCGTTCACCAGACTCCTCTAAGGTCCTGGGCAAGTGAGCAAGCTCTGCTTCTGCCAACCCCAGCCACCTTTGTTATTGTGAATTACACCTCTTTTAATGAGATAAGTACTGTCTCCCAAGGACAGTAGCTGTTCACCAGACTCCCTCTGGCATCCAGGTCATCTTCTCAGATCACTCCTCTTGGCGGCCAATTTTTAATTAAGACTGATCATCTCTGTTGCAAAAGCTGTGTTGGAGTGCTTGCTCACTACACCCCCGCAGAAGCAGAGCGCTCATGTCTCTCACAAGGCAGTGGTATTTTCTACTATTTTGAAAAGCTACATCATAGATAGGGTGGAGCCAAATACATGGAGATGTTTATCTTTGTGGGCTATTACAGACTAATATTGCGCAGCCACCTCCTGAGTGCCTCCTCATGGACACAGGTCACTCTGGAATGCCCTGCTCTGTTTCTCCCACTCTTTAGGGCCCTTTAAGAGGTCATAAGTCATTCAAACAAGCCCCACAAAGAATCACATTTCTTTAGTCCTCTTTTACAAACTGTCCCTTTAGGCCTCCCAACTCTAATTCAGTGTCTCTCTCTCCAGATTAATCCAAAAAAACAACACAAAGCACAAACTCACAGTCTTCATCTCAGCTGGCCTTTACAATCTCTCCCAGGCCTTCCTGCCTGGAGAGCTTTCTCCTGGTACTTCTGTTTTTGCCCTGCTGAATCAGGTCCCTACAGGAGCCTTCTTGCTCCCTACAGCATCTACAAACATAGTTACAGTATCCCAGGCTGCCGCCCCTTTACTTCAACTTCCTGCTCTTCTTAGCCTGAAAGCACCTGATTCAATCCAGGTGTGACTCATCCTGTAAGGGGCTATTTTAGCTCCAGGCTCACCAGCCCATGTTGCACAGACCTACTCAATCCTTTCATGAGAACCATATCAGGCTGACCATTTACCATACAGCATGTAATGGGTGTACTGACAGTTGAAAGTTAGTGCACAAATGAATACCAAATAATTGGAAGGTTATTTAGCTGAAGCCAAATAATGGATAGATCCATAAATGGATAGATCCATAAATCAAAGACACATGTATTACATTTGCCACTTCATTGATGCTACTAAAAACACCAACATATTTGGTACTAACAACTTATACAAATATAACACCAGAAAGTCTACGTAAATTGAAACTATTATGCAGTCTTCCTATCTGTTTTAAACGCAACAAAGAAAACATTTTTTGCTAAAAGCCACTGACGAGGCTAGTTACTTTATCTTTGCAAAATACAGTCTCTGTGCCTCTGTACAACCCAGACTCATTGCTGGCCTTTGTTCTAATACATGTGCTAACAGTAGAAATGGAGAGAGCCAACGTGTACTTACGCTTTGAATCAACTGCACCTCTGGGAGGCCAAGATCTTTTTGCAGAATGCATAACTGTGAAGTCATTGCACTAAAGTGCTTGAAATTGCTCACAATTTTTCTTCCTAATAACAAGCATAATCAGACAACTCATTTGCTGGAAAACCCATTGTGTATGCATAGCAGCACTGAACGAAGGAAAACCAGTCAACAATGGAAAATTCTGCTTTTCAAAATGTCTTGCACATATTAGAAGCGGTATCACGGGCCATCATTTGCAATTAAAATGGTATAATTATCTGTGTCTGCAGCATTTTTTAAGGCAGTCTTGTTTTGGAACCTACATGGCGTCCTTCAGAAGATTCACTACCCAGAAAAACAATTCATTTTAGTTGCATGTTATCCAGTGTCCAGTAAGAACAGTATTTTCTGAAGTCGACAGATCTGTGGTAAATTAATTTTTTTCTCTGAAGACTTACTCTCATTATTTATTTCCTTGCAAGCTTTCAGATACACATCAGGAATAACTCTTCCAGTAAAATACTTCCTTGGTGGCATCTTATAGCTCCAATATGTTCAAATGCATGAACTTAATATTCCAAACAACAGAAAAAGGTTGTCAGGTCTAATCATTTCCCTGATTTCATGGTGAACAGCATGTGCAGATTGGCTATTGTGAGACCAAGCCTGCATCTTTTCCCACACATTGGCATATGGTTTACTGACATTTGTAGATGTATAAGTTGAGTTAATTACATTTTCAGGCCAATATTCATAGCTTTTGTTTTGTTTCCATTCAAGCTGTGCATATTCAGTAGGGGGTTGAGCACAGTGATAATTACTTAACACCAAAGTACCTCTGTGTTTGCAGAACCACAGGACACCACAAGGGAACCCAATCTATAAACAGACTTTTAGTTACCAAGGTTAACACAAAGCCTTCCATTATGGGCCTGTTTTCTCCTTCGAATGCATGGTTATTTTTCTAATTGTTTTCTGTTTTAAATTTTGCCTGAAACAGATCTAGCCAGGAGCAACTCCCTGGATAAGTTTAAGCAAGCTAGATCAAGCAGCCCATTGAGATTAATAGGGACAGGAAGAAAGTCATCTCCCCATAATCAGGTCAACAAAACAGCAGCCCTGCTTGATTGACAAGAACTGAAGTAGCAAGATGAATAACACATGATCATTAAAAGTGCTGCATAGCAATTTCTCAGCATGATAGGTGAGGAGGATACCATGGATATATATTTTAAAATCCTGTTACACACCTTACCCTCATTCCTCTCCCTCTGCCTCTGCCCCCCTGACAATTCTTGAGATAAGACAGGATTCTAGGGCTACAAAATCCTCAGCAGCCAGAGGGTTGTGTGTGAGCTGTAGTTAAGGTAGGTTATTTTTATTATAATTTAATTAATTATTAATTATGAAGACTTCTAATGGTTCAGAGAAGTATACAGAATTCTAGATGCTGGTCCAGAAGTATGGAGCCCATGAGCAAGGCCCTGTGATCATCCATTTCAAATAATCTCCAACAAAAGGGGATCTCGACCTACATGTATCTTCTGGGGGGAGAGGAAGGCAGTGATTTACTACCCACACCCATTGTCTTTAACAGGAAAGCATGCTTATTCCCACCTTCAGCACCTGCAGGGGGCATTTCCACTTCCCTCCTTTGTGCAGAGTTGGACTTTTCCCCTCTTTCTTTTTCCCATTCATCACCAGATGGGGTCAGGGGGACCTCAAGGTTTTTTCCTGCTGTCTGTTCTCTGTAGGTGGGAAGGGTTAAGGCTTCTTCCACTGTATCCTACTCCACCCTCCTGGTGTGCTCCAATCCCCACTGCAAGCCTGGTCCCCATGAAAGAGTTAGCATGCATTTCTCCTCTCCTCCCTAAATACATACAAGGTAGATGAACCATGCTACAGCACGCCAGGGCTAGAGCAGGTAAATACCTCCTCCCTCTGGGACAAACAGAATTACAATGCTAATGGCATTCAGAGCTGAGCCAAGAGCACCACCTCCTTTCCCCCACTTTTTCTCCCCCAATACAACCCTACGGAGAACAAACCCAGCCTGATTTTGGGATGTGGTATGCGCTAGGACCAGCTTCTCCTTCCTTTCAATCATCTGGAGAACAGGATGATGACAAACCTGCCATGCTTCACCCAGGAAGCAGAGCATTGAATAGATACCTCAAACAATAGTAAATTTTAGACCAGTGTGAATCAGGCATTGGTTACAGTATTGTATAAACCTCAGGGAAAGGCGATTATCCTCTTGCAACATGGATTGTCTAGGGGACCTAGACATCACTTGGGGACTAGGGTACCACTCAGAGGACTTTGTAACCTTCTGGATTAAATAACCACCAGTCCTCTCACTGAGCAAGATATCAACTCCTTGGCTTTCTCTGCTAGCAGCGATTGAATTCTGGGATGGTGGAGGGTCAATATCTTTTTCAACACTGTTCAGAGAAGAGACTCTATTCCCTTTCCAGACTCAGAGAAGCCCTGTGACATTCAAAATGCCTTTTAAAGCAACTGAGGCATGTGATTCTTGGCTCTTCAACTCACAAAGATTAGGCCAGGGTGTGTGAAGGGAAAAGGACAAAGGTCTCTCCCCCCCTTCATTCTTCTTGGCCATTCCCTAACATTATGTAATGGGCAGGTGCTTGTCTGCAAAAAGCATCCACTGTTAACAGCACAGTGTTAGCCTCAGCCTCTCTGAAAAGGGTTGTCATATAATTGAAACATTTTGAGAAATGGACATAAATTCTCACACTGCACTCATGCCAAAGAAGCACCGATAGCCTCACTAACTAACAGCCCCACCAGGCCATCAACTGATGGGGCCTTGAGGCTCAATTGCTTTGTTAGTGGGTCACAGGTCTACAGCTTAACTAATTTTTGGAGTGGAACAGGAAAGAAACAGACACCTGTAAAAGAAATGGACATAAATTAAAAGAAATGTTTCTTCCTGCTATTTCTAACCTGTCATTATAAGATGTAGCAAAACAAACAAGATAACGTTCTGCATCAGGTCACATGCTTTACGGAGGCAATGGTTTTGTGTTTGCAGGGCTGTTGTCCCCCTTAAGTTCCAAAAAGTCTCTCTTTGCTGGTAGAAAGTGGAAGCATGTATAAAAATAGTGATCACGCTTTATATTAAGATTCCATTCAGAAATAGCTTATAAAGGATTAATAGATGTCTTAAATATTTCATCAAATTGCTACAGATGATTGTTTTCAAAAACAGTATTTTGGCTAACCTTTCACATATGGAGTGTGTTTTCTTAACACCGGATATAAATTAGGTGCAGACGCTCTGTATGCACTGAAAAGAAAATAGACCCCTATAACTTTTAATAGGCCTTATTATAAAAATGAATATCAGATAAAAAGTGTCCATTAGCAGAAATATAAAATAGTTTTAATATGAAAGAGAAGGGACACAACACTAATCCATTCTTGCAACTAGTGGAAACAGTGGTTTATAATTAACATTTAGCGTGTTTATGCTCAACAACATACTTTCCTTAATGAAAATTACAATCCTATGCAAAATCCTTGGAGAATTATTTAAAAACAGACTGTCTTATTTAAACCATTTTTATATTAAAATCACACAAGAGCCTCTAACAATAGTGCATAGAATTTACTTTAAAAAGGGGAAATTTAGGCACTCAAAGAGGTTGCTTGTATATATGTACCTTTATCCTATCTTAAAATTGTATTCTAATAGTCACTTTTGTCTTCTGTACCCAAGGATTAAAAACAACAGAAGGTTCTGGAAAACATGATTCTGTCATTCTGGTTTAGCAGACTCCAGGATAGTACAGCCAAGGGAAAACATGATACTAGATTCCCCCCCCCCCCCCCTCACCACCCCATTTAAACAAGCATTTCTGTGGCTCATTAGCAAATACTCATGCTTCACTTAGAGGCTTTCGAAATTTGCTCTGAAGAAAAACCCTTGGAACACGCAGGCCTTCTTTCCTATTCACAGTTTCTCGTAGCACATACTCATTGACCACTTGCTCATATCCTACAGCCATAAAGAGATGAGACAAGAACTCTACAAGGGAAAAAGATGGTGTTACTAAAAGTTAGTTTAAACTGTTTTTAAGCACTAGTGAGCATTTATACAAGCATTTGTTTTTAAACTACTTAATTACATCCACTTTCATGAAAATCACGAAGGTTTCAAACTTGCAAGCTGCTCTGTGCAGACAGACACCGACACTTGCACTGAGCTTCACTGAAGTCAATGAGGCTCTGCTTTCATGCAGAGCAGCTTGCAGGACTGGGGCTTTAAACTGGTAAGACAATCCTGTTTCCCAAATTGTGTTCATTTATCATTTTAAATTGAAAGTTTTCCATTCCCTTTTGTGAATGACTCTGAAATTATTTTCACATTGTGTAGTGGGCCAGCACAAAGCCAATGCACCATCTTAAGTCCCTCTTCAACCCCACTTTGAAGATTTCCGTGGTGGATTGGCCTCAGGCTTGCTCTCTACGGAGGGGCAAATAGGCCAAGTTCCCACATTGTAGTTAAACAGAAACACATAGAAGAAACCTTAGTGAAGTTCTTTCCCTAGAGGAGCGAATGAGGCTTAGCAGATAGGACACTGGACTGGAACTCAGAAGACCTGGCTCTGCTGCTGACCTGCTGTGTGATCTTGGGCGAGTCATTTCTCCTTTGTTTACCCTCACACTTTTCTTTATCTCTTCTACCTAATTAGATTGTAAACTCTCCATAGCAGAAATTGTTGCTCATTGTTTGTACAGTGCGAGAAATACAGGCTACTGAAATATAAATAGATACTGCCACCATCGAACAACTTCACTGTAATGAAATCAGGCTATGAGCAAGATCTACACACTCACTCCTCTACTAATTAAAAATAATTTGGGGGAGTGAAAAAAATCAGTTCTCTGAGAAGGTGAGAGAGACTGATAGTCCTGTTTGAGCCAGGCATATATCCCTTTCTAAAAAGGAACAATCACTGTCTGTTGTTTCACTTTTGCTCCTCCTTTCACTTCTCTCTTTCATCGGTTTTATTTCTCACAGCTGAAAATAAGGAGAGCTAGCACCTCCTGACTGGCAAGCTCCACCATGAACCGCCACCAAGTGGTCACAAAGCACATTTTGCTGCACTAGACAATATGTTTTGCCTATCAAACTCCTGGAAAAACAAACTTGTTAGATCACAATTAAACTCAACAGGCCTTTTTAGAAAGAACTGACACTGGTGAACGATATTTTAGAGTTATTTGCTACTGTAGCATAATATACAAGTTATTTTCATATCATCACAAGAAAATGAGACAGCAGGTAATAGCAGAATCTTCAAAATTCAAGGGAAAAAAACTCACTAAGAATTTCCCATCCAAACACTCAACTGTGATATCTCATTCTCCAAATGCCTAGCAAGGGAGTGGATTCAAATTTCCATTCCTTGGCTGGCTCTCCCAGTCCCTTCCTCCAACAGCAGAGCTCAGTTTGGTACAATTACCAGTATAAGTGGAACTACACAAGCTACACCTCTACCTTGATATAACGCGATCCGATATAACACAAATTCGGATATAACGTGGTAAAGCAGCGCTCCGGCGGGGCGGGGCTGCGCACTCCGCCGGATCAAAGCAAGTTCAATATAATGCAGTTTCACCTATAACGCAGTAAGATTTTTTGGCTCCCGAGGCAGCATTATATAGGGGAACAGGTGTATTTGATGAACAAAAATTACCCTAGGAATTTTTAGGTGAAGTTGCATAGCTGCTTGCATTATTTATCTTAAATTTAATCAATATCCTTTAAAGAATAGAAACATCTCAAAAATGATCAATGGAATTAGTTTTATTTTTAAATATGAGCAGCAACTAGGTAATCGACTATGTCATAAAATATCAAAATTATTTACTTGGCTCCAAATTGGTCTCCAAGAGACTTTCAATGCTTGATTTTGCTTTAAAGAAGAAAAAAAGACTTTTTTCTTTCACATAGCTCCATAATTAATACAGGGAAGTGTTTGTTCTCTAGTGTTCAGTGAGCGAAACTGGGAGTCAAGAGACCAGAGTTACAATCCCAGTTTTGTACAAGACTTAATTTCTTCGTGCTTCAGTTTTCCTATCCATAAAGTTGGGACAATTATCTTCTTTTGTAAAGCATTTTGAGATCCCTCAATGAAAGAGTGCTGTGGCACCTTTATAGACTAACAGACATACTGGAGCATAAGCTTTCGTGGGTGAATACCCACTTCGTCAAACATGTGTCTTACGACGTGGGTATTCACCCACGAAAGCTTATGCTCCAGTACGTCTGTTAGTCTATAAAGGTGCCACAGGATTTTTTAGAGATCCAGACTAACACGGCTATCCCTCTGAAACGTGACTCAGTGAAAGACTATATACAGTGGAACCTCAGAATTATGAACACCAGAATTATGAACTGACCGGTCAACCACACACCTCATTTGGAACTGAAGTATACAATCAGGCAGCAGCAGAGACCAAAAAAAGAAAATACAGTACAGTACTGTGTTAAACATAAACCTCTAAAAAAAAGGGGGGGAGCAGTATTTTTCTTCTGCTTAATAAAAAGTTTCAAAGCTGTATTAAGTCAATGTTCAGTTGTAAACTTTTGAAAGAACCATAACATTCTGTTCAGAGTTATGAACAACCTCCACTCCTGAGGTGTTCGTAACTCTGAGGTGCTACTGTAAGTATTGTTAATGTCCTAAGATGATGATAATGAAATGCTTTTAAAAGTTATCTTTACTAAAATGTAGAGCAGCTTGAACTTGGAAATAATCTACCAGAAGAGACAGCAGTCACAACTAGTCAAATTATTAGCTCAGTGTTACCTCAATAAAAGCTTTCCTTCATTCCAGTCATACTTTTGCTTCAAAGCCCACTGACTTCAGTGGGTTTTGAAGCAGGCTTCATATATGTAAGAACATTGCAAAAAGACTATTATGGGATAATTGCACCCCTTAGCTGCTTAGTGACGTATGAGACCAAATCTTTCCCTAAGCATTTTTCTCTTTCTTTCAGAGTATTGATCTGAATGAAGCCACTGCAGCTAACAAGTTCTAAACCTATGCTGCCATGGCCTATCATAATGGTACATATAGGTAGTTCTGTAAACAGATCAAATTGCTCCTTCAGTCCTGCCACTTTTATAAAATAACCATATACAGCTGGAAAACATAACACTGAGGTTTCATAGTTCATATATGTATCAAGCAACCCTTAAAGGCATAGCAACAATTCACTGAAGCAAGTTTAAACAAAAAACTTGCAGAGAAAAAAGTTTCTATTAAATCTTACCATCAGTAAAGAAATATGATCTTGTTCCATCTTGTCTAACATAAAAGTTTTCTCCAAGTTTGCTGCCAGATTTAAACCTAAGCATTGCATGATCATAGAGCCCATAGTCTCTAAATAAGACACATTTGCCTGGTTTTAATACCTATCAGATAAAATACAGATATATCAGTACAGTGGACATAACAAAATTATTTAAAGGAGAGAGAACTTGTAACTTTCTGCAGAAGTGAACAAATGGATTAAATGAGCTAACCCATCTTCACTAAGAAAACAGTAATTAGCCTCTGTCCCATTTGAGTTAAGAAATAAATCTCTATTTTAGAAAACAAACTCTGAAGTATATCAAAACCTAACCTTTATTATTCAGACTATAGCTGATGTGATACAAACAGATATCCTATAATATAAAAATCCAAATACAGTACAAACTGCAAATAAAAAAATGTATGTTGGAAACAGAATGAGAAATCAAAGTTTGAACCTTTCTTCCCAATAAGTAGCCAATATTTTTGGACAACTGTTATCTCAAAATAGTTGTGCATTTATCAGCTCTTCATTTTAGGGCCTGCTCCTACAGGATGCTGAGTACCCTCAATCAGAGTTGAAAAAAATCTCAGCACATCACAGGGGGAGACGCTAATGCTCCTCAACTTCTTGTTTGAAGCCTAAGACCCCAGTCCCACACAGACTTCTGTACATGCTTAACTCTGTATACTGTGTGTAGTCCCACTGATTTTCAATGGGAGTACTCACTGTATGTAAAATTAAGCACATATGTTAGTGTTATCAGGATCAGGGCCTGAATCATTATTAACATAACACAGTACCATAGAACCTTTAAATTCAGATAAAGGAAAAATAATGGTACTTAGTTCCCATCAAAATGCACTGTTATGACAGTTGTTTTTATTTTAGTGTGTTAAGATGCTTGGTATAGATAAAAATGGTAACCAAAAAAACAGGAGAAAATAATGCTGGTGAACCTAGAGAAAGCAATGTTCATTTCTGATCTGACTTTCAGCCAATTAATCAGCTGATTTCCTTTTTATAAAAATGAGTCATTATTGCATTTTCTTAACGGTATTCCTTAAAAAGGCAAAAAGTGACGCTGTAAAAATGGCATCATGTGGTTCCATGTGCTGCATCTCAAGGACCATACAGCAAGTCTGCTTAAGTTACTTGCAAAAAGATTTTTCTTCTAACAGTCAGTCCTACAGCAATTTAGATGTCATATTATCAACATGAAATTTTTTGTAACATTAATTTAGTTATGTTGATGATACACAAGCCAGAGGAGAATCCAGGTCACTCACTCAGAACTAACACAAGAAAAATGTAGTCAAAACTTATTTTAGTCCCGATAGTAAGCAAAAGCAAATGTGACTGAATTCATCCAGGGAGTAAAGTACTAACTAAGGAGGTGCCATTTTCACACAGTTTCTTTTCAGAGTGGAATAGTATTCTTGAGTCAAAAAAGACTTTAAAAAACCCCCAAAACTATTAGGTCATACTTACACATTTACCTTATAAATATTTTGCAAAGCAAGGTGCATCTTGTCAGGGTGAATGGCAGAAAGCACAAATATTAATGTGGCAACATCCACAGAATCTGCTGGTATATTTTCCAGAAGGTCATCTTTGGTCAGATCACATTGGAATACTTTACATCTCTCAATATTATATAAAGCGTTCTTCTATGAAATGAAAAGATGTTGCTTTAGTTGAAAAGTAACAGCATTCACTATAAAATTATAAAAGACAAAATTGTATTTTGTGATTTTTTTTAAACAGGGAGATCAACAAAAGGAAACAGAACTACAAAGAGCATTCACTCCAAGCTTTCTGTTTACACTAGGAAATTATGTTGGTATAACTTCGTCGCTCAGGCATGTGGAACATCCACACCCCTGAGTGATGGAGTTATAATCAACCTAACCCCTGGTTTAGACAGTGCTATGTTGACAGGAAGGCTTCTCCCATCAACATATCTACCAATTCTCAGGGAGGTGGAGTACCTACGCTGATGGGAGAAGCTCTCCTGTTGCCATAGGTAGCATCTTCACTAAGCACTACAATGGAGCAGCTGCACTGGTGCAGCTGTGCCACTGGAGTGCTGTGTCACTATTCCTGGGGGAACTCTGTGCCAAAAAATTAAAAAATTCTGCCCACATTTTAAAATTCTGCATATTTTGTCAAAATAACACAATATAATTACACCAGCGGCCCCAGGGATGGAGGTAGGATCCAGGGACCGGGTTCACTATAGCCAAAAGTTTGTTGGGCATTCTAGAGAGGGTGTACTGTATTGTATAAAAATGAATTGAGTATAAACATGCTATTTGTTTATAATAGGTCTTCAAATATTCTTGAAAAGAGCCTCTAAGTTTTTGTTTTCAAGATCACTCTGGTTGTTCCTCTTCCCTCCTCACAAAAGATGTCACAGCTGAGTTTATGTCCCAAATCAAATTTTGGCTGTACTGTGTAGTTAACCAGGACATGGATATGTTTGGGGAGGGGTATGGGGGGGCGACACTTAATTGCTGAATCATAGAATATCAGGGTTGGAAGGGACCTCAGGAGGTCATCTAGTCCAACCCCCTGCTCAAAGCAGGACCAATCCCCAGACAGATTGTTGTAGTAAAGGTGGTAAAAACATTGTGAAAATTAGTTAGCAGTTGCACAACACTGTATACGAGAAGTATTAATAGCATTGAGATTCTCTAATGAAAGTGGTCATAAGTTGCATATAAGCCTCACAGTTCTCAAGAATACACTCATTTTAAAGGGAAAATTTATACACCACGACATATGACTATCTGCAGGATAGTGTCTGGGTTTAGAAGTGGAAATAACTTGTCATCCCTTTGAACAACAAAGTTAACATTGCCCCCTATAAAAGTAGTGAAAGCAAAGAACTAGCACAAGACATGTATAGGAAACCTAAGGTGGAGGCGTAAAGAATAGGCAGATACTTCAATGGTACTGAAGAGTCTCTCATAGTTCCCAGATTCACGCACACACTACAGCACTCATCACTGGTAAACAAACATAAGCAGGAGTTAAGTGACATGACTAAGGGCTTGGCTACACTTGCAGCTGTGCAGCGCTGGGAGTTAAAGCTGTCTTCGTACAGCTGTGTAGGGAAAGCGCTGGAGTGTGGCCACACTGACAGCTACCAGCGCTGCAGTGTGGCCACATTTGCAGCGGTGTTGGGAGTGGTGCATTATGGGCAGCTATCCCAGCGTTCAAGTGGCTGCAACGTGCTTTTCAAAAGAGGGGGGTGGGGTGGAGTGTGACAGGGAGCGTGGGGGGGGGGAGAGAGAGAGAGAGTGTGGATTTTTGGAGCCGACACTGTCAGCTCCCTGCCTTGCAAATTCCGACCACTTCCCCGACCCCTCATTCACTCAAATGCAAATAGCCTTCAGACCAGATAAGCACTGCTCCGACGGACTCCCTTCCCCTCCTCCCCGCCCGCCGTGCTGTTTCTCTCCTCAAGCAAACACTAGCTGTGGACATTCATCTCCCTGCCTGCCTCATTCACAGCAAACAGTAGCTGTGTTTGTTTTTTAGATAAGCAGCTCCGGGAGCCCCGAGTTCACAACAAAACAAAGAGAGGCATCACAACAAAATAAAGAGAGTTTTTTAGTTAAAAGCATTATGGGAAAATTCTGGAGGTCAGTTACAGCGTAATAAGATTAATCACTGTTTACACTGGCACTCCAGCGCTGCAGCACCAGCACTGCAGTCGTTATTCCCCAGGCAGAGGTGGAGTACAGCCAGCGCTGTAGCCAGGGAGATCCAGCGCTGTATGTGCCTTGCAAGTGTGGACGATAAGTGAGTTGCAGCGCTGTAATGCCACCACCAGCGCTGCAACTCTCCAGGGCTTGGCTACACTTACAAGTTGCAGCGCTGGTGGAGGCTTTCCAGCGCTGCAATTACACCCCGTCCACACTTGGGGTATGGCTACACTGGCGATTTGCAGCGCTGGAAAGCCTCCACCAGCGCTGCAATTAGTAAGTGGCCACATCTGCAGGGCACTTCCAGCGCTGCAACTCCCTGGCTGCAGCGCTGGCCGTACACCTCACTCGGCATGGGGAATAAGAATTCCAGCGCTGGTGCTGCAGCGCTGGTCATCAAGTGTGGCCACACACCAGCGCTGTGATTGGCCTCCAGGGAATAAGGTGTATCCCAGAATACTTTTATAAATTACTCTCTTTGTTTTGTTATGCAGCCTCTCTTTGTTTTGTTGTGAACGAGCTCCGATCGGAGCTCCGTTCTGTACCTGGCTGTAAACAATCAGGGAGAGTGAATGAAACAGAACGGAGCCGATCGGAGCTCCATTTGAACTGCTTATCTATAAAAACAAACACTGATCACAGCAAACAGGAGCTATCTGTACCTGGCTGTGAACGATCAAATGAGAGGCAGGAGAAACAGTGTTGGATGCAGGCTGTTAGGGTTCGCAAACATTTTGTGATTTTTCCAATCTCTCTCTTCCCTGCTCCCTGTCACAGTACACCACAGGGAGTGAGTGAAACAGGGGGGAGTCCGTGTTGGAGGCAGGCTGTTTGCAATTAGAGTTAAGACTAAGGGCTCATGAACATTTTGTGATTTTTCCAATCCAGGAAGCTAACACACAGTGTTGGCTCCAAAAATCCACTCTCTATCTTCCCCGCTGTCACAGTACACCCCCCTCCACCCCCCTCTTTTGAAAAGCACGTTGGTGCACTTGAATGCTGGGATAGCTGCCCATAATGCAGCACTCCCAACAGCGCTGCAAATGCTCCAAATGTGGCCACACACCAGCGCTGGTAGCTGTGAGTGTGGCCACACACCAGCGCTGCTCCTACACAGCTGGATGACCAGTGCTGCAAACTACCAGCGCTGCAAACCGTAAGTGTAGCCATACCCTTGCAGGGCACAACCAGCGCTGCAACTCCCTGGTTGCAGCGCTGGCTGAAAACCCGTCAGGGTTGGGGTATAAGGAGTGCAGCGCTGGTGATCCAGCGCTGCTCAGCAGGTGTGGACACTCACCAGCGCTTTAATTGTCCTCCAGGGAATAAGGAGTTATCCCAGAATTCCTGTTCAGCCACTCTGCTCATCAGTTTGCACTCTACTGCTCTTGCCTCAGGTGACCCGCCCTTTAAATGCCCCGGGAATTTTAAAAATCTCCTTCCTGTTTGCTGCAGCCAGGTGTGTGTGGAGTGCAATCAGTTAATCTTTACAGGTGATCATGCCTCCACGCGGCAAACGAGCCCCAGCATGGAGCACTGGCGAATTGCAGGACCTCATTAGTGTTTGGGGGGAGGAAGCTGTGCAGTCCCAACTGCGCTCCAGCCGTAGGAATTACGATATCTTTGAGCAGGTATCAAGGTCCATGCTGGATAGGGGCCATGATCGGGATGCACTACAATGCAGGGTGAAAGTTAAAGAGCTGCGGAGTGCTTATTACAAAGCCCGCGAGGGTAATCGCCGATCCGGAGCTGCCCCCACGACCTGCCGTTTTTACAGGGAGATGGACGCGATACTTGGGGGTGACCCCACTGCCAATCCCAGGACCACGATGGACACTTCTGAGCCGGGTGGGGGACAGGAGGAGGAGGCGGAGGCGGCGGCGGCGGGGGGGGGGGGGAAGGAATACGCGAGTGACACCCCAGAAGACACCCCAGAGTCCCTTGAGGCATGCAGCCAGGAGCTCTTCTCAAGCCAGGAGGAAAGGGCCCAATCGCAGCAGCCAGCAGTTGCAGAAGGACAAGCAGAGCAGCGGGTTACCGGTAAGCGGCTTTTATTTTCTGGGTGGAAATGTTTCTGGAGAGGAAGGGGGGTTCGGGCTGTATGCATGCCAGCCTAGATGTGGAATAGCCCATTGATGTGGTCTATCACGTCGCGGTAATCGTCTGCAGTTATCTCAGCAAAAGTTTCAGCCAGAGCGTGGGCAATATGCCTGCGCAGGTTTATAGGAAGAGCCACTGTTGTCCTTGTCCCAGTCAGGCTAACGCGTCCGCGCCACTGTGCCGCGAGGGGGGGGGACACCATCGCTGAACACAGGCAACCCGCATAGGGTCCAGAGCGGAATCCACATTGCTGTAGAAGAGCCTCCCGCTGTTCCCTAGTGACTCGCAGCAAGGAGATATCTTCCAGGATTAAGTCCTGTGAAAAATGTTGGGAGACTCTTTAGTGAAGCTAGTGATAGAGATAGGGAGATAGTGAAGATCACCCCTGCAGCTGCATCTTCACTCAAACCCTCTATCACTGAAGCTTACCCAAAGCAACCAGCACCCCTCTATCACTCAAGCCCCACTTCTCCCTCTATAAGCACCCCTCACTCACCATTTTGTGGCTTCTGCTGTGTTATGTGTGTGGTAAAAGAATGCTAAAGTGAGGACTGAGAACTCCTTCAGTGTGTGGGAATTTCAGTCTTGAGATAATGAACACAATGCTTCCCTGTTAAATGTTGTCAATTCTTTTTTTCTAAAGTGACCTTGACTGCTGGACTGACCAGATGTACCACAGCACAGAAGCTGCAGAATTTGAGAAAAAATCCCCGAAAGAGCAAGGAAGACATGCTGAGAACTGTTATTGCTCACTCTGCTAGAGAGAGTAAAAACTTGCAGGAGTGGAGAGAGAAGGAGAGCAGGATCGGCCAGAGGGAAAGCAGGACCCGGCAGAGAAATGCACTGGCCAAGAGGAAAAGCACAGAGAAGCTGCTAAGCATCCTGTCGCGCCAAGCGGACTCTATCGAGTCACTCGTTGTCATGCAAGCAGAGCACTACCGTGCTACTCCCCCACCCACCCCCGTCCCAAAGCTTTTTGCCTTGTGCACCAATGTCAGTTCAAACCCCCCTTCCCCAGCATCCAGGTTCTTACCACCACCAGCTGCCTCCAACACCTGTACGTTCACCAACCAGCCCTGCTAACTACAACCCTTACCCTCTGCACTCAACCCCCATCACCATGCAGTTTATGCACCCTGAAGTGCAGGATTCATTGCACAGCACTCCAGACAGGACGTATGCAAACTTGTGACTGTGCAGTTCACCAACCCACACCCCTGCCCTCTTGTGTTCATGAAATGTGTTTCTGTCTGTCAAGGAAGTTTTTTTCTTTTCAATAAAACAATTCTTGGCTTTGAAAACAGTCTTTATTATAGCAGATAGTGAAAGATACCTTAGCCCAGTAAAGAAAGAGGCACTGCAAATCATTTTAGGGATAATAGAATAACAGTGTAAACAGTGCAATTCACTCCCATGCAAGGCAGCAAACATTACTGTTGGCTTTCAGCCTCAAATTCTTCCCTCAAGGCATCCCTAATCCTTGTAGCCCTGTGCTGGGCCTCTCTATTAGCCCTGCTCTCTGGCTGTGCATATTCAGCCTCCAGGACTTGAACCTCGGTGGTCCATGCCTGACTGAATGTTTCACCCTTCCCTTCACAAATATTATGGAGGGTACAGCAAGCGGATATAACCGCGGGGATGCTACTTTCCCCCAAGTCTAGCTTCCCATACAAGGAACGCCAGCAGGCTTTTAAACGCCCAAAAGCACACTCCACAGTCATTCGGCACCGGCTCAGCCTGTAGTTGAACCGGTCCTTGCTCCTGTCAAGCTTCCCTGTATAGGGTTTCATGAGCCAAGGCAGTAACGGGTAAGCGGGGTCTCCAAGGATCACAATGGGCATTTCGACGTCCCCTACTGTGATCTTCCTGTCTGGGAAAAAAGTCCCTGCCTGCATCTTCCTGAACAGGCCACTGTTCCGAAAGATGCGTGCATCATGCACCTTTCCAGGCCAGCCTGTGTAAATGTCAATGAAACGCCCACGGTGATCCACAAGCGCCTGGAGAACCATAGAGAAATACCCCTTACGATTAACGTACTCTGATGCCAGGTGGGGGGGGGGGCAGAATAGGAATATGCGTCCCATCTATCGCCCCTCCACAGTTAGGGAAACCCATTTGTGCAAAGCCATCCACAATGTCCTGCACGCTCCCCAGAGTCACGGTCTTTCTTAGCAGGATGCGATTAATTGCCTTGCAAACTTGCATCAAAACGATTCCAACGGTCGACTTTCCCACTCCAAACTGGTTCCCGACCGACCGGTAGCTGTCTGGAGTTGCCAGCTTCCAGATTGCAATAGCCACCCGCTTTTCCACTGTCAGGGCAGCTCTCAATCTTGTGTCCTTGCGCCGCAGGGTGGGGGCGAGCTCAGCACACAGTCCCATGAAAGTGGCTTTTCTCATACGAAAGTTCTGCAGCCACTGCTCGTCATCCCAGACTTCCATGACGATGTGATCCCACCAGTCAGTGCTTGTTTCCCGAGCCCAAAAGCGGCGTTCAACGGTGCTGAGCATTTCCGTGAATGCCACAAGCACTGTAGTGTCACACGCGGCAGGCAAATCCATATCGATATCATCGTCAGACTCCTCACTGTCACTTTGGAGCTGAAGGAATAGCTCGACTGCCAAACGTGTTGTGCTGGCGACACTCATCAGCACAGTCCTCAGCAGCTCGGGCTCCATTTCCCACAGAAATCGCGATTCACACACAGAGCAGAAAGACACTCACAATGGCGCCAAACGTTGCCGGAAAGACAGAATGCTGGGATGTGAAGCGATGCACCACGGGGCGTTGGAACAGGAAGCGGAATGACCCCCACACTTCCTTCCCCTTCCCACAATACTCAGCGCCAAAACGGCGCCAAAACGGGACGAGGTGCTCTGTGGGATAGCTGCCCACAATGCACCTCTCAATACAGCGCTGGAAAGTGCTGCAAGTGTGGCCACACTGCAGCGCTGGTAGCTGTCAGTGTGGCCACACTCCAGCGCTGGCCCTACACAGCTGCATGACCAGCGCTGTAACTCCCAGCACTGCAACTTGTAAGTGTAGCCAAGCCCCCAGTGTAGCCAAGCCCTAAGCAAGACGTGTAGAATTTGGTAGTAGATTCACAGAAACAGGGCGCAGATGGATCTCCACGCATACGCTACTTACCAGTAAGCTGTCACAGTTCACTTCAGATTTGGGGTCCCTTAATATCAATCAGTCTATTATTCTCATTGGCCAAACTTTACTTTTAGGAAATATCCAAGTACAACATTCACACTTACTACTACAGTAATATGATTTAATACTAGAAAATCAGGTCCTCAATGATGATTCAATTTCTTGTAAATTAAGCTCCAGTACTATATATCAGTTTCTCTCCTCTTCCATACAAGACAGTTTACCATACTTATAGAAGAAAACAACGCTAGATAATCTGTAATCTGATTAACACAAATTTCTAAAGAAGCACTAAAAATGCAGATAAATATCACACCAACCTTCACATACTCAACAGCTCTTGGAGAGAAATCACAGGCATATGCAAAGATATTCAAGTCCTCTTCTAAAAGTGGAAACAAGCAATTTCCAACCCCACAGCCTGCTTCAAGAATGGTCAGTTTCTGATCTTCAAACTATATGAGAGAAAGAGGCCAAGCATACAGCACATCACTTGTGTTGATTCTCACAGTACAAAGATACTGCTTTTCACATTTTAAAGTTAGGATCAGTTTAAAACCTGAAGTATCCTTCCACTGGCAATTTGACATTGTGAAGTGTAGGCTTTAATTTATATTATTACATTAAGTTTCTCTTTAGAAACTACTAAAATCTCATTAGTGATCTACTCATTTCAGCAATGATCAAATTATGCTATCCTTCTTGCCTGGGCCCTTTTATTAAATAGGGTGAATAACAAATACATTTTAATGTGTTTCTAAAATGTATATTTTAATGTATTGACTACTCTAGATAGGTGACAAGAGTGCTCAAAAGTTTTGCAACTTGTGTCTGCAAATTGGAAGAGAGAGAGGAACTTAGATCTAATATAGGACACAGAGCAAATATTCTAGAGCAGTGGTCCACAAACTGTGGGGCATGCCCCCATATGGGGTGCAGAGAAACATGCGACAAGACCCAGGCCAGCCCCATGGGGATTGGGGAGGGAGCGCCACTCAGCCCCCAGCTCCTCTCCGACCTGGCCCCAGCCTCGCTCCTAGGTCTGCCTGCAGCCATGGCCCCACCCCAGACACAGCCACACCCCTGGCCCAGGCTCCTCCCATCCCTGGCCCAGGTCTGTTTGATTCCCTCTCCAACCCCAGGCCAGCTCTGCCTCTAACCCCAGATCTGTCCCCTTCCCAGTTCTGCCCCCAGGTTTGCCTTCAGCCCAAACTCCTCTGCTGAGCCAACTGTGCAGTAATGGAGAGTGGGGAGGTGGGAGGGGGGCATGGACAAATGCCATTACTGATAAGGGGGAGGTGCGACAGGAAAAGTTTGGGCACCACTATTCTAGAGAGTGGGTCTGAATGTAAAATATAGGTCAATTATAAACTATTATTCAAAGATTTCATAAGAGATTCCAACTTTTGAAACTTTCAGATGGATCCTGATGGAGCCTACTCATGGAGATATTGAGGAAAGAACAGGATGAAAATTCCAATAAAAAAAATTGAAAAATGTTTTTAAATCTTAGAAGTCATGGACACTATCAACTACACAACACTGCGTATTTGATGTATAACAGTGATCTGTCACTGACATCTTACTTGGCGGATTATCATTTGAAAATAAATAGCAATATTTGCCCCTTTACTTGTAGAACTAGTGTATATGGCTCACCTCCCGGCATGCTTTTAAATCTTCAAACTCCCTAGTTGTCCAATGCCTGTCTTTAAAGAAGTTTGTGCTGTTTCTTTTGTAAAAAAGATCCCAGTTCTTCTGTGCATCTTTCTCCAGTTTCAGTTTTTTAAAGTCAGACACCAAGGCTTGATCTCTTGCCAGTTTTTCAGCTTCTTCAGGGCTAAGGGTCCTTGCACTGTGCCCTTTCTTTTGGAAAGCATCATCTTCACAAATTAGGGCTACCGAATTCAAGTAATTATCAGATGTGTTTTCTTGGAACATCCTGGATTCATCCATATGAATACAGACAAAGCAGATTTAAAATGTTTTTTTCCTCAGGTGTATATTTCCATCTTTGATTTCGGACAAAACAATCAAGGCCCTAGAAACATAAGAAAAAATGAGAAAAGAGTTATAGTTTGCACTTTAGGGAGTTTTTGTAACTCGCTGTGCCAGGCTGAGAAAGCACCAAACCTACTTTTCTGAAACCTCCATGAAAGTCCTCCATCAAAACCAGGCAAGATCAGACTTCACTTGCCTAAGATTTCTAAGATTAAAAACAAAAATAGTCAACAAGACACATTTCTGTTCCTCTTATAGATCATACAAACACCACAAAAACTGACTACCACCTTGTCCTCACACTATGGGCCTGATTCTGCAACCTGATCCACTTGAAAGGAACCCTGCACCCATTCATGTCCCCAGTGATTCCAGTGGGATTCCTTGATGGTGTAAGCACAGATTGGACTGGAGCCTTTGTGTTCTTTTACAAAAAAATAAAAGTGAGCTACTGACCTCTGAAATTCAAAAACATAAGACAAAGGGTGAAGACAGCATCTCCATTTTTAGGTAAAAGCCAACAGTACTTCACCAAAGCAAAAACGTTATATTTTATTTATTTAGTGATGTCATGACATTATACATTCACAAACACAAAGTTTAAAGATGCATACAGAATCAAGTTAAAACAAGGTCAAAATTATTTGGTCAGTTATACAGGATGTCAGACTATTTGATCTCTTCCGGTCTTAAAAATCTATGACAAAGTTATACTAACAAGACTCCCAAACCCTGCAAGAACAAAAATCTCACAACTCAGCCTACAGATTAAAAAAAAGTCTGAGCAAACTAACAGGCTTTACAATGTGCTCTGTCAGACAATAAAGAGAAGCAGATACATTTTTTAACAAGATAGACCAAAAACACCCCAAATTGATCATTTTCATTGGTCATGTTTACACAAGGGAAATATTAACTAACGGTGTTATACATGATTTTGCGCTTGGTCTGAACATGGACAATCACATGTAAAGACATGTTACCTGATCTTAAAGTTATTTTGTTTTTAAACCCAACTTATCCCCATCTCTGCTAGATACTAAGTTAAGTTTATCATCACATTAGTTAACATGTTTACAAACGTGATGCTTTTTCTTGGTGTAGACGTGACCAGTGTTAAAGAGAACTCATGGGCCACACAGCTCTTCAGTGTTCACTGGGAACTTGATCCTGCAAGCACAGGGCTGCGCTGTGTCAAGACTCCCAGCCTGCCTCCCACCCCAGACAGCGCCTCCCTGTGTCAGACCCATCCTGCTCTACCTCCCACACTCCCCTCTGTTCCCCATGTCAGACACCGCATCCTGCTCTCCAACACCTCCTTCCCTTCCCCCAGGCACCCCCGTCCTGCCCCGAGACACCCCCAGTCTGCTCCCCGTGTCAGACACCCCCACCCCCACAGACACCCCCAGTCTGCTCCCAGTGTCAGACACCCCTTCCCCACCCCCACAGACACCACTCTGCTCCCCGTTTCAGACACCCCCTCCCCACCCCCACAGACCCCCTCTGCTCCCCGTGTCAGACACCCCCTCCCCTCCCCCACAGATACCCCTCCGCTCCCCGTGTCAGACACCCCCTCCCCACCTCCACAGACACCCCCTCTGCTCCCCGTGTCAGACACCCCTCCCCTCCCCCACAGACACCCCCCCGCTCCCCGTGTCAGACACCCCTCCCCACCTCCACAGACTCCCCTCCGCTCCCCGTGTCAGACACCCCCTCCCCACCCCCACAGACACCCCCCCGCTCCCCGTGTCAGACACCCCCTCCCCACCTCCACAGACACCCCTCCGCTCCCCGTGTCAGACACCCCCTCCCCACCCCCACAGACACCCCCCCGCTCCCCGTGTCAGACACCCCCTCCCCACCCCCACAGACACCCCCTCCCCACCCCCCCACACACCCCCTCCCCACCTCCACAGATTCCCCTCCGCTCCCCGTGTCAGACTCCCCCCCCACCTCCACAGACACCCCCCTCTGCTCCCCGTGTCAGACACCCCCTCCCCACCCCCACAGACACCCCCCCGCTCCCCGTGTCAGACACCCCCCCCACCTCCACAGACACCCCCTCCCCCCCCCCACAGACACCCCCTCCCCACCTCCACAGACACCCCTCTGCTCCCCGTGTCAGACACCCCCCCGCTCCCCGTGTCAGACACCCCCCTTCCTGCGCCCTCCCCGGGGCCTACCCGCGCGGGGCGCGCCCCGCAGCCGGACTCCTTTCCCGGTGACACGCTACCCCGGAAGGGAGCGGCGCGGGGGATCCGCCGCTGCCGGGTGCTGCTGTGTCCGGGTCCGGCGCGGGCAGGGGCATGAACGGCTCGGCGAACCCGCTGCTGGACAAGGAGGAGCACGGGCTGCAGCTGGGGGAGAGCTTCGAGCGGCGGCCCAAGGCCTCCTTCCACACCATCCGCTGTGAGCCAGCCGCCCCCGCCCCCCTGCTCTCCCCGGGACCCGCCGCCCTGCCACCGCCCCCCACCGCCCTGCCCGGGATCCGGCCCCCCCCTGCTCTCCCCGGGACTCCCTGCCCTTGACCCCCGGGAGCCACCGCCACCGCCTCCCCTGGGACCCACCGCCCTGCCCGGGATCCGGACCCCCCTGCTCGGGATCCCGCCCCTCCTGGGGACCCCCCCGGCTTATCCCTTTACTCTTCTACCTTTACTCTAGCCCTTTACTCCTCCCCCCGGCCCACAGCCCCTGCACTCCCCCCCAAGCCTGGGACCCCCCCGTGCTGCACCCCCCTCAGTGGAGAGAGCAGGAGTCGTCCAACCCTGTCCACTTTTCCAGGGACCCTCGTTACACTCTGTGCGCTGGGATCCCCCATTCCCTTCCCCCTGTATCTTCCTCCTCTCACCTGCCCGGCTCCCACCCTCTGCCTCTGAGCCCTAGCCCCTAACTCTCCAATTGCCCCTACCATCCCAACTGCTGCACACACCCCTTACCAGCTCACCATCCCCTCTCTGCCTATTCCTCACCAGCTCCTCCTTCCTAGGCTCTTACCTAGTTATGTGGAGAGCAGCAACTTTCAGTTGCAAATTTAGATGGGAGGAGGGAAATTAAAGTGAGGCTAATTTGAAAGTAAGTGTAAAAATTAGGGGTGGGTGGGGGAGAGGGAAGTGAGTCTCTTGCTGAGTGTCATATCAATGAGCTTCAGATCAGACATATTTACTTTCCAGGCTAGAATTTTTTTTATAACTGCTGGGCCTGAAAATTTAACCTGGGATCAATTATACTGTTGGGGTTTTTTTTCCCCCTTCCTACATACCTACATGTAAGATTTTGTTTGCCAAAATTCTGCTCTCTTTTATAACCTACAAAAAATCATTTTCATCCTGTGTTGTTTGTGAGGTTTTATAGTATCCTGGACAATCCATGGAAAATGCTTCCAGGAAAACTTAACTTTGGTCATTAAAATCGTGGACTATTTTTCAGGGTCATAAAATTAGTATAACCATTACAAAACTAACCAAGGGTATACACAAACCAGTAAACTTCCCAAGAGAAACCCAATTGTTGGCCAAATGTTTGCATGGCGTATCTTCATCTACCACTGACCCTAGGAAAAAAGCCTAGTATTGAAATCCTTTGTCAGTCACCCCAGCTCATACCATTCCTATATGTAAGAGGGAGGTATGCCAGACTTGTACATGAGGTGGCTCTGGTAAAGTGTAAGGCTCAAAAAAAAATTTTATGATACATGCACACATAGCATTTAATAAGAAATGAGGGTGGGCCAAAAGGCCTTCTCCCTTTTGGCTGATAAACTAGATTAGGAAACCCTCTGCAGCTGCCGCTTGCTCGACCCAGCAAGTTCACAGTGATACATTTGGGGAAACAATAGCTAGTAATTGTTAACTCACAAAGTTACTCAGACGTAAGTGAGGGCACAACTTGGCCCTGCAATTAGAACAATTAACTCTTTTGGTAATGCATGAGAAGGGGTTAAATATAGTCGTACACTCACTTTCTCCATCTGCTGTGTTGTCTCTGTAGTACTAGCACAGTAAAAATCAGTTACATTTATTTTTATCATTAAGCCCAGCAGGTATTACTCTTAGTGACGATGTTAAGAAGGAGCTATTTTTTGCAAACTTGCTTTTCATAGTAGAGCTTCATTTTAAATTTGCTCTAAGAAGTGGACATTTTAACAACTAATACAATAATTAGGAGAAGTCTTGGCAGTGAATATAACTGGATAGTTTTGTATGCTGCTTCTTTGCGTATGCGCAATGTGCCTCAGGTGGCATGTGGCCAGGATTAATCACCAAATTTGTTTTGCTGGTTGGATCATTAGCTTTCCCAGGCCGGGTACTGCCGGGGAGTGCGATGTGAAGGTTGATCCGTGCCCCACTTTTTTGTATGCTTAGACACTGTAATTGAGTGCCCTCTTATGAAAATGGCATTATCCCCCATACTCATATCTGGTTCATGTTCTGATTTTACTTTTGCAGTTTTGTCTAAATCATGTCTGAACTTCATACATTCTGATCATCTGTTTTTGTCTCCTTTATGGCTCAGTAGTGCGGTAGGATAATTAATAGAAAATATGTAGATGTATTAAGAAAAGTTACTGGAGATATTACTTTACACTTGCTCGGAGACGCAAAGTACATTTTATTCAAAGTAACCCTCTATAAACCAGGAGTATCTTTGGGCTTTAAATTGTCTTAGGCATATTCTGACTGTGTCATGCTCCCACCCTCCATCTGGAATGGCTTTGTCAGGGGCCCCCTCTCCCATACAGGTAGGGGCAATAGCATGCAGGCCTTCTCTCTGCTCCCCTCTCCCACCTGGAGAAGTAGAGGTAGAAGCTTTGGGGCCCTGACAAAAACTTATCACAGCAAGTGTGTATCTGCATGGGTAGCTGAGCTGGGCTCACTGTATTCTGCTTCTGTCAGACAGGGAGTTCTGAGGTCATGATGGCAGGTCTCCCCACAAACCGCTCAGTCTTACAGTTAACAATCTGTTGAGATACGTGGAGCAGTTCACCACTTAGAGTCATAGAGTTTTAAGGCCAGAAGGGATCACCAAGTCATCTAGTCGGACTCCTGTATATCACAGGCCACCATCGCCCACTGACTAAACCCAACAACTGAAAATAGACTAAAGTAGTACAGCCCACAGGAGACTAGACTGTTCTGTGCCACAGGCAGAGAAGAGGAGGGACCGAGATGCACCAAGCCCCTGCAAAGGCAGGGAACTGAGTATGTGAGAATATACCCGGATAATCCTGGCAAGTGACCCGCACTCACATGATGCGTTGGCTGCTTGTTTCAGACTGTCTTCAGACTCAAACGACACTGCATTGGTTATACCTGGGTCACACGATGAAGCTTTTCCTTGACCAGAATGGCTAGAATTTACTTTTTTTTTTAAATTGAAAGATTAAAATCTGAGGTAATCACATGATTTAAGGAGCAGGTATCCACAGAATTTGATCTATTGTGCCTATGCATTAGTCCAGCTCTTCTTTAAATAGTAGCATTGGCCCACATTTTACATTCCTTCTAATCAGAAATAAAGCAGATGAGTTATCTCAGAAGAGAAACCATGGAGACTCTAGAAACAATTTAGATGTGAAATGTATTTAATACCACTTATTTTCCTCTTCAGATGATTTTAAACCAGCATCTATAGACACATCTTGTGAGGGGGAGCTCCAGGTTGGTAAAGGAGATGAAGTAACAATTACACTGCCACATATTCCAGTAAGTTTACTTTGTGTTATGATGCAAATTTACCTTTTGACTTCGTAGCAAATTGTCATTGTGTGGTTTTAGTGTCTGCTAGCCAGGAACATTGTAGTGTAAATGGACTTAAATCTATCGTCTTCACCTTTGATCACAATGCTAAAACAAATGAGTACACTGTCTGAGCAGCTTTTGCACTGTCTTTCTGCTAGCCCAGGGGTCGGCAGCCTTTCAGAAGTGGTGTGCCGAGTCTTCATTTATTCACTCTAATTTAAGGTTTCGTGTGCCAGTAATACATTTTAACGTTTTTAGAAGGTCTCTTTCTATAAGTCTGTAATATATAACTAAACTATTGTTGTACGTAAAGCAAATAAGGTTTTTAAAATGCTTAAGAAGCTTCATTTAAAATTAAATTAAAATGCAGAGCCCCCCCAGACTGGTGGCCAGGACCCGGGCAGTGTGAGTGCCACTGAAAATCAGCTCACGTGCCACAGGTTGCCTACCCCTGTACTAGCATTTCAGTATATCATTCTGGGAGAGGGCTGTAAAATGGAATCGCTATCAAGTGTTATTTCTGTAAACGTCCAATCTACTTTGCTTACAATTAATCCTTCTTGGTACTCTTTGAAGTACAAAAAGACTTTTAATCCTGACTGGGGCCCCAACTAATTTCCATCAGTTTTTAGTTCCGCATTTTAAGTATGGGAGTCTGATTATCCTTGAGTCAGGTCAAGATCCAATTTTCAAAAGACTGAAGTTATGCCTTTGAAACAGCTCTTTCTGTTGCTGAAAGCTATACAAACAACATCCTGCACCCCATGTTTGCAGAAGCTACCCCAGGATTCCTAGTCAGTTGCAATCAGGTTAAATCCAATCCCTCCAGAAATTATATAGTAAAGATTTATTGTGCAAGGATGATGGACAAGTGACAGTAAAGAATATGGTCAAATGATTGTACATATTTCTGTTTTCATATTCTGTTAATAAAGAGTTGAAACAAAACAAAAACTGCACCTGTGTTCTGGAACTGGATTTGTATATTAGCTAGAGCTATTGCTAATTACCAATCCATCATACGTGAATTTATAAACATAGATAGGCTTAGTATAGATAGGCAACAGTTTTCTTCCAGGTTGGAATCCAAATGGCAGATCCTCAGCTGGAAAAATTATGGATGGAGCTGATAATTTACACCGGGGAGGATCTGCTCCCAAGAAAGTTTTCTAAATAATGTTACCTTCTTCATTCTTATATGAAATGTTGCCTCAGCTTAATCCATATAGTATACTAATCTTGTTGAAGTAATTCTGAGAGCAGAAGCAGTATAATTAATGCCAGTAATGCTGCCTTTTGAATTGGAATATTCCCTTTTGACTGGGAAGTGTATTGTTCCTATATTTTTGAAGTGGGTGAATAAGATTGTTTGTAGTGCATCCCCTTTCCAGATGTCTGTTCTGATAAGATTATTTTTAATGTAATATTTTATGAGAATGGACAGCTTTCAGCTTGACCTGTCTCTTCTATATTCTAGAGGATTTTCCAGTTAACCAAACTGAACATAGTCAATATTGATTTGGAGCAACATATGCATAGTGGCTGCTTTCAATCTAGTTAAATGGACAATTCTCTGAAAAGGGATGGGATATATGATCTCAACGCTTCCCTTTCTTGAAATGTTGATAAAACAATATAAGAGGATTCACTGATCTTCTGGATCCTGCTTTATTTCTCATATTCCAACAAACAGTTGCACTAGGTGCCTAACAATTGGATGGGATTCAGGTTCCAATTTGTCATTTGAAATTTTGCTATCCCTGACGGTACCACTGTTTTGAAGGAGATTTTTTTTGTCTCTTCCAGTGTGTGGACAGTTTCAGGGATTACGGGTGCTTTGTGGATGTAGTGGTTTAATATTTGATGGTCAAATAGTTGTTGAGGAATTATTTTTGTCTCTTGTTTTCGTTATGGGTTTCATCACAATCCTGTTAAACTTTAGCTCTTTCACTCAGTGGGTTTTTTCTGGCCTTTGTAACAGAATAGTCTGTAACATAGCATTTTGGTTTCTGTTGCTCTGTATTTAGGCACTCCAAACTCTTACATACCTGCTTAATTTTAAGCATGTGAGAGGGACTGTTGATGTGCTTCATTGGATTTTCGGTTTCTTCTCTTTATTTCTCAGCAAAGATTATGCTCTTCTTTAAATTCCAGGTTTTCCACAGAATAGGGAGTGGTGGGATATAAGCTTAGCACAATTTCCATTATATTTGTGCTTTATATGTTTGTCTAACTTCTCTTTATCTGTCAAGGATGACCAGGACTTAACTTCCAGCTTATTTTGTTTTCTCTTCAATCCTTTTTTACTTTTCAATTTCTTAATGTAGTAATATTGTAAATATCTGTGAAGGCATGACTATATGAGAATATGATCTTATCCAAATTGGAACCTGTCTTACTGTAACATCTCTGAAGAATCCAGATGTAGGCAGTCTGTATTGTTCCATAACCATTTTAGATTAATATGTGTACTCTATTTTTGATGGTGCGGAGAGTTTAAAATTTTAGTTTAATTGTGAAGACATTATATTTTCTTTAGAAGAGGGGTGGGGTTGGAAGCTTGTGCTTTTGCACACTGTCCTCAATTCAGGATGCTTCCCAAGAACATGTGTAAAGATTGCTTTCTGTTCTCTGAAGCAGGACTCTCTTCTTCAGTTGTAAGTACGTACCATTCAGCTTTCTCTGTAGCTATCCAGCTATTGTATGGATAAAATCTGAGTAGGTTTCACAGTAGAGAGTATACTTTTGTACACCCCTTATACTAAGTGCATCAATTTTTTGATTCACCCAATGTTAATTAGTATCATAGAGAACCCCCCAGATTGCAGGTCTTCACGCAATAGGTTTGCCAAGCAAACAAGCTGTATTTTTTTTTAATCAGTTGTTGCTAAAATATGGCATGTGATATTTGCTTCATAACATAGAACAGAGAGGTATTGTTTTTTATTTGCTGAATTGGGTCACAATTTCACTGAATGCGTAATTAGATTTATATTCAGTATCCAAACCCAGGATTTTCAGAGCTGGTAGAAGTATCAGGGAGGTTTCTGATATTTATCAGGGCAAACTAATAAAATCTAGTTGTTACCATGATGGAAAGTAGAACTGTAAATGATAGTAACTGAAGGGTAGATGTGTTTCACTGCAAAGCCACATAAAATGATTAAAAGCATAATAATGAGTGAGGAAGAGTCTGATGTAATGCATATAAATATATTCATCCATTCTTGAAATGAACAAACACTTTCAATCCAAACTAAATGATAATCTCTTGACATTAGGACAGAAGCATGCATATAGACTTATTGTGTATAAATTGCTTGTATAGTGTGGGTATAAGCAAATGAATGTGTGCTTTTTCTTTGACACCAGGGCTCAACTCCTCCAATGACTGTGTTCAAAGGAAATAAAAGACCATATCAGAAAGACTGTGTACTTATTATCAATCATGACACTGGGGAATATGTGCTGGAAAAACTTAGTAGCAGCATTCAAGTCAAGAAAACAAGGTAAAACTGGGGCACATACAGTTAAGAAGAAGAATTCTTGCTAGAGAGTCATGTTAATAGTGTCACCTTTAGCTATGGCTATGAGTTTTGTGAATAAGCAGTATTGTTTAATTACTGAGTTTCCTGGACTTTATGAGGACAATTATCATGCCTTAATATGGAAATCTCCATTGTGTGTATGTAGCAGAGAGTAAAGAATTAGTAGATTCTCCGTTATTGAAAGGTGATAATTGTACCTCTTGATTGAACAGTATTGATGGTATAAGAGTTTAGAAGCTGATCAAAAGATTAGATGGCTTACAGTGATTTCTTTCTGAAGAAGATGGAAGTGGTAACCTGTCAAGTGGACGGTGAAGTTGCAAGTAATGGACCTAGAAATCTAATTATATATAACAATTAGAGTGGGGGAACATAGTTGCATCAAGGAGATAAACAGAGCAAAAATCCAAACCCTTCATGGGCAAAGATTCTGAAAAAGCAAATGCTGCAGAAATAAATAGTAGTGTGGGTAATTGCCTAAAAACTGCTGAGATCAGAACTTCTTTCTGATCTGATAGCCGTACCTCAGTACACAAATGACACTCTAGAAAGTATTCAGATAAAATATCTTTCAGAGTAGTGCTAATATGTAAGTACCTAAAGTCTCTGAATCAAGATCTTTTAGCAGTGGGGAATGCATATTAGTTGAGTTCTATAGAGCATGCCATTATTAAATATTCTTTTAAAACATGACACACTTAAAATAACCTGTATTACTGCAGCCGTAAATCTTTGACTGAGAGCTCACTAAAACTTCATAGTGATGCAGGCTGGGACCATGCTTGGCAACTAGATCAGAGATCTCCAAAGAACAAATCCAGGCTGTTGTACGTGGGGGTAGTGATTCAACAGTTGCCACACTTTCCTCTGAGACAATGCCCTACAAGTGCATGAGCATGATGTTCCGAGGCACTGTGCTATTAGAGGTCATGGCATTCGGAAGAGATGTAAAGCTGTTGTCATGATCACTTTGGTCTTTAAAGATCCCTTGGCACTCTTCGCAAGAGAAGGGGTTTTAGTCTAAAATTCAAAGTGGAGTAATTACATTCTTCCCACGTAAATTCTTTCTGTAGTTTCAAGAGCATAAATCAATATTGGTAACAATTCTCTGCTCTTATATAGTAACTTTCATCTGATGATGTACTGCATGTAATAAGAGGATACTTCCTGTTGTAAAATGCTGGGTAGTCAGTCTTGCTGTGCATCTTCTAATAGTTAGCTCCATTTCAGTGATGGATGAAGTAATCCCTCTGTATTTCATGTCTAAATGTTTGTGAAGAGCTTTGGGATCATTCAGGATGAAAGGTGCTATGTAAGTGTATTTTACTATAGTTGCTGATTGTATTAAGAAGATGTTCTTTGCTAAATGAAAAACCTTTACTGCTATTTGAATAGAGAACAAGATATTGCTAAACCTCACATGGATCTGGAGCATAGTTAGTAAGGACCTCACTCTACAGTCACTTTATGGCATGCTTCCCATGGAAGTCAGTGGTGATGCTGAGTGCCAAAGCAGTGTAGGTTTTTAGCAGTATTGTATTTAAAATCCATAATTCACTGTATAGCTCTACAGGATGCAAACTACATTTTTATTCAGTCTAATTAAATATATATTAATACAGATCTTACTGGAACAAATGAACACAGCTCTATGGCACCACTGACTGTTTTTTTATGTTGTTTCAGGGCTGAGGGCAGCAGTAAGATCCAGGCACGAATAGAACAGCAGGCTGCCCGAGCCTCCCAGCCTTCCTCACAGTTCAAAGCCCCATCCAAGCCAGCAGCTGGGCCCAAAACCTCCCCTTTGAAAGACAACCCTTCACCTGAACCTCAGCTGGATGACATTAAGAGAGGTAAAGAAGGGTGTGTTTTTTTAATCTACTGTTCTGTAATTGTTCATTTACAAAGATACATAAGAACTTCAAAGCATTAAAGGCTGGTACATGACTGCTGGTTTATAGTCTATGTATCTCATTTTAAGGATTCGTAGTGAATTATTTATTTTCTTACGTCAACGTAGTCATCCAAACTGTCCCCATCTCTCTGCATGCGAGCATCCCTTTTTTGCTGATAATTTAATCTCTTTCAGACTCTTTCTCCATAAAAATAACATTAACTCACAAGATGCACATCATCACAGTTGGATGGAACAGGAGTTGGCTGGCTATCTCATCCAACAGAAAGGCTTTAGGTCTGAGATCCATCAAATAATTGGATAGGGATCAAATTTGCACAATATGGACCACACTGCCATGTAGTTGCTATATTTATTATGCAGGTATCTTGGGAGGGAAAGAAGGATTGAGTGCCTAAATTAAATAAATCTCCTACTTAAGCAGCAGCAGCAGGCTCCTAATCTCAGTGTTTCTGTATCTGTGCCTAAAAGTTAGGCCTATTAGGGATTGATGCACAGAATCTCTGCCCAAATCCCTTCCACCTGGGTGGTGCACTCCATGGGTATATTGTGGACAATGCAGTTGTAGCGAGGAACTTTCTTTTTTTGTTTAGTTTATATTTTACTGAAAAGTCAGGTACTTTCTAGGCATATGTTGTATATTAAGACCATATTATTCCTTTCTCCACTTCTAGTGTTTCCTTTGCATTGTCTTTTCCCTTTGGTCCATACAGCTAGTTTTCTTATGGGCTCAGCCTACGTTATTTATCCTATATTATTCAGCAAGATTTTCTTCGACTTATACTAGTCCCTTTATGACATTTTTACTTTTCAAAAATCTGAATGTTGGTTGTAGGAGCAGATTATATTCACTCCTGCGCAGTTTCTAATCTAGTGAACACCAGGATGTTGATCGAAAGACCATGCTGAAGTCTGAGGGTTTGTTAGTTGCAATTTCTGTCCTTTCTCACTGTGTTTATATCTAATTTTTTATTTTGAAAATTCTTCAGATACATAAAACCAACCAAACAAGCAGACTACAGGGAAATATATTAAGTTAGTAAACGAATTATCTGGTATGGTTCTTATTATATAGTTTAGAAAACAAATATTAGTTAAACTAGGTATCTACTACAGAGTTCTGCTGGCATAGTTATGAGGAGGTGTGATCCTTGACTGACATAGCTGTGCTGGTAGAAGCCCCTACTGTAGACAGTTACACCAACCAAATGGCACTTTTACCAGTATAGCTTGTTTTCACTCCGTGAGGGTGCAGGGTGTGGGGATGTGAAAGATTTTATTATTCTGGTACAAACTGCAGCTTTCTAGTATAGCTGCACCCACACTAGGAGTGCTTTGCCAGTATAGTATACCAGTAGTCTTATACCAGTAAAGTGCTCCTAGTGTAAACATAGCCTTAAATAATCATCAGACACCTTTTCAGAAAGAGCAGCAAAGAATCCTGTGGCACCTTATAGACTAACAGACGTTTTGGAGCATGAGCTTTCGTGGGTGAATACCCACTTCGTCGGATGCAAGGGTCCCACGAAAGCTCATGCTCCAAAACGTCTGTTAGTCTATAAGGTGCCACAGGATTCTTTGCTGCTTTTACAGATCCAGACTAACACGGCTACCCCTCTGATACTTTTCAGAAAGGTATACAGCAGTGACTAAAGGTTGTATTGTTGCAGTAAAAAATACATATTTGTCTGGTGTGACGATTACTCCAGAGAGAGTCTTTCCTTGTATTCTAAAAACAGAAGACCTGTTGTACAAAAGTGTGAATGTCCTGGCTGTCTGATAACTTCTCCAGCATCTGAATGTCCTGTATTGTAGAGAACTTCAAAGTACCATCTGGGAGATCAGTTGTATTTCACAGAGAGTATCTACCCTTCACATAAAGTTCTAATAAGAGAGAGTATGGATCCGTCAACAGTTTGTTCTTGGCCACAGAATAATTGTGCTTCTGTAGCTTTTCTAAACATTCCTCTGTCCTTTCTTTACATAAGCTTCTAACAATGGAGAACTAGAGTACCAACACTTTGACACGTCTTATAATTCTGAGAACCTGTGTAGGGAAAGCACAATTAAAAGCCATTTTGACACAACGAAAATGAACGATACAAGTCAACTAGATCCAGGAAACAGTCTTCAGTCCTTGGGACTCCTGTATTTCTCCTTTACTCCTACAGGGTTTTTAAGTTAAAGGATTTTTTTTTCTCTTGTTGTTTCATGCCATCTCCTTCTTGGTCGTTGAAAGACATACTTTGTACAGAAGAAAAGTAAAGCATACTGGGTGAGGTTCTGTGCTGTGCCTGTAACCGGTGCAGCACTGAACTCTCAAGTCGTAGGGGGCTGGATCTAAAGTGGCTTTAAGCCATCTTTGCACCCTCCTGATCCTAAGATGCCCCAGGGGGTGGGATGCCTCTGGTGTTACTAACACAGCTCTGGGATCCTCTCTAAGTTCCAGCAACCACCACAGGCTGCCCTGTGGGCTGCTGTGCTGCCCAGCATTTTCACAGCATACTCTGGCCCCACACTTGACATACCTGTCCCTCTGTGGTATGTGTTGAGGGTCTTTGGGAGGCATCTTTAGAGCTGACTTTGCAGTGCTAGCAGCAGGAGAATCCTTTACCTATTAGTTATGGGGAGATTTGGCCCTCTTTATGCCCCTGCATCCCTTTTACACAGCATCAAGGGGCCAGAGTGCAGGTGAGGCTCTCATGCATTATGAATACTTATCTGCACCTTATCACATGTCACTGTTCAATGAGAATGAATGATCATATTGTGGTATTTACAGGGAAAAAATTGTTGACATATTTATATAGCATACTTAATCACAACAGATGCATTTTTAATAATGTTGACATAATGTAGGTATCTAGCATCTGGAAAAAGTACAAGTTTTCCAGTGTTGCTGGAAAACTATGAATTTAATGCTTAAAATGTGCTCTAAAGTGAAGTTGTACTTTGAAAAATAACTCTAAAGATGACATAATATAATTGCATATTTGTTGTCTCTTGTGGACTTGTAAATCAAATTTGCTGAATTTCAGTGTAAAAATTTTTTTTCTATCTGCTTTCTCTGTAAATTCAACCTGTCAAAATCAAGTTGTTTACTTCTGTCTAGTGTGATATGGGACTTACGGCCTCATAATGCCAAATGCTGAGCATCTACAACTCCCATTGGCTTTAGTCGGAGTTCTAGATGCTCAGTCCTTCTCAGGGCCAGCTAAGAATTTTATTGAAGGTGCATGAAACAGAGTAAAATCCAATGCATCTACTGATAGCAGAGAAAAGGAGGAAAAAGCCCTGTTCTTAGTTAATGAAGTAACTAAGTAGATTTGATTTATTAGTGGTATTTATTATTGTAGCACCTAGGAGAAAAAAGAACGTTTTTGTTTCACTTTTCTTTTAAGTAAATTGCTACGGTTGAGAAATCAAATGCACAAAACTCAAATTATGGTTCCCTCAACAATATCAACTTTGCCAGATGTAGTGCATTCATTAAGGTATGTATTTAACACATGCTACATAGAGAGGTTTTTTTAATATTAACTTTTGCATTTCCTGACTCTTGTGACCTTTTCAACCTCAATATTGCATTAACATGGTTTGTTTGTTTGATCTTAAGGAACGAAAAGTATGCTGATAAGCATTTGACTTTTCACAGTTAAAGGCAGCATATAGACTATGCCATGTAATCATCACACATTTAAAAAAAAAAAAAAAGTAAAGGCACCAGAACATTAAGTCATCCATACTAATTACTGCACTAAAGAATGCCTTGATAAAGCAACAGAGCAGACAAGCAGGAAAATACAAATTGTGACATAAATAAAGCAGATTTGTTTTTCCTTTTGGACCTCGTCTTGTGGTTGACTCAACCACCATCTTTAACAGGCTGAAGCAACCGGGGATTCAGTAGGGCTTCCTAAAAGTCCTGTGGAAACTCTGCATGATACATTTTTAATGATATAAGAGCAGTTGTGACATCAGCAAAAACAACATTTTCTTGTCTGCACAGAAGAACAATTTAAAATATTGGTTGAATGGAGCTGAGAGGGGAGACTAGAGATATCTGAAAGGGAACTGCAAGCCCAAGAGGCAGCAATTGATTAGAAAAAAAGCCCCAATTGAGCCACTTATCTCCCTTCCTAAGTGCTCTCTGTTGCTGCTGATAACACCTCCAACTTCCCAGCCCTGTCCCCCAGGCTCACAATCTTGATGTCATTTTCTTGCTCTTCTTCTCCGCACACATCAAGGATGGCAACAAATCTTGCCACTTTTCTCCAAGACATCTTTCTTTCCTCTCCTGGTGGCTAAAACGCATCTCCATGCTCTCATCATTCTCTGCCTTGTCTAATGTCCTCCTCACTCACCTGCCAGGCGCCCATATTGCTCCCCTTCATTCCATCCTAAACACAGCAGCCAAAACTATCTTCCTTGACAATCAGATCATGTCACTTCTCTCTCTGAATTATTCTATTGGCTCCCCCTTGCCCACCATATCCAGTTCAAACTTCCTATCCAACCTCCTCTTCAGCCTTCATCTTGAATACTGTCTGGTTGCATACCTCCTATCCTCTTCCTTCCACCAGTGTTGCCAACCTCTACTCTTTAATTACCGTCTTCCTCTCCCTTCTGTCGTCTTCACACCATCTTCCATGCTGCCTCCTTCTGACCCTAAGAGCCCCTTTATGCCACCCACCATGCTGTTGTCAGAATATGTAGCCAAACGATATCTTGTAAGATATATGTAAAAACTCTTGACACGGTGGTCGTTAATATTATTGCATGGTGTATGTATGGTTAGTATATAAAGAATTATGTCTGTGCTGGAAATATGTTCCTAAAATATATTCAGACCAAGCAATCTGAGTAGAGCAAATAAACAAGTTTTTTGTAGACAAAGGAATGTTGTTTTGCCAGTTTGCCTGGGTCTCCGATGTAAATTGAGCCAGGTGAGGCCAGAGTACATTTACATCTATGGTAAACAAACTGATTAAGCCAATCAAAACAACAAATTGATTAGAGGATGAGGAAGATAGCATGGCATCTACACACCAGCAGAGGACAGGAACTGTGTCTGGGCTTAATTTTCAAATAATACATTTCAAAGGCTTACTGGACTAGAAAAAGAAGGGGAGAGAACCCCTTTTTTGTCCATATCTTAGGGAACAAAGTGGACAACAAGCTCTGATTCTGTGAACATTGGAGCTCCTGCCAGGAAGGACTGGAGTTGCTGTAAGTGAGAAAGCTGTTTAGGCAAAGGCTTAACTAGCTAGAATTAAATGTTAGGTACTAGAAAGCATGTTTTATTTTGTTTGTTTTCTATTTTCTATTATCTCTGCTTAGTATCACGTAAGTGTCTGTTCTTCAAAAACGTCTTCCTAGTTTTACTGTAAACCATCTCAGTGCTGTTTTGTTGAAGTATAGAGTGAGTCCTCAGCTAACCTAACAAGCTGGTGTGCGTACTGCCTCTTTTGAGATAGCACACTTAACAATTTTTGAGAGTATCCAGTCAGAGGGACTGGACACTACAGAGAGACGTCTCTGGAGAACTCAGGAACCGGGGTTCACTGATTTGTTACCTGCAAGACAAGGTTAAGACTGGCAGAATCTCAAGGATTTTACTTGCAAAGCGGACAGACTGGTGTGTTAGGGAGATCACACGTAGTCTGATCTCCAGCAAAGTTCTCCCTTGCTAAGGCAGAGGGTAACAGTGGTTTATGGTTCTGTGTTGCCCTGACTAGAGCACCACACTCCTATGTTGGAGGGCCCTCCCAGTCACAGTCTGCCAGGTCATCCCAACTTCTCATTCATATCTTCCACATATGACTCGCTTCTTCCATAGGGCTTATAAACAAGGAAATGGGTGGAAGCCCCTTCCTCTAGTTCTCCCAGTACATCTTTTCTGTCCATTAGATTCTCAGCTCTTTGAGGCATAGACTGTGAATATTTGCACCATGTACATTTTTAGTGCTCAGTGAGTAGTTATAATTATCAACTCCCTTGATCCAAAGTATCACTTGAGGCATGCAGAAAAATTACGGAATCAAGCTAGGGCAAAAGATATTCACATCTGTGGGATTTCCATTTTCCATTGTGCTTAGTTTCCCCAACTTGCTTAGTTTAGACATTGAGAGATCCTCTAAGCCTGAAAGTTGTTATAGGATTCTAGAAACCCGCAGTTTGGGAATAAATTGAGAACCCAGACTTGGGAGTGCTCCTTGTCCAGTTCTCAGACTCCAGCAGGAAATAAAATTCTAAAAACTGCAAGACTAAGTGGGGAGGAGAATAAGAGAGAAAGAAATCACTTTTGAAAGATGTATTACTCCCTGCCATTGACCCAGTCATGTAAATCCAACAGAAACAGATGACAGATTTTTTTAAATCTAAAAGATTGAACCAAAATGGCTGTCTTACAAACAGATGAACTGTAGGTAACATAACCAATATGTTTTGCTTCAGCAGCCAAATTGCAAAAACAACCTCATTTCCTCAAGAAGTACAACTTGATTTAGACAGTTTATTGCTCCATTGTATAGGTATAATATTGTTTTCCTTAATTCCAGTTGAGTGTAGCTGACTTAGAAATCGAAAGGTAGCTAATTTAAAATTGAAAAAGGAAACTCTAAGCCAGTGCATAATTACCCAATGGATTTCATTGCCAAAATACAGTGGAGGCTGAGAACTTAGCAGGGTTCTTTAGTCTTATTTCCTGATCCTGTAGCTGTTGTATCATCGGGCATCTGGAACCCTCTCCTTTCCAATCAGATACAGTATTTAGCCTTAATTCTGAAACGTTCGCGATCATGAACTTTAACGTCATGGCATTGTTATGTATAGAAAAGATCTGTTCAAGGTCATTTTGGAGATACTTTACACAGAAAGGATGGTCTTGTGATTCAAACACTAGAGTAGGACTTTGGAAATTTGGGTTCAAACTCTGCTTCTGCTACAGTATTCCTATGTAACCCTGGGCAAGACACTGACATTTTTCTGTGCCTTAGGTCCCCATCTGTAAAATGGAGATGATACCTGATTTCTCCCACTCTTTCTATTAGACTGTAAGTTCTTTAAGATAGGAACTCATTTCTTAGCTTGTGTATGTATAATGTCCAGCACAATGAGGCTTGAACTCTGACGATTTTGGGTGCTTTCATAATATAAATAATGCTAGCTTTATTATTTCTCTCCCTCTGATCCCTATACCTTTGGACTTATGGTAACTACATGCTTAATGTTATTGGTGGAGGGATACAAGCTGTAGTCCCCACAAAATGTTCAAAAAATCCTTCAAATGGTTTTTGAGTAACATGGAATATTCAAATATACAATAATGGTGTGATTTGGGATGACTTATCTAAATCCTTGGTAAGTAATATGACTATTCCAAACTCTTGCTGATATAACTTTCATATGACCATTGGAACCACCAAGAAGGGTGCATGGCAGATCTAAAGAACTTCCTAACTTTATTGTTGTAATCCCCTTCTCTCCTCATTGTAACTGTCCCTTATTGTATCTGATACCATTTTCAAATGAGCCTAAATCCCACAGGTTTTTCTATGGAACTTAGGCTCCTAAGTCACTGGGTACTTTTGAAATTTGCACCTATTGTGTCACCTGTTATACCGTGACCCCAAGTCATTTACATTCGATGCCTGTTTTGTCTGTAAAGTGCCTGGCACATTGAGCACTCAGTAAATGAATAATACAATAAGGAATGGTTTTAAAAATAGAAAACATATAAAGTGGTAGTGAAAGAAATGAAGTTTAGAGAAGCAGTGATTATTACCTCTTCTCTAGGTTCAGCTGCAGCACTTAGGCACAGTTGTATGTATCTTTTGTATGTTTCTTTTGTTTTCCGCCCCCAATTCCCTCCTTTTGATTTGATTTTAGACTTGTTCATTGTGCTTGGTAAATTATACTTGACAAAACTGGTGCATTTTAACATTCCTTTCCTGAAATTCACAGAGGCCTGTAAATGTTTTGACCCAACATATGTCATCTTATTCCAGAGCTAAGAGCAGAGGTTGAAATTATTGAACAGATGAGCAGCAGCAGTGGTAGCAGCTCATCAGACTCTGAGAGCTCTTCTGGGAGTGATGATGAAAGCTCTAGCAGTGACGGGGAAGAGGCTGCACGTATTTCCCCCTCTCAGCCACCACACCAGCAGTACAACAACAGAAATGCTGTTGCTAATGGTACCAGCAGGCCACAAGGAAGCAATCAGCTAATGAACACTCTCAGTAAGTAAAGTTTTGTGTGTTGTTGCTGTGGAAATCTGTGTGATGCCACCAAAAGGCATAGATTTTCTAAGCAGATTTAGATACTGCTGCAGAATATAGTTTACCAAATGGTTATCCCAAGCAGTTGCTCGCATGCAGGTTGAAATATTTGAAAGGGGGGAGACCTTATAACAAAAAGCTCTTATTTATTTGAAGATATAGAGCAAGGCTGGGCAAACTATGGCCCGTGGGCTGGATCCGGCCTGTCAGGGCTTTGGATGCGGCCTGCAGGATTGCCATCCCTGTGGCGCCGCGGACCCCGCACCGCTTCCAGAGCGGCCGGAACCATGTTCCTGTGGCCCCTAGGGGAGGAGGGTGGGGCAGAGGTCTCCACGCGCTGCCCTCACATGCAGGCACCACTCCCTGCAGCTCTCATTGGCTGGGAACGGGAAACCATGGCCAATGGGAGCTTCGGGGGAAGGTGAGGGCAGTGCACAGAGCCCCCTGCCCCCAGGGGCTGCAGGATGTGGTGCCAGCCGCTTCCGGGAGTGGCACAGTGCGGGGCCAGGGCAGGCAGGGAGCCTGCCTTAGCCTTGCTGAGTGCCGCTGCTGGGCCGGAGCCTGCACCCCAAACCTCTGCCCTGAGCCCCCTGCCGCACCTCGGACCCCTCCTGCACCCCAACCACCTGCCCTGAGCCCCCAGCCACACCCACTCCCACATCCCAACCCCTTGTCCCAGCTCTACATTCATGGCCCTACATGCAATTTCCCCACCCAGATGTGGCCCTCGGGCCAAAAAGTTTGCCCACCCCTAGTATAGAGGTTACTTAGGCATCAAGGGCTTGAGCCAAAACCCAAAAGAGTCCCATCAGCTTCAGTGGGTTTTGGAGCTGATGCTCAGTGTGACTGGGCAGCAAAGCCCGATCAGGGAGGAGTAGGATACAGACGCTCCCCAAGTTACGCAATCATTCCATTCCGGAAAGCCTTGCGTAACCTGAATTTTACGTAAGTCGCAAACGTATATTGAGCAAGCATAAAAACCAAACAATTACAATATTATCTGCTCTAAGTCAATCTTCTTTTGCTTACGAACTGGTCCTGCACTCTTGCTATCACTTGGTCACTTTCCAGGCATGATTTGAATGAAATAATAGGGTGAAATAACAAAATACAGTATCACTGAAATAACACGAGGCTGTGAGAGCGCAAAGCCTTCCCTTGCAGGAGATGCTACTGCTGTATTCCTCCACACACCGCATTACAGTACAGTACTTTGTGTTTCCGTACTCTATGCAATATTTTCCACAACTCGAAAATTTTATTTATGCCTTATGGAACTTTTTGTGTAAGGTCGAATTTGAGTAAGTCGGGTCTTGCGTAACCCGGGGAGTGTCTGTACACTTTGGGGAGGAGAAGAATTGTTTTTTAAATTAACAAAAAAGAATCTGAGCTTCTGAAATGTGGGATTGGCTGCATATATAATAAACCCCTTAGTGAAGTCGCTATGTTTGTGTGTGTGTGTGTGAGAGAGTTAGTTAGAAGTTGATATAGACGTATAAAGGACATGGAGCTAACTTGTAATAACTGATGAATACTCTATGTGACCTGGTTATTGGAATAATTACTGCATGGCTATATTGGGTTATTGGGATTCTGACTATCCCTAGGTTGGTTTAATTTAATAACAGGGCTGTTAAACAAGCAGGAAGGTGTCACAGTACCTAGTGAGCACCCTCTTGTGACCACTCGCTGGGACTGCTGTGAGGGGAATTCAACCTTCTGTGTCTCTGGATGGTTTAAGCTTCTAGAGCAGGGGCAGGCAAACTTTTTGTTCTGAGGGCCACATCCAGTTTCCAAAATTGTATGGAGGGCCGGTTAGGGGAGGATGTGTCTCCTCAAATAGCCAGGCATGGCCCAGCTACCGCCCCGTATCTGACCCACCCCGCACCCCCACTTCTCGCCCCCTGACGCCTCCCCCCCGGGACTCTACCCCTGTCCCCTGACAGCCTGCCCGATCTTACCCCCCTTTTCCCTGACAGCCCCTGGACCCCCCGCCACCCCATCCAACCCTCCCCTCCTTCCTAACTGCTCCCCCCAGGACCCCTGCCCCCATTCAACCCCCCTGTTTCCCACCCTCTAACCGCCCCAACCCCTATCCACACCCCCGCCCCCTGACCACCACCCCGCACTCCCCTGCCCTCTATCCAACCCCCCCCACTCCCTGCCCCCTTACCATGCTGCCTGGAGCACTGGTGGCTGGCGGCGCTACAGCCGTGTCACCCAGAGCAGCGGGACAGGCAGCCGTGCCGCCCGGCTGGAGCCAGCCATGCACTGCACAGCACAGGGCACCGGGTCAGGCCCCAGCTCTGCAGCTGCGCTGCCCCAGGAGCTTGCCGCCCAGAGCATTGCACTGGTGGTGGGGTGAGCTGAGGCTGCGGGGGAGTGGGAATAGCAGGGTAGGGGCCAGGGGCGAGCCTCCCGGGGCAGGAGCTCAAGGGCCGGGCAGGAGGGACCCGCGGGCTGTAGTTTGCCCACCTCTGTTCTAGAGCCTCAGCAGGCTACAGCGCTGTTTTCTCCCTGGGCCTCTCGGGCACATTTCCTGGGCACTGACTCTGTCTTTTGCCCCTTCTCCAAAATGGAGCTCCTCTGCCCTTCTGTTCTATGCCCCCAGGCCCAGCACTGACCCCCGAGATAACACAGTTGTTCCAACATACCCCTCTCCCAGATCTCCATCCAAGAGGTGTGAAGCTTCTGGTTACCGTTTAACTCCGTCAGGGGCATGCGGCAGTTGCGAAGCCTGTAACACCCACACTTTACACAGAGCGTTGTGCTCTTTTACTTAATCATACACCACCTAGGAGAATACAGATCATACAAAACAACAAACATCTTACACCAGTGTCCCTCGCTAGCTCACTGTTCCCTTGTGAGTCCTTGGGGACCATCGGTGTGGAGGGAGGCAGGCAGGCAGGATGTCCCCTGCCTCACGCAGGCTGTAACCTGCTGGCTGGTCTCTATATCCTGAGACCAAGTCTAAGGGTGGGAGAATCACGGGATTCCACCCTGAGAGAGATGAAGGTACGAGGCCAGCATCTATGGAGGGTGCATTCAGAGAGGTCAGAGAAAGGGTCAGAAGTGCAGCTAAATTATGCATCACGTCCTCTCAAACGTTTTCCCCTCCTGTGCTACTGTGCCCAGCCATCCTCATCACTATCACCCATCTTTCACTGACAGTTTAAAAGCATAAAGAATGTGAGGACGTGGAGGAACTGTAGAGAGACCCGCTCCTGTCCACCATAGGAGATAGGCAAGGGTGAGGAGATTATGGCTAGTCAAATTGCTATATCCCCTCTGTGGTTCCGCTATATGCTCCGTGACGAACTGGACCTAAAATGTGTGCTAAATGCCCATGGTTTCTGCAGCAGATTCGGGTAAATTCAAACATGGAGGGTTTTGGTGAATTAAATATGAAAATGAATCTGGTGCATCTAATCCTCCTTGATTAGTCCAGTACTTAGAGAGAAATGTGAGTTTTGCTAATTAGTATTTAGACCTTCACTCAAGGACATATCCAAAGCCCACTGAAGTCAGTAGAGTCTATTCACTGACTTAGTGGGCCTTGGATAGGCCCTCCTTTAGGAGGTCAGATTTGCCATGCTTGGAATGTGCTTGAATTTCAAAGGCTTGATCCAACATGTGTCCATGGATAAACCTTGATATTTCTGTAACATGAAGAACACCTCTACAGGGGAAGGCTTGCCATAGCATGGAAACCCCCCAAAAATGTTAAAAAGGAAGAGAAACAGCCACTGTCTTAGGGCTTGGCTACACTTACAAGTTGCAGCGCTGGGAGTTACAGCGCTGGTCATGCAGCTGTGTAGGGCCAGCGCTGGAATGTGGCCACACTGACAGCTACCAGTGCTGCAGTGTGGCCACACTTGCAGCACTTTCCAGCGCTATATTGAGAGGTGCATTGTGGGCAGCTATCCCACAGAGCACCTCGTCCCGTTTTGGCGCCGTTTTGGCGCTGAGTATTGTGGGAAGGGGAAGGAAATGTGTGGGTCATTCCGCTTCCTGTTCCAACGCCCCGTGGTGCATCGCTTCACATCCCAGCATTCTGTCTTTCCGGCAACGTTTGGCGCCATTGTGAGTGTCTTTCTGTTCTGTGTGTGAATCGCGATTTCTGTGGGAAATGGAGCCCGAGCTGCTGAGGACTGTGCTGATGAGTGTCGCCAGCACAACACGTTTGGCAGTCGAGCTATTCCTTCAGCTCCAAAGTGACAGTGAGGAGTCTGACGATGATATCGATATGGATTTGCCTGCCGCGTGTGACACTACAGTGCTTGTGGCATTCACGGAAATGCTTAGCACCGTTGAACGCCGCTTTTGCGCTCGGGAAACAAGCACTGACTGGTGGGATCACATCGTCATGGAAGTCTGGGATGACGAGCAGTGGCTGCAGAACTTTCGTATGAGAAAAGCCACTTTCATGGGACTGTGTGCTGAGCTCGCCCCCACCCTGCGGCGCAAGGACACAAGATTGAGAGCTGCCCTGACAGTGGAAAAGCGGGTGGCTATTGCAATCTGGAAGCTGGCAACTCCAGACAGCTACCGGTCGGTCGGGAACCAGTTTGGAGTGGGAAAGTCGACCGTTGGAATCGTTTTGATGCAAGTTTGCAAGGCAATTAATCGCATCCTGCTAAGAAAGACCGTGACTCTGGGGAGCGTGCAGGACATTGTGGATGGCTTTGCACAAATGGGTTTCCCTAACTGTGGAGGGGCGATAGATGGGACGCATATTCTTATTCTGCCCCCCCCCCCACCTGGCATCAGAGTACGTTAATCGTAAGGGGTATTTCTCTATGGTTCTCCAGGCGCTTGTGGATCACCGTGGGCGTTTCATTGACATTTACACAGGCTGGCCTGGAAAGGTGCATGATGCACGCATCTTTCGGAACAGTGGCCTGTTCAGGAAGATGCAGGCAGGGACTTTTTTCCCAGACAGGAAGATCACAGTAGGGGACATCGAAATGCCCATTGTGATCCTTGGAGACCCCACTTACCCGTTACTGCCTTGGCTCATGAAACCCTATACAGGGAAGCTTGACAGGAGCAAGGACCGGTTCAACTACAGGCTGAGCCGGTGCCGAATGACTGTGGAGTGTGCTTTTGGGCGTTTAAAAGCCCGCTGGCGTTGCTTGTATGGGAAGCTAGACTTGGGGGAAAGCAGCATCCCCGCGGTTATATCCGCTTGCTGTACCCTCCATAATATTTGTGAAGGGAAGGGTGAAACATTCAGTCAGGCATGGACCACCGAGGTTCAAGTCCTGGAGGCTGAATATGCACAGCCAGAGAGCAGGGCTAATAGAGAGGCCCAGCACAGGGCTACAAGGATTAGGGATGCCTTGAGGGAAGAATTTGAGGCTGAAAGCCAACAGTAATGTTTGCTGCCTTGCATGGGAGTGAATTGCACTGTTTACACTGTTATTCTATTATCCCTAAAATGATTTGCAGTGCCTCTTTCTTTACTGGGCTAAGGTATCTTTCACTATCTGCTATAATAAAGACTGTTTTCAAAGCCAAGAATTGTTTTATTGAAAAGAAAAAAACTTCCTTGACAGACAGAAACACAACATTTCATGAACACAAGAGGGCAGGGGTGTGGGTTGGTGAACTGCACAGTCACAAGTTTGCATACGTCCTGTCTGGAGTGCTGTGCAATGAATCCTGCACTTCAGGGTGCATAAACTGCATGGTGATGGGGGTTGAGTGCAGAGGGTAAGGGTTGTAGTTAGCAGGGCTGGTTGGTGAACGTACAGGTGTTGGAGGCAGCTGGTGGTGGTAAGAACCTGGATGCTGGGGAAGGGGGGTTTGAACTGACATTGGTGCACAAGGCAAAAAGCTTTGGGACGGGGGGGGGGGTGGAGTAGCACGGTAGTGCTCTGCTTGCATGGCAACGAGTGACTCGATAGAGTCCGCTTGGCGCGACAGGATGCTTAGCAGCTTCTCTGTGCTTTTCCTCTTGGCCACTGCATTTCTCTGGCGGGTCCTGCTTTCCCTCTGGCCGATCCTGCTCTCCTTCTCTCTCCACTCCTGCAAGTTTTTACTCTCTCTAGCAGAGTGAGCAATAACAGTTCTCAGCATGTCTTCCTTGCTCTTTCGGGGATTTTTTCTCAAATTCTGCAGCTTCTGTGCTGTGGTACATCTGGTCAGTCCAGCAGTCAAGGTCACTTTAGAAAAAAAGAATTGACAACATTTAACAGGGAAGCATTGTGTTCATTATCTCAAGACTGAAATTCCCACACACTGAAGGAGTTCTCAGTCCTCACTTTAGCATTCTTTTACCACACACATAACACAGCAGAAGCCACAAAATGGTGAGTGAGGGGTGCTTATAGAGGGAGAAGTGGGGCTTGAGTGATAGAGGGGTTCTGGTTGCTTTGGGTAAGCTTCAGTGATAGAGGGTTTGAGCGAAGATGCAGCTGCAGGGGTGATCTTCACTATCTCCCTATCTCTATCACTAGCTTCACTAAAGAGTCTCCCAACATTTTTCACAGGAGTTAATCCTGGAAGATATCTCCTTGCTGCGAGTCACTAGGGAACAGCGGGAGGCTCTTCTACAGCAATGTGGATTCCGCCCTGGACCCTATGCGGGTTGCCTGTGTTCAGCGATGGTCCCCCCCCCCCCCCTCGTGGCACAGTGGCGCGGACGCGTTAGCCTGACTGGGACAAGGACAACAGTGGCTCTCCCTATAAACCTGCGCAGGCATATTGCCCACGCTCTGGCTGAAACTTTTGCTGAGATAACTGCAGACGATTACCGCGACGTGATAGACCACATCAATGGGCTATTCCACATCTAGGCTGGCATGCATACAGCCCGAACCCCCCTTCCTCTCCAGAAACATTTCCACCCAGAAAATAAAAGCCACTTACCGGTAACCCGCTGCTCTGCTTGTCCTTCTGCAACTGCTGGCTGCTGCGATTGGGTACTTTCCTCCTGGCTTGAGAAGAGCTCCTGGCTGCATGCCTCAAGGGACTCTGGGGTGTCTTCTGGGGTGTCACTCACATATTCCTCCCCCCCCCGCCTCCGCCTCCTCCTCCTGTCCCCCACCCGGCTCAGAAGTGTCCATCGTGGTCCTGGGATTGGCAGTGGGGTCACCCCCAAGTATCGCGTCCATCTCCCTGTAAAAACGGCAGGTCGTGGGGGCAGCTCCGGATCGGCGATTACCCTCGCGGGCTTTGTAATAGGCACTCCGCAGCTCTTTAACTTTCACCCTGCATTGTAGTGCGTCCCGATCATGGCCCCTATCCAGCATGGACCTTGATACCTGCTCAAAGATATCGTAATTCCTACGGCTGGAGCGCAGCTGGGACTGCACAGCTTCCTCCCCCCAAACACTAATGAGGTCCTGTAATTCGCCAGTGCTCCATGCTGGGGCTCGTTTGCCACGTGGAGGCATGGTCATCTGTAAAGATTAACTGATTGCACTCCACACACACCTGGCTGCAGCAAACAGGAAGGAGATTTTTAAAATTCCCGGGGCATTTAAAGGGCGGGTCACCTGAGGCAAGAGCAGTAGAGTGCAAACTGATGAGCAGAGTGGCTGAACAGGAATTCTGGGATAACTCCTTATTCCCTGGAGGACAATTAAAGCGCTGGTGAGTGTCCACACCTGCTGAGCAGCGCTGGATCACCAGCGCTGCACTCCTTATACCCCAGCCCTGACGGGTTTTCAGCCAGCGCTGCAACCAGGGAGTTGCAGCGCTGGTTGTGCCCTGCAAGTGTGGACGGGGTGTAATTGCAGCGCTGGAAAGCCTCCACCAGCGCTGCAACTTGTAAGTGTAGCCAAGCCCTTATTTTTTTCAGTAGCTCCATTGCAGTGGACCTGCATTTGAGGGCAGGAATGTGGAAGATGATAGGGCACATGTTATAGGCCAGCTTAAAAGAAAGCATGTACATTACCCAAGAATGAAGAGGACATTTCTCATTCTCATGTTCACCAGAATTCTGCAAGAGAGGCGGCAGACAGTTGCTATATAGCAGTGGTCCCCAAACTTTTTCAATCACGCCCCCTCCTTGCCCGTAATGGAACCTGTCTTTGCCTCCCAGGAACCACGTCTGGGAGGGGGGCCAGAGCCGCAGTTGGGAGCCATGGCCGGGGGCCAGGAGCCAGGGCCTGGAGCTGTGGTCGAGGCCGGGGTCGCAGTCAGGACTGGAGCTGCGTCAAGGGCCTGGGGGCAGGGCCAGAGCTGTGGCTGTGGGCAGAGCTGGGTGGCACTCCTTCCCCACCCTCCATGGGGGCTGATCCAGGCACTGCTGTGCCCCCCCGCAACTTTCCTCTGCACCCCCCCCAAGGAGGGTGCACTCCACAGTTTGGGGACCTTTGGTACATACTATAAGGACAGTGTAGGTCTCTGGGCCTCCCTGCTTCTGACCTATCTTTGGGCCTCAGAGCTCCCTGGTTTTCCCCTTCCTCACTGACTTCTGAAGCAGAGCTATCAAATAGGCTCAGCCCGATATTCTTGAGCTGCCCGCACTTTCCTGATTTATCCACAGGCTAGAAGGGACCACTGTGATCATGTAGCCTGACCTCCTGTATGACATAGGCCATAGAACTTCCCCATAGAACAGCCCTATCTTCACTACTGAAACTACTATCTTTTAAAAATGGTTATTTTAATAGTGTAGATGGAGCCAGGGACTTCCCTAGTGTCCTGCCCAAAAGTCATATATGGCACTTTGGCTGGACGGAGGGTGTGGAATTAATTCCACAGCTGCTGAGAAAGCGAATGCTTCTTTTTGAACAGGGAGTAGTAGCCTTTGTGGTTGTGGAGCCAAGGAGACTCAACTTTGCCTGGATTGGGCCTTAAATAAACTGTGCAAATTTTAATGTTCTTGAATATGAAGAATGATTATATTAGACAAACTGCTGAGATGCTGTTCATGTTCATTTCTGTGTAATTCTTATTTAAATCTCCAGTTTAAATACAATAATTCTTAAATTTGAATATAATCAAAGTATGAATTAACTTCTGGTGTTCTTGTTTTTTTGTCCCCAATAGGAAATGACTTGCAGTTGAGTGAATCTGGAAGTGACAGTGATGACTAGGGCTGAGGTTTCTCTTTTTCTACTGCATATATATGAAGAACTAATTTACTTTTCAATGAGCCCAATGCTGATGAGGGAATTGGCACAGGAATAGCTCTGTGCATGGAATTTTAATAGAAGCAATGTATAACCCTATGGACTATCAAATGTTATTCTAAACAGAAGCTGAGGAGGATTTTACTTTGTTTATTAAGTGTATATTTTATGTATATGCTTAGTCTTTTAAAGTTTTAAATAGATATGTACAGTAGATAAGCCAGTCTGTGATCCTGACTACTGTTGATCTGTAAAGCATAATGCATATTCTTTTGATGTAATCTAAATGTTTCTTGTTCATGGGAGATGTTCAGTGCCGTAGTACATTAAGGAAAAATGTGTGTTTAGGACAGACGTGAGCCAACAATTCATTAAAAAACCCATGTGGGAGCTGGAGTTTAAACTAAATTTCATCACTAAACTGTCTTCTTCAGTTTGGGGCTTTTCTAATGCCTTTTTATTGCTATTTTTGGCTAACCGTGATGTGGGAGTGTTTTAAACAGTTGTAAAAGAAGTTATAAAATTGCCTCTTCAATCACTACCTTGTTGCACCAATGCCTTATGGAATAATTTTAAATAAAACTTCAGTTGCTGCCTCCATTATTAAAGGAAACAATACTAGAAGCTGTTCAAATTACCTTCATAAACAAACAGTCATGCATGTACACACACTGTGTATGTGTAATAATTGGCATTGGAGACAGGTATTCTCTCAAAGTAATGTTCTTAGGTGTTTTAAGTAACAAAAGTACCTACCTATGTAAATAAGAAGTAGGACAACTTTCTCTAATATATCACACAGTCTCATTTAATTCTGGTTTTCAGTCTCTAACGAAAACGGTTTAAATATAGAATATCAACCTTATTTAAATTACTCCAAAATACTCCATTTGGAACTGGAGAAAAGATATTTGCAACTGCAGGGCTAGAGCCCATTGCTACAAGATGATTACACCAAACGGATGAATAAACAGTTATAAGATGCAACTGGAAGCAGCCCGCCTTCTCCAAGGTTCCCTACATGGAGTTTTCCCCAGGTTGTTCCTTGGCATGGATCTCATGAGGGACAATGGGTCCTGTCATTCTTCAGAGCAAGAAACATTTACCCCTGTAAGGTTTTTTTGTTTGTTTGTTTGTTTCATTTTGTGCATACATGGGACTTAAGTGATGCATGAGGTTCATGCTGCCCACTCCACACACAGTTCAATTTCAGCTGTTACCCACATGGCATAAGGCAAGTGGCAGTAGGCGTCTAATGTAAGCCAGGAAATACAAAGCTAAATGTTTACTTTCCTGGCTTTTGTCTATCAGTGGTAGTATACCATCATTCATGTGGTTTTGTTTCCCTGTTTGTTAGGGTTTTTTTCTCTTTAAAAAAAAATGCATTGGAGGGCACTAGGGGAATTTTGAAGGAAGGTTATAAAACCCAGATTATTTTCCTGCATTCGATATATATTTAAAGAGGCATCTTTCTTGTACATATGTTTTTTTAAAAATATTTGGTTCTAAAAGAATATGATATGTATACATATTTTAACGCATAATTAAGAAATACAGTTGGTTTATAACCAAAATGATTTGATTTTTCTCTGTGAGCAAAGGGAATACAGGTGCTCTCTCCTAGCAAGCTGCAAAAGCTTTGGTCTTAACAATTGGTATAGCAGCTATTTAACTGAATGTGTGTTTGCAACCTAATTAGTAGTAATGGTGCTTCCAAAATATCATCCTGAATTTCCCTTGACTTACATGTTAGATAAGCAGTGAAGTAGCTAATAACTGCAACAACGCATTATAAGTTATTCAGTGGCTGCATTGTGCCCTCTAAAATATGGGGTGTTTCATAGTAAGTGTTCTGATTATTCTTCGAGTGTATGCAGTTTAAAAGGGGATAAGACAACATAAAAAGGAATATACCAGACATTGCTTATGATCATGTCTAAGATAGTAGGCACACTAACAGTACTGAGTCAGCACTCATCAAGCCAGAAGTCCTAAAATATACATACCCGAAAGGTCAGCATAGGCCACACTTGTATCCCACTCCCTCAAAAGGTTTTATGGCTTCTCGTGTACCCATGCTGTATTCCTTGATGTTCCAGCAAAACAAATTGGAACATCCCATGTTCTCAGAAACCAGACTTAACCAATTGGTTTAAGAGGAAAAGCTGATAGGAAAACGTTCTCACTTGTGTTTTTTTTCTCTAGGGTCAGAGAAATGGGTACTCAGGAATAATACAAAATTGAAGTACATATAACTATTTGGAGAATACTGTGCCTAAAGTTTATTTGCATAGTTTACTTTATTATAGGCTAAACATACGCGTGTTTACAGTTATGTGAAAAAATAATTTGCAGTGTAAAGCTATATCATTTTTTCTCTTTCAAATTCAGTTTATTTAAATAAAAAATGAAGTTTAGCAATCCAAATGTGTGTGTGTTTTCTTTTAAACTGGGAAACTAATGGAAGTGTCGCTTGGAGTTAATTTGGAGTGGAGGATATTTTTATTTACAGCAGCTCTTCATGCTTCATTGTGTAACCCAGTGGTCCCCAACCTTTTCGTCTGGCGGGCGCCAGACGAAGGACCATGGCGGCGGTGGAGCACTCGCTGAAATGCCGCCGAATTTCTGAGCTGAGCTGCTATAGCGTGTTAAGCATAGACGAGCCCTAGGATTTAAAAGTGTGATGTTAGATTTGTACTAAAGCCAAAATTTCCCCTAGTTAACAGTTTATCACATTCTAAAGTACAACTGCTTTTTGTTGGCTAGAGTTTTAGAAGGTGTTAAATTGACTGAGCTAACTACTCTCATAGCTTGAGCCAACGTCAAACCTTTAAATCCTGGGCTAGACACGGCATTCATCATTGCTGCCACTATCTTGCGGCTCTGGGAAAGGTTCTGTAGAAGGAGATTATTTTTATTTTTTTAGGAGGGATTTGAATGAGAGGGTGGGAGTGTCCACTGCCCTGGAGTAGAGGGGTGAGATGTAGGTTTTATTTTGTTCCTGTCACTGGCTAAGGACAGAGGGTGAAAGCTTGCAATAGTTTTTCCTCCATGCTACCTGACAGTGGTTTGAAAATTTGTTTGATCCCGAAACAGTTTGAAAATGTACTGGCTAGCAAAACCCTAATGAATTGTGAGAGACTGTGGACGAATCATGAGTTTGACCTCAAGTCCTAGAATTCCACTCAGTTCCACTAGGTGTCCCACAATCCACTGCGATAAACAGCCTATAACACATTGAGCCTAGCAGAACATTGCACCTTGGGATCCCTGCCCAAAATGCTGTGTGCTTATTTTGAAAAAGAGCAGTACTGCCTGGATGCTATGATTCACAGGGGAAGTAGCTGAAGCTGCTTTAGGCAAAGCAATGTAGCTATGCTCTTTTTGTTTTGTTTGATCTGAATAGCGACAGCAACAACAAAAATGTTGAAAACGCTACCGGGTACATAAGGCTTAAGTCTCATTTTCTTTCAGTGAAACCTGTAACTTCCTAAATAAAGTCTAAAAATGAGATGTAGCCTCCTAAATCACTGAGGTGTTTTTGAAAATGTTACCAAGTGACTAGCTTCTGATTCTCAATCTCTCCATCTATAAAGTATAAATAACAATATTTTACTATTAACAGCCTATTATTTAATAGTCCTATGTAACTGCAAAGTATTAATGGCATTTAGTAGCAGTTGTGGGAGTAGAACTCAGGGCTCCCTGTCTCCTAGCCTTAGGCTTCATTTATCATGCCATTGGTAACATTTTCAAAAGCACCTACATGATTTAGGAACCCAAGCCCCATTTTAAAAGTTACTCAGTCATTTAGGAGCCTAAATCCCATTGATGTCCATGAGATTTAGGCTCTGAGGTCACTGAGTGACTTTTGAAAATTAAACAGGCTATTAAGTCAATCTGAAAATGTTGCATCTGTTGGAGGGCACCTCTGCTAAAATTCACACAGGTAGATTGTTTTTGTTTTCACAGGTTTTGTTATGATTAATTGTCAATTCCCCATAACCTTTGCAAAAATAGATAATTTAGGGCAGTGTGAAATATGCTAAATAATTGGTTGAAAATTTTGCATAGACTTGCATGAACATTTTTGCTCAAATTATTGCCAGCTCAGCTATATGCTAGACCCCGATGCAAAAAGCCATGGGACAGACATACAGGGCCCTGGTTCTATATAAAAAAAATTATCTATACAAAGTCTTAGCTCCAATATGCAAACAGGTTTTTAACTTCACAGTACCAGCCACCCCATAAGCTCTTCCACCATCGTACTCTGGTAACCTGGAGGGAAGCCTCTTTCTCCTTAGGTCTGTTACTTCCTTAAATCCTAATTAACATCTTGTTGGCTGCCAGACGTTATAATCACTAGCAAAAAATAACTGAGCATCTGTTCAGGAAAACAGCTATCAAATATTACATTGAACAACATGATTTTTATTCCTATGCTCCAAACAAGCTTTAGATGTTTATGTTCTACCAAGAGTAAGCCCCAGGTTTTGTAAGGCCCTGGGTGAAATAAAACAGTTGGCAGGAAACTATGTAGGTCAGGGGTAGGCAACCTATGGTACTTGTGCCGAAGGTGGCACGTGAGCTGATTTTCAGTGGCACACACACTGCCCAGGTCCTGGCCACCAGTCCGGGGGGCTCTGCATTTTAATTTAATTTTAAATGAAGCTTCTTAAACATTTTTTAAAACCTCATTTACTTTACAGACAACAATAGTTTAGTTATATATTATAGACTTATAGAAAGAGACCTTCTAAAAACGTTAAAATGTATGACTGGCACGCGAAACCTTTAATCAGAGTGAATAAATGAAGACTCGGCACAGCACTTCTGGAAGGTTGCCGACCCCTGATGTAGGTAGTAATGTAGGGACAGGACAATTTAGTAACTGGGCAAGGGATCTGGGGCTTGTCTGGTGTGGGAGAAGAAAGGCAGATGGAAGGGCACTGATTGCTGTGATGCTGAAATGTCCCTTTGTTCCTTTTTCAAAGTGAAATGGTGGATTGCATGGGGAGGCAGGTCAGAAGAGCATGCTGGGAAAAGGATGCTGACAGATTATGAGCCCTACAAGTGAAGGGTTGTCTGTGACTTCATAACTGTCCCACACTGAAAGCCAGCTTTGCAGTTGACCCATCTTGTTACAAAATAGTCTGTGCAGCCTTTTGTAAGTGAGGAAAATACATTATACCAGCTAAAGATTCTTCTCCCATGCTAGTGTATATAGTAAGAGTAAATCCATTTGTAACCCATGTGCCTAATACGAAGATATCTCTCTGAGACACCCATCAAGGGGAGGTAGGAGTTTGTTGTGTCTGGGTCATTGTTGCTAGGCTGAATCTTCCAGAAGCTTTCTGGAATTGGGTGTGGTAGTTTTGGCTATGCTCCAATAGGTTCTTCTGTTGCTGGGGGTCAGACTTCATGAGGGTAAGCAGTCAGGGCAGGGGCAGCTGGGAGAAGCTGAGCCCAAGAGCAGAAAGCAGGCTGTTTTCTCTAACTCTGAAGCATTTTGCAGCAGGTTAGTGACATTGTTACTGGGCAATGTTAATTATAGCAAGGGGAAATTGGGAGGGGAAAATAATTTATTCTATTTTAATTGTATGCTTTGAATGTTGTTTTGATTTTAGCCAAATTGTTTTAAATTGTCTCAACTAGCGCGATTCACCAACTTTTCTTTAAATGTAGTAATAGGGAAAGAGTCATTTATATTTTACTATTCTCAGTTTTGTATTTTCTTGTAACTGGGTGGTTGTTTTTTTTTTTTTTAAATCTATACACTTAACTGAGTGATTGGTTAATCAGTTAGCTGACTGGCAAACAGTGATTTCAGCAGAGGAAGAGTCTGCATGGATTCCAATTGAAGATTGCTATAAGCAAGTGGAGGGAAGATGTTATTTTAGACTCAGCAGACTGTATAGATTTGGTGATCAAAGACTCTAACTGAGACTTAGGGGAAGTCGGCCTAAGCTTTTGGGAATTCTGTTTCTTCTCATTGTGTTTCTGTGGGGACTGAACTGTTCAGATTTTAATTTTTCTTGATATTTATGTATAACTGTGTAGATTATAAACTAGCCATGTTATGCAGTAAAAATTAGATTTGTTTATCATAAGATTTTATAAAGTTGTTTAATTTATTTAGTTCTTTTTGAGACTTGAATGTGGGGAGGTTGACCCTGTGCAATCCTTGCTGAAAATCCTTAGAGACTCAACTCTGAGTCTCCAGCTACTTTTCTATGGGAGTTGCAGGTTTTTTTAGACACTGGAGAAGGGCAATGAAGTAATCTCTAGCCCACCCAAAGGTTACACACTGACAAAGAGAATTAATATCAGTGTAAACAAGAGGAGGATCAGTCCCATAATGTATCACTCAGCCAAGGTATCATGTTTGGTGGACAGTTAATCTAATGACTCAACATCTGCTTCCCAGTTACCAGAACCAGAGTTCAAAGTATGACAAGTATGTTATGTGGAATGGCCCCATAACTATACAAATAATGTACATGTTCTGGGATTCAAAAAAACTAAGAAAAACTATTTACTCTATCCCAGAAACATAATATTAAACCTTGATGCTGCAGTCTTTTTGTGGTATTTATGCTTAACAATAACACACAAGAAAATTCCAGTAGAGAATTTCATAGATGTTATAGATTTTAGCGAGCATCCCTGTGAAGTAGGCAAAGGCAGGTTAAGTGACTTGGCCAGGTCACAAAGGAAGTCAGCAGAGCCAGGAATAGATCATCTGATCTAGTCCTATGATAGACCTTAATGTCCCACACCATCCTCAATAAATGTAGGGCTTGTCACCTACACAAGAAGCTATACTGGTATTCTTAAACCACTAGAGTTATAGTGGTATACATGGATGCTCTTATTATGGAATAAGAGTGGCTTTCTCCAGTTTAGCTTAAACCACTTCCAAGCCAACATAAGCTAAACCAGAAAAAGGCACTCTGATTCCACATGAGGAGTTATAGCCATATAACTATAGCAATTTATCTATACTAGTGTAACTTCCTGTATTGCCACACACATAATCATTTGTCTAGTGCTTCTCTCAGCCATGGTAAGGAAAACAAAGCAATGCATTTAAAATCACCAGTACTGGAAACCCAGATTTGTGCACATAAAACTAAGCATCAGGGCTTGTCTGTATCTCAAGAAGGAGAAGTGGCATCTTTTTCAATAAATTTACATATCTAAAGAGATGATGGGTGATGAGTCAATTTACATATTTTTAAAATAGTAAGTCATTAAAAATTCTGGCACTCCAAGCAATCAGCTGATTTGGAATTATTATGAAAATACCTTTTATACTAGTGGAGCTATTCATCTGAGAAATAGGGATAGACAGTGTCAGTGAGCCTGTGTTCTTATTTTAATATAATAAAATGATAGAAAATTGTCCTATTTGGTGATCTGTGGAGATCATGGTGCTTCATGACTGTGATCTTAGGTTGAACCCAAGACTTAATGCAAATCTAGGGGAAACTACCTCCCTAATGACATCAACTCCTAATAATCTAGGTAAAGTTCACAACTTGTCATTCCTATGATCAGGAGGTCCAACTTATAGCTATGGTGAAGACAGGACCAGAAATGTTCCATTTTCAAATGGATACCAAATACTAAACAATTTTACATCATCCCAACTTCCAAATGTTCCAAGAAAAATCAAATTGACTACTCCACTGTTTTAAAATTATTCGCTAGTGCGCTGTGTTTTTCATCTTCGTGAGGTAGGATGCAAACTGCAGGGATGGGCTTTGAGAGAAAAGTTAGAGAGGGGGTAAACGGAGGGATCCTCAGGGCTTCAGCTGAATAAAAATGGACTGAGGGCTTGGCTACACTTGCAGGTGTGCAGCGCTGGGAGTTACAGCTGTCTTCATACAGCTGTGTAGGGAAAGTGCTGGAGTGTGGCCACACTGACAGCTACCAGTGCTGCAGTGTGGCCACATTTGCAGCAGTATTGGGAGTGGTGCATTATGGGCAGCTATCCCAGCATTCAAGTGGCTGCAACGTTCTTTTCAAAAGAGGGGCGTGGGGTGGAGTGTGACAGGGAGCATGGGGGAGAGAGAGAGTGGATTTTTGGAGCTGACAGCTCCCTGCCTTGCAAGTTCCGATCCCTTCCTTTCTTTTAAGTTTGCCCAAAGCGATATCAGTGCAACCCTCGGCTCCTCTCACCTCCTCGTTCATGCTCCCACTGTGTCACTCAGCTCCCTGCATTGCAAATTCTGACCATTTCCCCGACCCCTCATTCACTCTTAAATGCAAATAGCCTGCAGACCAGATAAGCAGCTGCTCCGACAGACTCCCTTTCCCTCCCTCCCCCCCCCTGCTGTTTCTCTCCTCAAGCAAACACTAGTTGTAGACATTCATCCCCCTGCCTGCCTCATTCACAGCAAACAGGAGCTGTGTTTGTTTTTTAGATAAGCAGCTCCGGGAGCCCCAAGTTCACAACAAAACAAAGAGTTCTTTAGTTAAAAGCATTATGGGAAAATTCTGGAGGCCAATTACAGCGCTTTTGGTGGCCACACTGGCGGAGCAGCACTGCATCACCAGCGCTGCAATAGTTATACCCGAGGCAGAGCAGGAGTACAGCCAGCGCTGCAGCCAGGGAGATGCAGCGCTGTATGTGCCTTGCAAGTGTGGACGGTGAGTAAGTTGCAGCGCTGTAAACCCACCACCAGCCCTGCAACTCTCCAGTGTAGCCAAGCCCTGAGTTATATTCATGCCTGGTGTAACTCCACTGAAGCCAATAGAGTTACACCAGAGAAGAATCTAGCCTGTTATGCCTCCTAACTTTGCTGCATGGTCAAACATCACCATTGTATTTCAACATCCTACTCACAAACACTAGCATATTGTCAGCACTTAATACATAACATCCACTATTTGAATGCAGTTTGGAGTGGCATGTGCTGCTATTTAACAGTACCCAGAAACATGACTTAATACTCCAGGCCAGGAGGCAAAGAAGGATACTGCTGTTGAGCAAAGCTATAAGCAGCAACAGAGGCACTGGAACTGCCTGTCTGCAGAGCCAGGAAGATAACACTGCATCAAGTTACACTCTAGTCACATTTAGCAGGTGATCTTCACAACCAAAATGAAAGCTTAAATTCTGCAGAAAATGATTCTCACCAGGGAAGAGGATTTGTCATACCCTGATTAAATTATCTTCACTTCAGTGTGTGCATGATCCTTCCCCATTAAAATCAATCTGCATCACTGGAGGGTTTTAAGAACAGGTCAAACAAACTCTTGTTAGGGATGATCTAGGTATACTTAATCCTGCCTCAGTTTGGGGGGTGGACGAGAGAACCTTTCAAGGTCCCTTCCAGCCTTAAATTTCTATGATTCTTCAACTCAGTGGGATTTTTGCCATTGACTTCAAAGCTAGGAGCAGCAAATTTATTGTGTTTAGATTTTAACCTAGGAAAAAAAAGAAAAAAGCCTAGATCTAAAAATAGAGCTGAGAAAAAAAGATGTTTCTAAGCCATGTTCCCCTCCTCCTCCCAACAATGTCTTCCTCTCAGCTGGCATCATTTTGTAGCTTCCTTCCTCTTGTGTCTTCTCCATCTGCCTTGACAACTGGTAGAAAAATAACAGACTCCGTATTAAAAAAGAATCCACTACAACTCACTTTCTATGCAGTCTGAGAAATTGAGTTTTCTAAGGAGTCAAGTAATACGCAATTAAAAGGATACTAATGACCTAGACTCAGACCTTAGACAGTCATGTTTCCAAACAGGATGGTTTGTCCAAAGTGTTTGGTTGAAGGTATGCCAGTGAGCCAGGGATTTTTTCAGCTGTCAGCTGATGGGTGTGACTTATTGTCTATTACTTGATGACCCGCAGGTTGAGAATTGCTGTGCTAGACCAGAGGATACTCTATTTGAGTACCTCAAAGGCTCAGTATGCTTTATCAGAATATTAGGGTGTCTGAACATTTCCTATGATTGCTAACACTAGATCATCTGCACCAGTGTTAGCAACACTGGGAGTCCTAGTGCAGCTAAAGGTCCCACAGCTGCAGCTATTATTAATGCCATGCCTATTGCACCACTCCAGAGCAAGTTTAATAGACATGGTGCTGAAAATGACACCAGTGGCAGGACCCTTCCCTACACTAGAGCTCCCAGAGCTGCTCACCAATGCAGCTGAAGCGGAGTTAGCAAGAGTAGGAATCATTTAGAAATTTTCCCCAGTGCAGTCAAGGCTTATGAGCGTTTTGGCATTGGCTTCAATGGATTCAGGCTTCTACTGCATCTTTGTTAGGATTCAAAGGGTTCTTTTCATAGGCATATGCAGAGAGCCAAGGCTACCACCCCGTCGTTAATGGGCCAAACTGCCCTGATAGAGTATGGTTCACTAAGCACTATGGCTCTAATCCTCAAAGGTATTCAGGCTCCTACGACCATTGATTTTAAATCCCGATCCACGTAGCATCCAAAGGCATCTAGGGGTCTGGTCCTATGTGATACAACAATGAGGCACAGCAGGGAAATATCTCTAATAATGCACTGAAGTTCACGCTAATGTCCTTTCTGTATTTAGACCTGAAGAAAGTGTGGATAATGGGGACCACAGGAGGACAATTTTGTTCTGACAGCTGGTCAAGCAAATTAGTGTGAATTACTTGGCAATTAATCAAACAGACCAAAGAGGGCTCTTAAAACAAAAACAAACAGCAACAACAGAACAAAACAAACCCTGAAGGCAGCATGCTCCTGAACTGGATTTGTCAGATATTAAGTCCTCTGGACAATATAGCAGAAAACATTAGCTCAGTATTCAAAAGAGCACAAATACAGCAGGCAAACTGTCTCCTGTTCTTGTCCAGCAATTTGACTGTATTCCAGGAATCTTTCAGATATTCTGCCTCACTCTGGTGTTCTGCACCCTTTTATCATTCCACCATGCTCCAGGATTGCAGTGCAGACAGCACTTGCGTGACACATATTGAGTCAACTAAGATCTCCAGGACAGCATAGTAATTGTGGGATATACTTACACAGGAGCACTCATTGTCCAGTTTTTCCCTCCCCTCAGCAGAAGACAAGGACAGTTTCTGGTTCCTAGGACGACTAGATAGCAAGTGTAAAAAATTGGGACAGAGGGTGCAGGGTTAATAGGCGCCTACATAAGACAAATCCCAAAATATCAGGACTCTCCCGATAAAATCGGGACATCTGGTCACCCTACTGGTTCCCAAGCTAGCTTTCTAGGTTTTGAGACTGCATTCATCACCACAGTATCTGAGTACTTTTTCAGCAAAGCAATGCAAATGCTAGTAAATTGGCTTATCTGCCAGAAGGTGCATGTGGTTGGTATTTCCTCCCATGTGTGGCCCTTTATATCTGGGATGATGGAAAACCTGTACAATAGCAGTGGTCACCTTTACAATATTGATAATTACCTTTCTATATAATCTTATGGTCATACCATAGTAATACTCAGGGTAAATGTCACCTTTTTATTGTCAATCACTGTAGATACCACTGTCTCTTTAAAATTATTTGGCAAATTTAGCCTGAATACATTGGAAAGGCAGCTGTCACAGTCTGAATGATAAAAGGCATTTATGCCATTGTGTCCCACTGATGGATTGAAAAATAAATGTATCTCCATGAGGGACCTGGATTGTATCTTCCCCTTTGTATTCTTCACTTGGTGTAGCAGACAAGGTCAGCTTTTTCTTCATTCCTTCACCCACTTCCCAGAGACAATCCCTCTTCCCCAAATTCAGCCTTCACTGTTTGGAGCTTTCAAAGTATGCCATTAACAAAATCATCAGTGATTTACACAATATGTTGTTGAAAAGGCTTAGACAGAGTTCATCTCCACTGACCATCTACTTGTCTACTCAAACAAGCGTTAATTGTTTCTTCCTAAGAACTGTCTCTTTTCTGTTTGTTTTCTCAAAGGCAAAAATCCAAACTCTGCTGCCCAGATTTTCAGTGGCATCCTATCCATCTCAGAATGTTGCAATCCTTTGATCCTGAGAACTCTGGCTGTGCCACAAACACACTAGTGAAAATAATCTCTGTGAGCGACTGAGACCAACCAAGTCTCGCTCATTTGGAGTGAGGGACTTCTTCATTTTGGATTGCTATTTGGCAGTTTTGAAAGTATGCATGTATAAAGGACAAAGATTCCTGCCTCAGAAAATTTACAGTCTGATTTAAATGGCTACTAATGCAGGGTGTGATAAGGTTTTGACTGCATGTGCTGCAATAAGACTTTTAAATATCTCTTTCAAAACCTGTCTCAGATTCCCTACCTATTAAATGGAGATAACAATATATGTTTCAGAGGGGGCTGTAAGGATTCATTAGTGGTTCTCACAGTGCTCTGAAATTATACATAAATCATAAGTGTTAAGCTGCTTGCTTGAATTCTCATTTATTTTAAACTGCCACAGCCTGAGACTCAGCCTTGACTGCTTGGTGTTGCCAGGAACCAGAGCCCAGTCAGTCATTAGCACCTAGCAATCCACCTGCAGGCACAACAAACAACACACACAAGACAGAGCAAGCCTTTATTGGTGATCCAGGAGAGGGCGTGCCAAGCCCAGCAGCTTTCATTGTGACTGACCTCAGCAGGGCGAGAATGCTGTGTGCATCAGAATGGCTGCTCATTCAGCCACATCTTCACTAAATGCTGTTAAGTTTACCTCTCTGGTAGGAGTAGAGAAAAAGCTGGATCTTAGATGTGGTGAGAAGGAAGAAATGGCAGGATTTGGACATAGCTTGGATGTTGTCCCTTATGCTTGGAATGCCCATCCTAGGTTAATCTGCAAAGCTCCTCCTCATTCCAGTCCTCCCTGAAGACTCTTCTCTGCCATGCTGCCAATGTGTAACTTGCTAACTGACTATGTCAGGGTGAAGGAGGAAATTCTGTATTATTTATATCTTATTTTTGTACTACTTATATAAAAATGCTGCATTAAAAGACTGTTCAGATTGCAAAGTCAAGCCCTCCAAAGATAGAAAATGCCAGAATTAAAGCTAACTGTGCTACCTTAATTTGGGTCCTCTTGCAAATATTCATTATGATAAAATCTTTAATTACACAAAGGAAGGATGGTCCAGTGGTTAGGTCCTAGCCCAGGATTTGGGAGACATGGCTTCAAGTCCCTGTTCTGCCACAAATTTCTTATGAGACATTGGGCACGTCACTTAGCCTCTCTGTGCACCTCAATTCCCCATTTGTCAAATGAGGTGTAACATAGCTCCTCCCTCAGGGGTGGGTGAACCTGACCATTCCCAGTTATCTACACTGGAGTGGTCACAACACCAGCCCCTCTTCGCTAATATTCGTGGCACGGGTAGGTGGGTTCTGCCCCTTTGTTGGGCTCCTTAAAAGTCTCTCTAGTTGAGGGATCAAAATGGAAGTCACAAACCACCCACACCTTTGGGATACTCTCACCCTGAGATCCCAGGGGAAAGGAGGGGTGACTCTACAGTGCTGCCAACAATCTAGTGCCAAGGTAATGGGTTTGGGGAAATAGCTGTGGCTGGGTCAGGGCCGGTGCAACCATTTAGGTGACCTAGGCGGTTGCCTAGGACACTGGGATTTGGGGGGCACCATTTTCTTCGGCAGCAACCACGGCGGCCGGATCTTCGGTCGCCGCCAGCATTTAGGTGGAGGGAGCTGGGGCAGGGGAGCGCGGGGAGGGCCACCTGCAGCAAGTAAGGGGGGGGGCAGCACGCAGGGGAGCTCCCCGCCCCAGCTCACCCTGCCCCGCCTCCTCCCCGAGCACGCCGTGGCTGCTTCACTTCTCCTGCCTCCCAGGCTTGCAGCACCAATCAGCTTAGGCGCCGCAAGCCTGGGAGGCGGGAGAAGTGAAGCAGCGATGGCGTGCTCGGGGTGCTCATGCTTGGAGCAGGGGTGAGCTGGGGCGGAGGGGGTGCCTCAGGGCGGAGGGTGGGGAGCTGCGGCAAGGGGGGCACCTCAGGGCAGAGGAGGGGAGCTGCTGTGGGGGGGTGCCTCAGGGCGGGGGCGCAGGAGGGGGAGGCGCAAGATGGAAGTTTCGCCTATGGCGAAAAACATCTTTGCACCGGCCCTGGGCTGGGTCTCTGTGACAGGCTCAGCCTGTCTGCATTGCCCTGGGAGTCTACTATATGCTCCTCAGGGTTGGGGTGACAGTCTCCTGCCTAGGAATTCAATCTGGAGCATCAGGAGTCACTCCTGCAGTCTGGTGCCTTGCTTCCTGCAGTTCCTTCCCTTTTAAAGCCCTCCTCCCTATCAATGCATGATTGATAGGATGGAGAGGTGGAGCAAGCCCTGCGGCCGGGGCCTCTCTGGCCCCTTCCTATTCTTGTGGGGGCTATATGCCCTATCACGTGGGGATAATGGCACTGCCTCATAGCACTGTTGTAGGGATCAATACATTAAAGATGGTGAAGCACTTTGAGATCTACTGATGAAAAGTGCTTTGTAAGACCAGGTATGAGTATTATTAATATGTTCACGTAATGTTTTTCTACAGGCCCCCTGCCTCATTCCATGAATGGGTAGCTATTCAATATTCCTTTTTATTCTCCATATTCAATGTGTCACCCAGGCCTTATTTACCTCACACCTGCACTGAATACAAAATCATTAATTTCCTCCCAGGCATTTCTGTCATGAGGGGCCCCAGCAACCCTCCAGCCCCTGCAACCCTCCCCCAGCTTCCTTCATCCCCACAGAGCCAGAGACCTGATCCGCATCCTTCTCCTGGCATCCTGCATCCCCTGGGTCTGGGGACTTGCTCCCCATCCAGCCTCCCTGCAACCTTCTCCTCTCAGCCTCCTCAACCCTCTGGGGCTGAGGCCTTGTTCCTTCTCCTCAGAGCCCCTGTGGAGGGGGCAGGAGCGCTTCCCCAGCAGCTTGGCAGAGAGCCACTTCCTGCTCCTTAGAGCCCTGACTGCCAATAGATAGACTGTGGTGTAATTACTATGGTGCCTACACCTGTTGCACCCAGAAAATGAGGAACACATAGATTATGGCAAACTGCGAAACCTTTGGTGTAGGTGACTTGCCTGGCATCACACAGGAACTTTGTGGCAGACGCAGGAACAGAATCAGTTTCTCCAGGGTAGCATTCAACTGCCTTACCCATGAGACCAGTTTTCTCTTCCTGCAATGCCCTGATTCATTCGCTACACACCTTCCAAATCCTGCAACACATGAGGCAGGGGTCCTACAGACAACAGCCTCCTTCGCTCTATAACCCTGATTCATTTTCACAGCACCATCTATTCCATGCAGTGAATGGGCCAGAGGTCCTGTGGGCAAAGAGTCTATGATCATGTAATTGTATCATCATGTATACATACATTGGAGATAATTAAAGTTGCACAGGCAACCTTAATTCTGGCATTTCCTAACATACCAGTGCTTGATTTGGCAACCTTCCTGATATTTTAATGAATTTTTTTTTGTAATATACATCTAGAGTAGTAAATTATAAATAGATGTTACATCTTTCTTCCTGTCCTCTGTGGTAGATTGCAAAAGCTCCAAACACGATAATATGTTTCCAGTAGATCCCTATACTTTGTTCCACAACAATTGCTTCCTTGCTCATACCTCCTTCACTTTCTTTTTCTGCTCAGGATTTCATCAATTACATTGGCAGCAAAGGCATGATTACGTGTTAGCCAATTAATACTTTTGATTGAAGATTATAATGTATTGAATATATTATTTCAACAATGCATACAGGACTCTTTTCCAGATCACCAACAGCTGAGGCTTTGTGTGAACCTGAAGCTTTTATCCAAACTTAACACGTTGAGCCGCAAAAAATACCAATTAGCTGACATTGTCTAAAAACTGATTTTTCATTTGACTGTACCAACCAACAGAGAGTAGCCACAGTGAAACAAACAGCAGAAATGGGATCATTCATGACAGGGATCAAAATTATATAAGCCAGTATTTGAAAGCTTAGTTTCTGGGATTTGTAACAACCTTTTCACTTCTTTATGCTACTAGCTGATCAGCTAAACCACATGTAATCTGAACCTAACACAGCCCATCATATTCTGGTACATCAGTCTCATTTGTTGCCTATACAGATAGTGGAATTACAGTGTTATTGGTGGAAATATGTCTGTATTTAGAAAGATGGCACACCTGGATTATTGTGGCTTCACTGAAATAGAATACAATGGATACAGATTTTTTTTTTTTAGTGTAAAAGCATCACTACATTTCTTTTCTATATAGAAGGTGAAACTCTGGAAATCTAATTGAAAAAATGGGCTAGATCTTGCTGGATACAGATTCATGTTTGGATTTTTCGGGTGCTTATGTGTCAGGGTCCAGTTAGTGGAATTTATGTCTCTTTAGCAAGTAAATTTTTGATGGGTGGGGCCAGAAATAGGCAGGATCTGCAAGGATTCTAATACATATTTTTGCAGTGCTGTTGCAACTAAGATATAGCAGAATTCAGATTTTTTGGGAAGAAAAGGAGTGCCTACTCTTATTCTGTTTAGATGGTAGAAGCTGATGGTTTAGGTCAAATATTAGTGGGATCCTGCAGGTTTTAGGTGCAGGTTATATGTTGTACAAGGATGTATCAAAGTCCAGATTAGTCTGGCAGTCAGAGCAGCAACATGGTTCTGAGTTAAGTTTATTCAGAATTTATGAGTTCAGGGCCAAAATCTGGTCAAGGTGTTGGCTCTGGGGTTATGTGTTTTGCATAGGGTGTGTCTGGGTCTGGAATTTTTAGGTGCAGTAGGAACATCCACATATGTTCTCTACTTAGGCATTGGAATTTGGGAGGTTGGGGCCAAAAATACATCTTGGGCCAAGTGGTAGAGATACATTTTTGTGGCAGAATACTTAATGCTTTTGCTTTTACTGGTATGGCAATATGTGCTGATTCTTCTGACAGTAGACCTTGGGATCCTGGGTCCAAAATCTGGCAGGATCCAGTAGGCTCTATATGTTGGATCCAAGTGCTTGCAATACTATGGACCTAGCATGCATGAAGGTTCAAGCTTTACTACAGTATTAGGAGTAGTAACATTGCTCTCTATTTAGACAATGGAATTTGTGGTTTGGGGGCCTAAACTTGGCAGGAGCCAACACAGAACATATGATGGGTCTCAGTGCCTGCAGCAGCATTGTACAACGAAATTTTGGTTTCTAGATTTTTTTTCTTTGTGGAGAAATTCGGTTAGACGTGGTCTCTGTTTAGACAGTGGAATTTGGAGAGTTGGTAGCAAAAATTGGCTGGATCCAGCAAGATTCAGATGCTGAATCCAGCTTTTTGTGGCACTGCTATGCATCTGGGTCTGGAGTTTTTAGGTGGAATCAACGCATCTAGTCTCTATTTATGCAGTGGAATTTGGGAGTCTGGTTCAAAAACTGGCAGGATCCAGCAGCCAAATACGGTTTTTCGCAGCCAGGATGCTCCGGGGTCTGGAATTTTTTGATGCCCCGGAGAAACTGATCTTTCTCGTTCTTTACACAGTCAGTGGCATTGGGGGCGCTTGGGTCCAAAAATTGCCTGGCTGTGGCCGAATCCAGGAGGAGCCGGCCACATCCAGCTTTTACCCACACCCGCAAATGACCTGCACACAAGACACACAACGCAGCCGCGCTTAGCCAATGTCAGGCTGCACAGGGAGCAGCAGCAGCAGCACCAGGAGGAAGAGGGCGCCTTGTACGCACGGCATGTAAACAATACATGTAAGTTAGCAAATAATGCTGAGTGGGAGCCGCAGCCCGAGGTGCTGAAGTGGATCGGGAGCTCCCCAGCCTGGTCCTCTCCCCACGCCCGTTTTCTAGCGGGAGGGAGGGACGGCGCCAGGCCCGAGGCGGCGGCGGCGGCGGGGAGCGAGCGAGCGAGCATGGCTTTCCAGCAGCTGGCGGACGTGGCGGAGAAGTGGTGCTCCAACACCCCCTTCGAGCTCATCGCCACCGAGGAGACGGAGCGGAGGATGGATTTCTACGCCGACCCCGGCGTCTCCTTCTACGTGCTGTGTCCGGACAGCGGCTGCGGGGACAATTTTGTAAGTAGCTGGGCGGGGGCGGGGGGTGCCCCGTACTGCTGCTCGCGCCTCATCCGCCCTCTCCCCCGGCCTGCCTGGGTGGGACCCCGCGGGCAGCGCCTGGGGCCGCCGGCCCGCTTGGGAGGGAGTGACCCGCCGCACCCAACCCAACCCCACCCCGCCCCGCCGGCGGGCGCCGCCTCCTCTCGCTCTGTGCGGCTGGGCGCAGCCCGGTTGCCCTGCGGCTGGGGCGCAGTGGGCGGGCTCCGGCCGCAGCGGCTGCGGAGGGGAGCGCGGGCCCCAGCCAGGCCGGGGGCTGAGCTGCAGGCAAAGCCCGGCGAGGGAGCCGGGAGGGCGGCGGGGCTGGCAGAGCCCTTGGCTGGGGGCGGGAGGAGGGAGAGAGAATTCCCAGCCCGTAGCAAAAAGCTGCAAAATGGAGTCTGGTGCTGGGTGGTCATTGGCGGGCTGGGCTGCCGGGCGGGGGGCAGCCCATGGAGGCGGCCCCCGCCCCAGGTAGGGCAAGGAGCCACGGGGCCCTTCGCAGCACCCCCAGCCCCACCCTGTGCTGCTGGAGGAGTTGGGGGTTGGGCGAGGATGCAGGCCCCCCAGGGGTGGGGAGGAGCCTGAGCCCCCCCCCCTTTGCTTCTGCGCTGTGGTTTGCTTATGGCTTGTGTACCACTAAGTGCGCTGCCCCCCTAGGCTGTGGTTGGGGGGCTGCTTTGCTGTCGCAGCAAATGGAGAATGTGGAGAATAAAATGGAGTCAGAATGACAGGGCTCCCTCCCCCCCCCGTGTCCCATCCCCTCTCTAGGGCTGTGTGAATTTACTCTTAGTCACCCTTGATCCTCCAGGAAACTGTTTCCTAAATCTCCTTCCCCACTCCCATCTTGGTTACAGTGTGATGGGGGGCAGGTGCTGGCCTTTCCTCTCCCCCCTCCTCAGGAGCCTCAGTTGCCTGCACATCCTGGCCTGCTGGAGTTCAGCAGCAAGTTCGTACAATGATGGTAACAAAAATGGCTTCAGGATCAAGAGGGTGTTTTTCCCCCAACTCCAGCATCTTAGTGTTGAATGGGAAAACCCGACCTTTACTGCAGGGTTTATAAATTGTAAAGCTCTAGTTCAGTACACATAAAAGAATGTTTGTTTTTTTGTAATGGTTTCTAGCATTATTGAAGAAATGCCATAGCACTTTAATTCATAGCACCTTACATCCCTCAATCTGCTATACAAATGTTAGCAAGTTCTCCCTCATAAAACCTCTGATAGATAGGTGCAATAAGAACCCATTTTACAGCTGGGTAAATGGAGACAAAGTGCAGTAAGTGACTTGCCCAAAGAGCACAAAATTCAGTCAGAAGATACTTATTAATCACATTGTGCAGATGGTGTTGCAGAATTACAAATCAAGAGACGATGTAGAGTTTAACTGAAGGACTAATGTATCCACCAGCTACTGTATAACAAAAGTGAGGATTCTGCCAGTGTGTGGAGGCCCTTTTGCCCATTGCAGGACTGGATCCTGACACCCCAATTCTGCAAACACCTATGCATGTGTACAACTCCCTGTAGGACCAGGCTTAAATGGCCACATTCTTCAACTGGATACCTGCAGGTGAGCCCCTGTAGCCATGCCAAGCCCCACTGAAGTCAGTAGCACTTTGGGGGCACTCATGTAGATCCATTTGCAGGATCTGAACTAAGACTATAATTCCATCCAGGGATTCTGATGATATCCTACATCACAGAGAAAGCTCATGTGTTTCTCATTTATGTGTTGTATTGTATTGTTATATAATCCACATTAGTTGAAATCTAGTCAATTAAAAAAACCCCAAACCACAAAAGTATAAGTAGTTTCAGATCATACTCCTGTCCCTGCACTATCCTGTCATTTTTTGTGGTTTTACAACCACATTTTCTTTTTTCTTCCCAGTTCTGTTTGAAAGGCTCCATCCCCCCCAACGCAAAGCTACCAGAAAAACAGAGAACTATGTTTCTCCAATCTCTTTCAACTGTAGTCCCCTCAGGAGGTACTTTTAACATTAGTCCTCTTACAAAAAAGACAGGAATGATTTTTCCTCAGTTGATGATGTCTTTTTAGTATAACAGCTCAGCACTAATAATGATCTGTTCACCATATTAATTATACCAGCCTGACAGACTCATTTTGCAGACTCTTTTTTTTTAAATGTTCCAAAAGACAGTTTTCATTATATGTGGAACTGTGTATTAAAGTTCACTTTAAGAAAACAATAAAAACCTGGGGCCTGATTCTCACTTGCACTAAGGACCCTTCCTATGGTTTTGGTCACATGAATGGGTCTGACTTTAATTTGTCAACTTTCAGGCCCATTTTCACTGCCAGAATGGTGTAATTACATGCTTTGAGGCCTCTTTACACTGTCAGAGTGTAGTAAAGGGGTCAAAGGGCATGTCTGCGCTTCAGGTGTGATTGTAGCATAGGTAGGCATACCCATGCTAGCTTTAATTTAGCTAGCATGAGAAACATATCAGACCTGCACTTGCAGTGTAGATATACTCTAAGTATAAATGAGAATCAGGCCCATAGTGTTTTCATCACTTTTCTTTACATGTTAATTTCAGAATAAGGAAGAGACTTCAACAGAGTACATAGGGCAGAGGTCCCCAAACTGTGCAGTGTGCCCCCCTTGGGGGATGCAGAGGAAAGTTTGGGGGGACAGGGCCTGAGCCAGCCCCCACTTGGGTCAGAGGGAGCACCACCCTTCCCCGAGCTCTGCTCCAGCCACAACCCAGGCTTCTGCGCCCATCCCCAGTTTTGGCCGCGGCTCTGCACCCAGCTGCAGGTCCCGCTGCAGATCTGCTTCCTGCCCCACTTGCAGCCGCAGCTCCATTGCTGGCATGGGCCAGGGAGCAGAGCCACACCCATCCGCGGACCCAAGTGTGGTTCTGCTCCCGCCCTGGCCACAGGTCTGTTCCTAGCCCTGGCCCCTGACCCACTTCCAGCCCCGGCTCCAGCCTTGTCCCCCTTACTCCTGCCTGCATTCCCCCTTGCCCTGCTCCCGGCTCTCAAGGGGGGGGGGTATGAGGACAGGGGTAAGGGAGGGGCATGACCCTGAAAAGTTTGGGGACCACTGCCATAGGGGGTGCCAGAGATGTATGTGATAAATCATGAACTTTGAAGGATGAAATGATTAATTAGAGGAGTGTGACAGGAGGAAGAGGAAGACAAGTAAGGGCAGGAGGTAGTTGAGAAATAGATGGGGAAAATAATTTTTAATCATGCATGAAATCAGAAATTCCCCAAACTGTGGCCCACAAAGCACTTGGTTGCAGTCTAGAGGGAACTGGCTAGTCAATGGGTATAGGTGATTCCTTCTAGTTTGCACCTGCTGAATTACATTAAAAGAAGCTAAACATATATTAAATACTTTCCTAATATTACTTTTCCGCTTAAGCACTTTCTGTAGTTGCCACGGGGAATGTTGTGTGATTGTGAATGCAAAGGATGTGGTCCATAAAGCAATCTCTGTTAAGATGTGGTTCACACTATGAAAATATTTGAGAACTCCAGTATTTCATAGTTTTAATTACACGAGAAGATCTCTAAGGGCTAGATTTTAAGAAGTATTTAGGCACCTTACAGTGCAGATAGGCACCTAGTGGGATCTTCAAAAACACCTGAGGTGCCTTCTTCACTAGGTATCTATCTGCACTTTAGGTACTTAAGTACCTTTAGCATCTGGGCCTTAATCTCTGTTTTTATAGGTTACAGTATCCTCCAAATACTTCATTGGATTTGTTATATAACCTTACCCAGTATGGGTGAGGGTGGAATAAGTTGTTATTATATTATATATTCTCTGTTGTCACTTTATTTCTAGTATTCATACTAAATGATGCTTCAAGTACCAATTTTGCGTTACCTTATTACAAGATTTCCTCTAATATACCTTAGCACAGAATCAGTTAGTCTGAATATTCTTCATCAACAAAATTAGCTCAGTAAAGATAAAATATTATACTAGCATGCTCAACAGGTAGGTTTTGAAAAAAGTGATCCGACAAATATCGTTTAAGACTGCTGAACCCGCTAAAGACAGAATGGAAAAACCTTCAAGCGCTATACAATGAACTGCTTCAGCCTTGCTTTCCAAAGATTGCATGCTGTATGCACAGATGCTGAATTAAATATTTCTACCTTGATCCTGGGTCAGCTGAGATTGAAATTAGTAGCTGTGTGCTTTTGTGTTAACACAAAGCAACCAAGAGCAAAATAGGTCTAGCCTGAAAACAACTTATCTGGAGGATGAGGTTTACCTTTTCCTTACTGCTCCGCCATAGGCTGTTTTCCCTATTGCAAAGAGATTGCAGAGATTTAGTGGGTTTCTCAACAAAAGCATCCTGTGTGTGTGCAGTTTTTAAGTCCTGCTATAACTTCCAAAGCAAGAGCTGAATCTTCAATTTTCATTTATCTTATTGTGAAAGACAAAAAATCCTTTTACAGGTTCTTTTGGAGACTCGTGAATCAGACTATTTAGATTCACATTCTTAAGTTGCTGCATGAATCAGTACTGAACTTGCAGAAAAGTCTGTAGGTGCAGCTTTATTAGATATCATGATAATACTTTCATGTTTTCTTTTGGTAGATGAAACCAAGCCTTTCCTGTATGAGATGCTTCCATAATACGTTTGTTGCTACAACCAAAATTTTAAATCTTCTGCAGATGTGAAGATCGCTGGAAGCCTTAATTGCTTTACACTATGTTAAAAAAACAAACAAATAAAAAAAAACTCTTTTTGAAGACTAAAAGATTTTCTGATGAGTAATTTTCCCCTCACGCACCAGACCAGTTTATTTTGAGCAAATGCTGATAAATTCACAGTGGAGTTTAAAATGTGGTGGGACTCTGACTCTGTTAAAAAAAAAAAAGAAAAAAAAAAAAGAAAAAAAATAGTATTGTGAGGTTACATGGGATTAAATTTCCCTGTAAAAAACATATTTTTGTCACTAAAATGGGCAGGTATGACTCCGGACGAATACCAGAAGCAAATCTACTCAGTAGGAAGGGCCATTTTTACATGTATTGGCAGAAATTTCACTTCAGAAACACACTACTTTTGTAAACTGTCACAGGCTTCAAAGAAAATGTAGGTCAAGTGAGGTTAGTACAAAGGTAGTTATAATTTTTCTTTTTAAAGAGGTAACTTAGCTGATGCTTTGCAATCTCTTAATTGTAGAAACGTAGAACTTAATTAATGTCAGCTAATTTCTGCTGACTAGGAAATAAGTTTGCATGTTATGGGTTGAGACTTTTTTTATTCTTATTCTTTTCTTAATATTAGTTTAATTTCAGAGTTTCTACTCTACCCTTATTAAGTGTAGCCTACTGTTCATGTACTAGCTAACAGATACATTAGATGCACAGTACTTTGGGGGGAAAAGTAAGGGAAGTTGTAGCATCTACCTTTCCTTGCAGCGTTATGCTTCTCTCATTAGAATCTCAGAGAGGCATTCAGAAAGCATCCTGTAAACAGTATTTTCACCCTGCACTTCCATGTAAGTCATGTCCCTGTTTGAAGGCTTTCGTAGCACTTGAATGCATTCTTTTTCAAACAACATTGTATTGGCAGAATATGCAGGGGTTACAGGAAAGGTTGAAGGCCTGGAGTTTCATAGAACCAGGCTGTGGGGCAGGTCAGAGTACCCCATGGACATATTCAGGATTCTATTTCTTCATGTGCATCATCAGGAGAGTTGTTTACCAAATTACAGGGTTAAACAACCTGAAAAAGAATGAGATTGCTCATGTGTTGCTGTGGGCATTATTACTGTGGATGATGCATAAGAAGGAAAAACCTCATCTTGACTTGCAGATCCCAAGCTGAGTTTGCAGGGCTGATATTAAACAAAAGCAACTTTACTTGTAAAATGATATAGCTGGGACATGTATTTGGGACATTCTGATTCCCCACCCTGGTTCAATCATGAACAGTGTATTTTCTAATTTATTTCCAAGCCTTCATCCTTTTCTCTATCTCCTGGTATATTGTGCTAATGCAACCAAGTTGGATCTCTGGAGGCTGCTTTAAAAATGTGGGACCATACCCAGTTCCTGAAGTAAAGCAAAATCTGTATCCCTAGTACAAATTTAAATTGCAGGTCCAGTACACCTTGGTACATCACATGAATTCCTATTAACTCCTGTTCTTTCTTTCATTGCTATTGTCTTTTAGCATGTGTGGAGTGAAAGTGAGGACTGCTTACCTTTCCTGCAGTTGGCACAGGACTACATCTCTTCCTGTGGTAAAAAGACACTCCATGAAATATTGGAAAAAGTCTTCAAATCTTTCAGGCCTGTAGGTGCATGTTTTACTTCTATATATTTACTATATTTGTGATTTTAATAAAATGTGCCATTGAGAACAAGACAGATTTTTCACAATGACTTATTTGTCCAGTCAAGTAGCTCAAACAAGCTAACAGTGAGTACAGGGAGCCTGTTCTTGTAAATCAGATGCCTTTTTATTTCTAGCTTCTCGTTTGACAAATTGAGATTCCCTGCTGTGGTGAGAAGCAAATTGATGTCCCAGCCAGTGGAACTGGCACCCTACCTTGATGATGAATTGTATATGGTTGATCAAGCACTGAATATGAAGAATGGAATTAAAAATTTTATTAAAGCTAATGTTAAAAAAAATTATATAATACATAGGTTGGGAAAAGTGTCTGTACATCTGGGTATAGCGCTTAGATGACCCACAAATATAACGTTAGTTTTTAAAAGTCATATGATACATAGAGTACATAATCAGCAACACCCCAAATTTAGGTGAATAGATTTAACAATACAATTTGGATATTAGAATCCGAATACTCAGGTACATCACTCATGAAAAGTTGTACAGAGATTTGGTTGTGGAAAGCAAAATATATCAAAGAGTGGAGATTGTCCCTCAGTAATTGAGAATTAGATAGGTTGTCCATTTAGAAAATACAGTCCATGAGGAAAGTATTTGTTACTTTCCTGATTGCGCTTCTCATCAGCACTCCAGCTCATCTCTCCTGGTATAGCCAATGTCCGGTGATGTGTTCTATGTAGTTGTCCCTTGATCACCTGATGGCGTCCGACATCATGAGTTGCCGCATCAGCCGAGCATAGTGTTGACCGATTCCGCATTCTCTCAGCACTCACTCATTACTGGGGTCCCATGCACTATAAAGCTATGTAGGACTTGGTGGCAGAGTCATTTCCTGGCACTGGAATTTGGGAGGTTTTCAAGGACCTGTATAAAGCAAATAGTGTGGGGAGGCAGAGTGAAATAGTTTGAAACACAAAATGTAAGTTCAGATTTTAGCCTTGAGATCACCTGATATTTGAGATAGCTCAGGATAGTGTCTCAGCAAGTGAGTGGAATAGTAATAGTTTGACTTTTGTTGTTTGTTTTTTTTTGTTTTGTTATATTTTGCTCTTAACATTTTCTGCTCATCAGTCCTTATATAGTGCTGAGATGTATAGGGCTAAGATACCTCATATTACTGTAGTAGCCATCTGCTGCCAGAGACCTATGTTAAAACGTGGCTTTTGTCAAAGTGAAGAGAATTTGATGGTCTCAGCATAGTCCCGACTGGACGTTTGTCTTGCTAAACTACCACATAATACAGCATATTGTCAGCCTCTCCTCTTGAGTGGCCTAGGAGTGGAATAACTGGAGTGTCATAGAGAAGAGTAGAGGTTTATTGGCAGAGTCAAGTGCTTTCACTATGTCTGCTTAGATCATGTCAGTAAGCGAAGCTGGTTATGTTTTTGAACAGTTGATGAAAAGTGAAACATTTTAGACAATTTTTTTTCTAACTTTTTTTGATTATATTTTGACCAGCTGATCATGAGGACTAAACTTCATCCTAAGAGTTTAATACAAAAGGCAAGTGGCCAGGAGTGTGCCTATGAAATACTGGGCCTCATTTACTCTGTGTTGCAACCTTAGAAGGCCAACTGCCAACTTCAGTGGCAACTGTGAAAGAACTTAGTTTAAAAAAATCCATCTAGAGAGCAGAGGTGAATAGAGCCAATGCACACTTTTCTTAGAAGGGACTGGAAATTCGATCCATCTGTGCAGCTACTCTAATTATGGTAAACATATAAAAATACACTTCCCAGAACAACGTCCATCCCTTGAGAGAGATTTTCCTTCCCTCAGTGTAGCTTAAAGCCTTGTCTACACAGGAAAGTTCCAGCTGTTTAACTAAAGGAGTGGTTTCAAACCAAATTAGTTAAACTGACGCAAACCCCAGTTTGGACACGCGTGATTCTATTTAAATCAGGTTTATTTAAGTTTAGCTTAAGTCTATTAGGAATTGGTTTAAAATAAACCAAATTAAGCCACTCTTAAACTGAAGAAATAAAAGGCAATAGAGTCTAAGGCTAGAAAAGACCATTGTGATCATCTAGTCTGACCACCTGTGTAACACAGACCATACTGTATCACAGAGTAATTTGTGCATCAAGCCCATAAATTCTTGTTTAGCTGCAGTGTATCTTTTAAAAAGATATCCAGTCTTGATTTAAAGGCTTCATGTGGCTGAAATCGACCACATCCCTAGATAATTAGCCATTGGAAATAAGTTCCCCTCACTATGAAAAACTTGCTCCTTATTTCTAGTCTGAATTAGTCTAATTTCAGTTTCCAACCATTGGATCTTATTATGCCTTTTTGCGCTAGATCAGATTACCAGAAATCTCTTCCCCATATACTTATAGAGTGTGATCAAGTCACCTGTTAACTTTCTCTTGGATGGACTAAATTGAGCTTCTTTAGTCTCTTCCTAGCAAAAAATCAAATAATAAAATCCCCACAAAACTCATCACTCATCATTTTTTGGTGTTCTGCATCCTTGTCTCATTTCCTCAAACACACCTGTTTCTACTATGTAATTTTAGTTCCTGAATACAGGTCGTGAAGCTGGTAGTTCTAAGCACCTATCTTTTTGTCTGGCCATTGATTCCTGATGGGAAAGAATTAATGCAGCCACATTATTTTTAGAGTAGAATCATTTGTATTTCTTAAGCCATATATATACATATTTTAATATTTGTTAGATTTTGATTAAATACATTATCACCTTCCCCCAGGTCTGCTGTTTACAAGCTATTGGATTATTTAGATACCACCATGAGTGTACAAGACCCTTTGCACTAGTTAAAATATACAAGATAAAAAAAAATCCTGGGAACGTAGTCCCTACCCAAATTATTTATTTACAACTGAATCATATACTGTAAATACAAATTACTGTTACTCTTCTCTGGTTAGATGTACCAGCAACATCTTTCTGCACATTCCAGTCCTCTGACACTATGTGGTACTTTCAGTATGAAAGACTAAATACAAGTAGGACATTTTCTGTGTAAAAGTTGATATGCTCATGGCCTTCAATCTTATGTAAGACTTAGAGATCGACCCACTGCACCCCAAAATCCCTGACAGATGAATAGCATGGACTGAATGAATAAATAAACGTTGGACTCTGGATTGTTTTCTCATCATTTGCTGTACGGTGATTGCTTGTTGGTCTTCCTTCATCCAGCCCATCTCCTCCTGGTGCACTCCTTCATCTGGGTGGACTAGCTCTCCATGCCCATTAGGCTTCTGTCCCTCCTCCATTGTCCCTCCTCTCTCTTCTATCCTGTTCTCCTGCTCACCTCCTCATTTTCTCTCTCCTTTTATCCATTCCCCTCTCTTGTTCCAGCCTTCCCTTCTTCCACCACTTCAACCCACAATGCCCCCCCCAACACACTAAAACCAAGATTTTGTAATATAAATAGGACAGATATATTAAACTTATATGTTTAAAAGAATAATGACATGATGCTAATGTGCTGTGGCTGCCATCACCCAGATCACTTTATTCCCTGTTCGGTCCCTCTACCCCACTCTCCTTCTGTTTCTTTATAAACACTTTAAGGCATGGACTGGATCTTCCTAAATGCTTGTACAGATGCCTAGTGCTTTGGGCCCAGAGCCTGATTGAGCCCTTTGGTTGCTACTGCAGTACAAATAATAACAAAGGGTAAAATTTTCCAAAGGCGCTATGTGATGTAGAAGTGTAGCTCCCATTGAAAGTAAAGGGACTTTGGCACCTAACTGCCCAAGTCATGTTTGAAAATGGCACTTAGGCTCTTAAGTCACATAGGCCCAGATTCTCAGAGGCATTTAGGCACCTAACGTCCATGGATTTAATCCCCTAAGGATTTCAAAGAGGACTAGCAAGATGCTTCTTTGGAGTAGACTCCTCACTTAACTGATTAATTTTACATAACGAGTACAGCATGTGTGTGTGATCTGTAGGTCCCCAGCCTCTCTCTACAGAAGCAGGGCCGCGTTGTTTGTCCTTTTCGACCCTCGTGATATGTTTATATTTCATTATGCTTCTTGTGCTACTTTTTCAGGCAAAGAGCTAGAAATATGAAGGTTAAGAAGCTCATTTATGTGGTTAGTTTTCCCTCAGATCAAAGGACGGTGGGCCCAAAACCATGAGCTTCGCTGGGCCCAAAGACCACAGCTGGATATTGTCCTTGTGTCCATTGAATAGTTTTGAATGCAAAAATATAATAAAGTAACTTACATTTTTAAAAATTGGCCTTGTAATTTCATATCCCTGTATAAAAATTTCCCTTTCCTGGTGGAGACTGTTGTTTTTTCCCTCCTATGAGACAACAGCTGAATCCCTCTCCAAGGAAGGTGCAGCGTGTGTCTGTGGTTGCTCTTTCAGTCTTAGCAGGCTAAATACCTAGTATTATCAATAAGGCTTAGCATATGATTTTGCTTTGCAGATATTAATAGCTGTTTATGTAAGTTTTGTGAGGAGTCTGGTATGAGATTTTCAAAGAAGGTGCATTGGGATGTGTTTATGTATTCCTGAATTTCACTGGCTTGCCAGTCTCTATGGAGGAAGAGGGAAAAGTTCAAATAGTTTTTCCATCTTCTAAAACACATGCCATTACAATGATCTGAAACATTATAGAGCTGAGGCATCCAAACTTTGCCTCACTGAGAGATGTATTAGTACTAGGACTGTTGATTTAATTGCAGTTAACTCACATGATTAACTCAAAAAAATTAATCGCGATTAATCACACTGTTAAACAATAGAATACCAGTTGAAATTTATTATATTTCTTTGATTTTTTTCTACATTTTAAAATATATCAATTTCAATTACAACATAAAATACAAAGTGTACAGTGCTCACTTTGTCATTTTTTATTACAAATATTTGCACTGTAAAATGATAAATAGTATTTTTCAGTTCACCTCATACAAGTACTGTCGTGCAATCTCTTGATCATAAAAGTACAACTTACAACTTACAGTTTTACATAACTGCACTCAAAAACAAAACAATGTAAAACTTCAGAGCCTACAAGTCTACTCAGTCCTACTTCTTGTTCAGCCAATCGCTAAGAGAAACAAGTTTGTTTACATTTACAGGAGATAATGCTGCCCACTTCTTAATTACAATGTCACAGGCATTCGCATGGCACTGTTGTAGCTGGTATTGCAAGATATTTACATGCCTCATGTATTAAAGATTCATATGCCTCTTCATGCGTAGGCCATCGTTCTAGAGGACATGCTTCCATGCTGATGATGTTCGTTAAAAAAATGTGTTAATTAAATTTGTGACTGAGCTCCTTGGAAGGAGAATTGTATGTCTCCTGCTCTGTTTTACCCACATTCTGCCATATATTTCATGTTATAGCACTCTTGGATGATGACCCAGCACATGTTAATTTTAAGAACACTTTCACTGCAAATTTGACAAAATGCAAAGAAGATACCAATGTGAAATTTCTAAAGATAGCTACAGCACTCGACCCAAGGTTTAAGAATCTGAAGTGCCTTCCAAAATCTGAGAGGGATAAGATGTGGATCATGCTTTCAGAAGTCTTAAAAGAGCAACATTGATGTGGAAACTACAGAACCCAAACCACCAAAAAAAAAAAAATCAACCTTCTGCTGGTGGTATCTGACTCAAATAATGAAAATGAACATGCATCGGTCTGCACTACTTTGAATCATTATCGAGCAGAACCCATCATCAGCATGGACATGTGTCCTCTGGAATGGTGGTTGAAGCATGAAGGGACATATTAATCTTTAGCGTGTCTGGCATGTAAATATTTTGCAACACCAGCTACAACAGTGCCATGCAAACGCCTGTTCTCACTTTCAGGTGACGTAAACAAGAAGCAGGCAGCATTATCTTTTGCAAATGTAAACAAACTTGTTTGTCTTAGCGATTGGCTGAACAAGAAGTAGGACTGATTGGATTTGTGGACTCTAAAGTTTTACATTGTTTCATTTTTGAATGCAGGGGTTTTTTTGTACATAATTCTTCATTTTTAAGTTCAACTTTCATGATAAAGAGATTGCACTACAGTACTTGTATGAGGTGAATTGAAAAATACTATTTTTCATTTTTTACAGTGCAAATATTTGAAATAATAAATATAAAGTAAGCACTCTTCACTTTGCATTCTGTGTTGTAATTGAAATCAATGTATTTGAAAATGTAGAAAACATCCAAAATATTTAAATAAATGGTATTCTATTATTAACAGTGTGATTAATGGCGATTAACTTTTTTAATCGCTTGACAGCCCTAATTGGTACCTTGTCAGGAGCCTAAATCTAATTTGTAGAAATTTGAGAGGATCGTGGCCAATTTTGATTTTAATATGTAGCTATCTCCTGCTAAGACTACTGAACTCAGCATAAAATGCTCCAACTTGATTGATAGGGTGAATAGTTCAAGATGAAGCGATTGCTTGCTGGGATCTTCTGGTCTTTTAGGGCTTTAGCACCTATGGCTACCCCATCTAACTCAATGAGCTGCACTCTGGCCAATCCTGTGTTCGTGGGATAGAATGGTTTTCCTTTTGGTGCAAAAGTGTGATCATCTTGTAGGGTTATTGAATGCAGTGCAAATGGAGAATTTTAAACGGAGTTAACTAGAGCTGAAGTATACTACACAGGGTCCTTTTGAATTTAGAGCATCATCAGTTGTATTGCCAACCATAAGCATTCAAAAATCATCACTGGCATAAAGATCAGAAGGTATCTTCCTCCCCCCGTCCCCCAATGTTTGTGAATAATTTTATTTGTCTGCTGGTTTGTGAGCCTTTAGGGTGCACTTGGTTCACATTTTGAAGCTTTTCTATGCAACTATGAGGACTGGAAATTTATTTTTAAAAAAAAAAGAGCTGAGATTCTCACATAACCTCGTGACTCTGGGGCTTTCAGAAAAAAGCCAAATATTGGGGTGAGACTCGTGGTAAAATTGCAAGAATTGGCAACATGGCATCAGTTTGATCTTTGCCGTTGATTATTACACTTTCCCATTTTCTCTTTAAAAATAGTTACTGGGGCTTCCAGATGTCGATGATGATGCGTTTGAAGAATATAACGCAGATGTGGAAGAGGAGGAACCAGAAGCCGATCACCAACAAATGGGTGTCAGCCAGCAGTAATTATCTGAGGAATTAACAGATCTTAATCCCTTGATACCAGGTTGGGTCATGTGCTCCTGCATTAGCATTTTTGAATTAGCGCATCACATGGGAAATATGGCTCCCAGAATCAAAGTTTAAAAAAAAAAAAATCAAAACATAAATATCTCTGTGATGAGCTTTGCTAAGAAGTGACCTGAATTTCACTCCTGTTTCAGTGGGGTTTCTATGGAGTTGTCTTGGTAGCATTCTGCCATCATTAATTTAGAACTAGTTTTGTTGCTGACTGTCTCTTTGACTTGTGTTTTGAGAATAACATTCACTGACATGAATGTAGAGTACTTTGAATGTAGTAACTGTTGAATAGAGTGTGAAGTACTCACATATGACCTTACGGAGGAAAATGAATGCAGAGAATAAATGCAATCTGCACTTTTAGTTTTAATTGAACAATTTTATTTTTTTTTAATTTTTATTTTTTGCTATACTACCAGTCAGAGTATCAAACTGTGAGTGATTATGCCTGTAAAGCACTAGTTCCATAGTGGTTAATATTGCAGAAGTGCACATAAAGATTTGAAAAAAAAATTATTACTTAGGATGGACAAAATTTAGGGAAATGCTTGTGCAGCACATTTTAGTGTTTCTTAACACCACCTGAATGTACAGGTGCTGGGTTAATCACTGGGGATAATTAGGACATTTGTGTGATCAGTGCACATGATGATACACATTGGTACTTTGATGCCATCTGTTCCAAAGCCAAATACTGTTTTAATAGACATTAAATGAATTAAAAATTTTCCATTGCGTAGTCTCCTCCTGCACAAAAATCATCCTTCAGCTTCGCTGGCTTTAATAAAACAACAACTTTATTCAAATCTTGCCGCATCCTGAATTAAAGTGCAACTTAACCTTGAAGCCCTAAGGGTATAAACCCAGCACCTGGCTCTTCAAGTTATAATGGAATCCGCTGCTTCACATTGGGCCTTGTTCTTCAGTGTCTTGTACCTTGTGTAGCTATTCATGCTTGTCAAAGTTGGTGTAAAATGCTACCAAACCAGAATGGTAGGGCCTGATTCTCATTCTCATTAAGGCCCCTTTACATTGTTCTCGCTGTGTAAAAAGGTCTTGAAGGGAGCACAGATGTAATTTATGCCCACTTTAAGGTCCCTTTACGTTGCCTAGAGTGGGTCCTCGGCTGGTGTCATTGGCTATGGAATGATGACAGTTTCCATCAGCTGATGACCTGTCCCCCAGAGTGGTGGAAGGGGGTTTTAGAGTAAATTAAAGTAAGACCCATAGTATTTTACACCTCATTGCCCAGGTGTAAGTGACTCTCAAGTGAGTGTCAGATGGTGAAAAGACAGGACCTCTTTATTTACTCACCTTTTCTGAAAATGTAAGAAAAGAAGGGATTCCATTCTCGTACAGCAATTTTCCACTATCTAGGAAAGTATTTCTAAATGACTGTTTGTTTTTAGACAACTTTTTTAAAAACACAAAATGTAGGTCACAAACTTCAAAGCCCTATAATACAGCATTAGCTTTATAAAAATTAACACTTAGTGAAGAGAAAATGCTTGGACAACTCTCAGAAACAACTGACACTCTTTTAAAAACCCTGTTATTAGCAGTATCTCCTATTGGATCTATTTGTAAAGGAAATTGTTTTAAAGGCTAGTTAAAGAGTTAATTTTCTCAGTGATTTGTGTGTCTCATGAAGGCTATGGGGATGCATAACACTTAATTTTCTAACAGAGGCAAAACTTTCTGTAACTAGGATGGAAAATGGTATTTGAATATGCACAGAAGTGTCTGCAACACTGTAAAAGTCTGAGTTTAAGAATATCACAAAATAGACAAGAAACCGAGCTTAATGAAACTTTGTACATTCTCTTGGCATGCAGGCATATAAATATGATAGTCGCAACACATTTTCTATGGACTAGTGGTGTGAGAACTGTGGCAGTTCATTGTATAACACTGTACAGCAGCAATAGGCTTTTTGCTTACCAAAATAAAGTGTAATACGAGTGGTTTCCATCCCTGCTTTAAGTACCCAAGTTTTTCTTTCCTTTCCCTCTAAAAGAGACTTGTCATAACTTTACACAGGGGCGTCCTTCAGAGGAGCTTTTTGGGGGTTACTTCCTTAGGTGCTGATCCTTTGATTCCAACTCATACAAATAGACCTTTTGGGGCTGATTTTCCTCTGCTTTGAACCTAAAGCAGTGCATTGTTTGCACCTATGCAAGGTGGGTATAAAATACTACCATTCTGATTTGCTAACCATTTAAACCGATTTTGCACAGGTGCAGATGACTTTGCACACAGCTTCTGATACTCCCTTACATTAAGGCTCCTTCACACTGCTCTAACATGAGTATAGATGTAATTTTCAGGAGGCTTAATGCAAATGAGAGTCAGGCTGTTTGACTACAGTGGGACTATTTCTGTGAGTAAGAGCTACTTGAGTGAGTGAAGGCTGGAGGATCCACCCCTTATGAACTACATACATTGGAGTTGTGATGTATTCTGCACTTTGCCACCTTTGCCTGCATTTTGATTGACTCTGATCTGCAGATGAGCAGTTGAGCATTAATATGGTTATAAGCAAACATGAAGCTGTAAATTATGAAGATAGATATATTATTTCCTGTATTCATTTGTTTTTATTTTGAACATCATATGCCATGTGAGTGACTTCTGCAACTTGCCTAGGGTCCTAGCCTGCAGCTTTCACTCCGGTTAAACTCCCATTGAAGCCAGCAAGAGTTTTGCCCAAATAAGGACTGAAGATCAGGCTCCTGAAAGGGCCTAGTCCTGCAAAGTGCTGAACCCCCTCGTCTCCCATTGATTTTGCCGGGAGCTGAGCATGTTGAGCCACTGCTGGGTCAGGCTACTACCATGCACCATTTAAAATAAACTGGAATTTTATATAGCGAGGATAAAATATAAATTAATATGTGTATTAAATGTTGAATTAGCATTAATACAGAATGTATTTTATCAAAAATACTGGTTTCTTAGACTTTGACCATAACCGTTTCTGTGTTGTTACGGTATTGTTTCTTATTTATCAAACAATCCAAGAAATGCTGAATTATCTAGTGGAACCACAAGGGTTCCAAACTTTTTACTATTTTTTTTTTCCTTCTCACTTCCCTTGTCTGAGTTGGAATTATTAGCCACTTACCCAGTAAGTAAAAGGAGGAGTCATGGCCCAATGGATAGAACACCCGCCTGAGATCCGAGTCCTGCAAACACACATGGATAAGAGCTTGCAGGGTGGGAGCCTGAGTCAGGGAATCTGGGGTTTCTTATCAGCTCTGCCACTGATTCACTCTTGACTTTAGGTGAGTCACTGCGGTTTTCAGGGGAGCCTGTGAGAGTTATGCATCCAAAGCCTGGTGAAATTCAGTGGGAAATGGGTGCCTACGGCCTATATTTTCCTTTGAAAATCTCAGTCTCTAAGGTGCAACAAGGACTCCTCGTTGTTTTTGCTGATGCAGACTAACATGGCTACCACTCTGAAACCTGAATCTTGTACTTCAGTTTCCCAACCTGTAAAAAAAATGAAGATGATAGTAATGTTTACTCACCCATATAAAGTGCTTTTCGATCTAGGGATGAACACTAATAAGTATTTTATTATTGCCCATCCTCAAAGCAGAATGTTGGCGAAAAGACAGTAAAAAAGAATGGGCAAAGCCAGTCTTTTTTCCATGTATAGATTTGATTTTCTAACTAAATATAAATGTACCAGAACAGAGACTCTCAGACCTGGCTCTTTTGAATCTATGTTGCACTTTTGCGATGAGCAGAGTGCTGTTTGGGAAGATTCAGAAATAGGTGGAACGTCAGGAAAAAAGGAATAGGTTTTATAAATATTACAACTAGGTTTTGTTGGGGTGAGGGTAGCACAGGGCAAGAGAGTAGAATGATGTCTTTCAGAAAAAATGCCAGGATTTCTGAGAGATCTTAGACTTAGCTCCAAGCAGTCTGCTTCTGGATCCCATGCAGTCCATAGAGAAACTGCTACATGTTCCTATAAAGTCTCAAAGTCAGGGGTGTAGTTCTGTGTAGGTTAAAATTAGCATAATGATTGATAAATGTGGGGGTGACAAGGGGGAGGGATGGAGAAAAGATTAACTTAGGGCTTGTCAACTATAGGCACTGTAGTGAGACAGCTGTGCTGCAGAAGCGATGCCACTGTAGCATGATAGTGTAGATGCTTCCTATGTTGATGGATAGGCTTTTTCCATCACTGTAGGAACTCCACCTCCCTGAGTGGCGGTAGGTAGGCGGACTGAAGCATTCTAACTGGGGGTTCATAGCTATGCTGACCTGGGCTCAGAGGTGTGGGTTTTTCACACCTCTGAGTGCTATAGCTGTGTTGACCTAAATTTTAAGTATAGACCAGGCCTAAGAGACTTTTTTTTGCCTGGTGTTGGTATTTATTTATTTGTATTGTGGTAGCATAGGAGCTCCAGCCATGGACCAGGACCCCATTGTGCTAGGAGCTGTCCAAACACAGAACAAAAAGACCCCAAAGAGCTTGCTCTGGATACAGGCAACGCATTTTAGAGACAAACTAAATTCTTTGTTCACTAACACAGATGTGGGGACTAACAACCCCACCACGCACGGTCGTAATCAGTAACTTGAACCTCTCAGGACCGCCCTGTCCAAATCGCGAGCCCTATCCCGTATTATTTCTCAGCTAGTCAGTTCCCCCCCACACTTTGGGTAGCTCTGTGCCTTTGAAATTTGTAAGCTCATAAAATGCAGTTTTTGCTGAAAATAATTGTAGCTAGTTTTCCTTTCTCGGTGGCCTGCGTACAAACTATTGTGATTTCACCCTGTGTTGCAGGACATGCTGTTTGAGTCGGGGGAGCAGGAGTGGGGCAGGTGTTCTGCAGCGAATCAGCTTGTGGCATATACAGCCCCAGCTGTAGTTACTTCTTAATAAGCTGTGAAGAGCCGTCCCAAGGATCCATTACAGTCAAAGTAGTTTTCAGATGGCTGTTTCGCAGAAGCAGGGAATAGCTGTCCAATTTCTCTCAATAAAGAGTACTTTTACCAGGACCCAAGACTGAAGCACACTGGTCAAGGTTTGATGGTAAGTGACTAGTGATTTTTGGGTGTCCAGACTGAGACATCTTAATGAGGCTTGATTTCCAGGAAATGCTAAACACCCAACCTCTCAAAATCATGTCCCTTCAAGATGTCCCATCTTGGGCACCCAAAAACGAAGGCCTCTGAAATCACTAGTCACTTGAAAATCTTGCTCAGCCCGGGGTTCCAGCTCTGAAGATTGAGTAGCTAAGGAAGCAGGCACTTTGTATCTGGTGTCTGTGTGTACTCTGTTCTGAATTGTGTTGAACAAAGGGGGGCATTTTATTGTTTGGTTTTTAATTCTGGCAAAGCCCTTCTCTTCCAACCCACTTCTGCAATATGAGTTCCCAGTTGGAAAACCATGGTCCCTAATTACTAGGCAGGAGTGACTGAAGGAAGTGAAGGTGTTAAATCCTAACAGGCTCTGTGTGGGTGGATTCCCTGAAGTCATTGGGAGTGAAGGAGAGTTATGCATCCTCTGTGAGCGAAGGAGTAAGATTGGGGCCTAAATTTCCAAAGGGCTTTATTACAATAAAAACACACAATGAGACACATCATTCTCCCCAGAGTTCCTCAATACTTAAATTTCGAGTCCTGAAACCAGAAACTGCCCCTTTTAGGATTTAATCAGACTTGGTCTGAAATTTACCAGATTGCATTGTTGGTATCTGATGTCCATGGCAGATGCACATTGCACCCTGTAGGAGATTTGTTTAAAAGCCCCACCTACAATGACCAGTTCAGTGTGCTAAATTGTTGGTCAAATGCATTATGTTGGGATTTTTTAACATCACCTGTTTTATTATTTCTAAAGGGTATTATGCATAAAGGCACAGCTACGTTATTACAAGCTCAAGTTTAAATAAAGCCATGTAACATTGCTTCATCAATCAGCTCAGTTGTAAGCAGGAATGTATAGAGTATCACAAATGGTGTTCATTTGTCTGTAGAAAAAATTATTTGAGCTAGCCAGTACTGACCACAGGAAAGCTACAGCAGTTTCATGTAAAATACTTTGAGCTTTTGAAATTCCCTTTCTGTACTGACATACTGTTATTTATGTAGACAAAGATATGTGATAACATTGCATGTAAAGGATGTCTACTTTAGTTTTTAGGGTGTAGGGGAATAAATGTCAAAACTGGAGTTCAGTCTAAATCAATTTTTGTTGTCAAGTTTTACTCTACTAATGTTGGGCTCAATCCAGCCAGCAACATATCAAGCAGAAATAAGGAGCCATTTGCCATGCAAAACTGTTTTTAGTGTGGTTTTTCTCATTTTCTTGCTGGAAGATTTGTCTCTGTTTGTGACTACAAAGCTGTGAAATGGGTTGCCAAAAGATGTTGCCCTTTTGTTAAATGCTTTAAAAGGTGTGAACTTTCAATGGAACCCTGTCTATTCTTCCATTCCTACTTTTTCTCCCCCGACACCTAGGCATCAAATCCAACAATGTAGTTACACCATAAGCTTGCCATTAAAGAGCTTACCAAACTTCGATGACTTCTGGATTCTTTTCTCTGTGAGTGAAATAAAACTAAACAGCGCTTCTAGGACAGAGTATACAACTCAAAGAAAATGCTGTGAGAGGGAGAAGGGACTGGATATGAGCTTAATATTTTCTGTGCAGCATCAGTGTGTGGTGGAACAAATACAATTTGCAAATGTAAGGTACTGTATGAGATTTAGTTCTAAACCCTACAGATTAAGCTGGGTCTTGGGAGGCCAGAATTCAGCACTACCAGCTGTTTTCAGCTAAGTGGACCAATAGCGAACCTTAACATTGACAACATGAGGCAGTAGTTGCACTGTCCTAAGATGAGTTGCTGTTGCTCCACAGGCTTTGGTTGAGCACCTAACAAGTCCTCTGTCTTGTGGAAATTGGGAAGTTATCCATTCTGTCTATAAATGAAAATGGCAATACTTGTCCATTGCTATGTCTGTTTAAACACTGCACTTTTAAATGCAACTGTGAAATTGGCGTACTGTTCCCAGATTTGTTTGAAAGATTACTGTGCCAGTCTAGCAAATCCACCGTCATTTGCTATGTTGAAATAACTTTCAGTTGGTGAAGAACAGGCATTTAACCATAGCGCGCTACATATTGTTTTGATAAGTTCCGTGGCTGGAATCATTCCCTTCAACAGAGGGGACACCATTTAAGAGGAAAATGTCACTGAATGCTCAGTGGAGTATCCTGAACCATTCCCATTGGGGGCGAGGTGTCCGCCCTTTGTGGATCAGGCAGGAGATTAGATCCCAGACCTGAAGAAGAGCTCGGTGTAAACTCAAAGGCTTGTCTCTCTCATTCACAAAAGTTGGTCCAATAAAAGATATTACCTCACCCAGCTTGTCTCTGAGTTTCAGACAGCTCTTCAGGAGGCACAGGGCTTCAATACAACTGTCTGGGCCACTCCCTCTTCCATGTCAGTAAAAGAGCAAGGCTATTCCAGTGATGTAGATAAATTTAGCTTTGTGGTGAGGAAAATTCCTTTAGAGTTTGTTCCAGCAGTAGCCTACAAATTGCAAATCTTGCCTCTGCCCACCCCACCTCCATCATCAACCACAATTGCAGCAAAAGGAAACATAATGAAAGCATGCCATCTAAGCAGATCCATAAATCCTTTTTAAAAGCCCACAACAACAAACCCATTTGTCCTATAGGTCTTCATAGTTCACCTCCCGCATCGGAGAAATATTTTGCTCGTACATTTGTCACTTGGCCCCAGCAATTGACAATACTATATAACTTGCAAATGTGTATCTTACTTGGTTTTAAATACACAGAGGTGCATGGTTGTGTGTGCTTTTCTTAAGGTATCAGAATTATAAAGAAACTAGGGAATGGGAACACTTTGGACCTGAGGTCCCTTTACAGAGCTGTGGCAGTGTACAGGGGTCTGAAAACGGGTTTAATTATATTACGTTTACTTTCAGGCCCCTTTACGTTGCCACACAGTGTTGTGAAGGGGCCTTAGTATAAATGGAAATTCAGGCCTTTATGTTTTTGGCTTTTTATTGTAGTCCCCTAGAGGTCAGTATAACCTAAATTTTGAGTGATTCACTCCCAATGATGATCTTCATGTCTCCATTTGCATTCAGTTCTGGCTTGTGAGATTTCTTTGCAGTGTCACATATCTTGCTCAGGGCCGGGGAAGGGGGTCAGAATAGGGCAGTGGTTCTCAAACTTTTGTACTGGTGACCCCTTTCACATAGCACGCCTCTGAGTGCGACTCCCCCCCCCCCTTATAAATTAAAAACACATTTTTATATATTTAACCAGTATAAATGCCGGAGGAAGAGTGGGGTTTGGGGTGGAGGCTGACAGTTCGTGACCCCCCCATGTAATAACCTTGCGACCCCCTGAGGGGTCCCGACCCCCAGTTTGAGAACCCCTGGAATAGGGTAAAAGAAAAAAATACAAACAGATAAGGGGCAGAAAAACTCTTAATTACAGCCTAGGTTGTGAGACAAGGAAATCCTGCTTTGGAGATGGATGGGCTAAGAGCCCGGCACAGAAAAATTGTGAAGAAGAAAGGCAGCATTAAGGGTAAAGCTTTTTTTTTTTTTTTCCCCCAGATGGGCCTAGGGCAATTAGGTGCCCAGTTGGAAGTATGTGGGAGTTGGTGCCCAATTCCCTTAGCCCTCTTTGGAAATCCCAGCCTAAAATTGGCACATGACCACTTGAGTTTGCTGTTTCACTGCTGTGTTCTCTAATGATCAAATTGTAGGCCTGGGCCTGTTGGCAGACACACTTTCTAAGCAGGTCTGACTCCTTACCTGAGAAGCTGGGGAAGGCAGGAGAGCTGGCTTTTACCCATTTTCAAAAACCAGTTGAGCAAATATCTTTTACCCATTTAAAAAAATAAAACCAAAGCAGATCCTTCTCCAGTTCTGAGCTGCCCTAACTTAACTTGCTGAAACCACGTTAGGCAGAAGCAGCTTTTGGCTACAGCCCTGATTTATGTGCTTAAACCCCATTCACTTCAATGAGGCTTTAGCACATGCTCAAGGCTTTGCTGAATCAGGGCCCATATTAGCAGTTGCTTCTTCTAATCCAATGCAGTGTGGGACCTTAAAGGTGATGGTGGTTTTGCCATCACACTCTTTTATGATGGGGTGGAGGGGACCCACTACCTTGCATTTCACTTTTTATCTGTTCCTTACGTCTCTCTTTTGGCTGGAGGACTCAGTTGAGATCCATGGATGACCAGACTAGTGTTCACATAGAAAGCTGTATCCTGAGCAGCAGCTCTCCCTTCCATGGATAAAGGGATGTATGAGGAGTTGGGAGAAGCAGGGGCGGCTCTATGTTTTTTGCTGCCCCAAGCACGGCAGTCAGGCTGCCTTCGGCGGCACGCCTGCGGGAGGTCTGCCGGTCACGCGGATTCGGCGCCGTTTCTGCGGGTGATCTGCCAGTCGCGTGCTGAAGGGCCGCCGAAGCCGTGGGACCGGTGGACCTCCCACAGGCATGCCGCCGAAGGCTGCCTGACTGCCGCCCTCTCAGCCACCGGTAGGCCACCCCCTGTGGCTTGACGCCCCAGGCATGCACTTGCTGCACTGGTGCCTGGAGCTGCCCCTGGGGAGGAGTGAGGAAGGATACAGATTCTACAGCTTGTCTTCCCATTCATTTCAACAGAGGGGAAGGTGCAGCTCAAGTGGTCCAGCTTCATCTGACATCACTGTTCAAGCCCCACAAGGACCATGTCAGGGTCCTTCAGCAAAGAGCAGGATGTGGGGATGTGAGTGGTCCTCTTCGTGAATTATGTAAGAACGGCCACGCTGGGTCAGACCAAAGGTCCATCTTGCCCAGTATCCTGTCTTCTGACAGTGGCCAATGCCAGATGCCCCAGAGGGAATGAACAGAACAGGTAATCATCAAGTGATCTACTCCCTGTCGCTCAATCCCAGTTTCTGGCAAACAGAGGCTAGGGACACCATCCCTGCCCATCCTGGCTAATAGCCATTGATGGACCTATCCTCTATGAATTTATCTAGTTCTTTTTTGAACCCTGTTATAGTCTTGGCCTTCACAACATCCTCTGGCAAAGAGTTCCACGGGTTGACTGTGCGTTGTGTGAAGAAATACTTCCTTTTATTTGTTTTAAACCTGCTGCCTATTACTTTCATGTGGTGACCCCTAGTTCTTGTGTTATGAAAAGGAGTAAATAACATTTCCTTATTTACTTTCTCCACACCAGTCATGGTTTTATAGACCTCTATAATATCCGCCCTTAGTCATCTCTTTTCCAAGCTGAAAAGTCCCAGTCTTATTAATTTCTCCTCACAGGAAGCCGTTCCATACCCCCTAATCATTTTTCTTGCCCTTTTACAAGTCCAATATATCTTTTTTGAGATGAGGTGACCACATCTGCATGCAGTATTCGAGATGTGGGTGTACCATGAATTTATATAGAGGCAATCTGATATTTTCTGTCTTATCTATCCTTTTCTTAATCATTCTCAACATTCTGTTAGCTTTTTTGACTGCCTCTGCACATTGAGTGGATGTTTTCAGAGAACTAGCCACAATGACTCCAAGATCTCTTTCTTGAGTGGTAACAGCTAATTTAGACACCATCATTTTATATGTATAGTTGGGATTATGTTTTCCAATGTGCATTTGCATTTATCAACATTAAATGTCATCTGCCATTTTGTTGCCCAGTCACCCAGTTTTGAGAGATCCTTTTGCAGCTCTTCGCAGTCTGCCTGGGACTTAACTATCTTGAGTCGTTTTGTATCCGCTATTTTGCCACCGCACTGTTTACCCCTTTTTCGAGATCATTTTAAAAAGAATAGGAATTTGAGGGGGAGGGGAGCAGGCAGCTATGTTTGTATGGCAGGAAGCAGCAATACAGGGAAATACCACCCTTTCGAGTCTTCCTTAAACATCTAAGCACAAAGATGAGTGGAAAGGCAGATTCAATACCTTGTCTGCTGCTGCTGCTTTTCTCTTCAAGGCAGTGGTAAGTGTTCATTGTTTACACTCTGAGGGATGCTTTTGAAAGTGAACAAGCCAGCAGCTTAATTTTAAAATATAAAAGTTCATATTTTGTGTTTAAGCACAGGGAGAAGGGACATGCCAAAGCCTGCCACGGGGAAGTTACTGAAGGAAAGCGCTGGGTTTGTATCACAAGGTAATAAATGCAATAGAATAAGACTATTTCTCTTGCAATGTATCATTCCTTGTCACATTGGCACTTACTATAATATATAGTGGGAGGCTCTTTGTTTACTGATATGCTTGTCAGGATGGGAACTGTGTGTGAAAAGAGAGTACCTGGAAATGGGTTAATACCAGATTTTACTGAAGTAGCTCAGTTACAAGAGCCTCATGAAAGTGTACTGAGCAGTGTCTTACTCTTCTCTAGCTCTTCGGCTGAGTCTGCTAGTCCTAGAAGAGTTGGTTTTGCAGCCAGTTCCTACTGTTTGTGTCTGACCAACCTTCACTGGTGCATGGAGAATTTCCAAAGATTTCATGGCTATGCCTTTGCCTTCCATCTCTAGGAATTGTCGGAGCAGTCAGCCAGTTCATATAGTCCGCTCCAATAGCGCCTGGGCCCTGCCTGCCTACCGGTACTATCTTTGTGATGTTTGGTTGCTTTGGTTCCCAGTGCCCAATCCAAGCACTATCATGTGGCTAGACTCCATAACCCCTTGCTTGCCTGGCATTACTAATCTTCTGTAGATTCTTCTCTGCACTGCTGGAAGCTCCCTCTCGTCTTTCTGGCTGCTTTTAGCCCTATTCTCACACTGCCTGAAGTAGCTGCACTTCCCCTTGGGGAGTAAATGGTTCCTCTAGTTTGGCATTTATTCTGTCATGGCATATGCAGAACTCTCATTAATATTAATGGGAAAGAAGAGTTGGCGGTTCTGTTTCTACAGCATAAAGCCGCAGTACAGGGAAATACCAACTTTCTCAGGTCTTCATTAAACATCTAAGCACTGAGATGAGTAGAAAAGTAGATTTAATGCCTATTCTCCACTGGAGAATAATGTGATTTATGGCTAAAAAGCAGAGTTGTGCACGTTTGACTGCAAGTGGGTGGTCACCCCCATGCTCCATTTTCCCCCAGAAGAAAAAGAAAAAACATTTCAAAAGGGCAAATCAAAGTTTTCCCACTTTTTATTCATTCAGTTCTATTAATACTAACATTCCTCTTGACAAGCCATGCAAACCTCCATTTAAGATGATTTATTTATAGGAGAGGATGCACTGTGGACGACTTAAAACAAGCCTCTGGCTGGGGCAGAACAATATATTCTGAAATTCGAAAAAGCATGAACCAAATTCTATCTCAGCTTACATCTGTGCAACCCCATTGCCTGCTGCACAGGCTACAAGGCAGAGCACAAAAAATTCCCCACAAATAGTGTCCAAGGGTGAAGGTTGTATGTTCTTGAGAACACTATTAGTGGCAGTCAGAATCTCGTCAATTGTGGCAGGCATTCAGATACCACGGTGATGGACATCACATTAAAACCTCACTGCATATGAGCAGCTACACTGGAGAGTAGGAGACTCATAGGGGATATGAAAGCAGGATGAACAGAAGTCAGAGGTGGAAGATACCTACTAGATCTTTAGTATCTATTTAACATCTGATAGCTGAGGAATACATCCTGTAGGTATATTTAACCATAAGGCTGAGATCCATCATACATAGGTCTGTGCTGTTCTTTCAGTTCTAGCTGAATCCAAGCACTAGCTACAAATTAAAAAACAAAACATTCTCTATAAAATTTAACAAATGGAACAGAAATGAAGCAAAGGAAACAATGAACTGGACAAATGTCATTTTTAGGCATCAAGTGTCAGGGACTTACCACTGCTGTTCAAAATGCTCTCTTCAATTTTATGTCCTCAGCTATTCAATAGAGGTGTGAGATATGTCTGTTTTTCAATGTATAGACTATCCCTCTAAGATCACAAATATTTAAGAATGCAGACTACAATAAATCCACATGTAAATGGCAGCAATACCTTTAATGGAACGTCGCACCTTAGTATTAACAAACACCGTTGTCAATTCTATGGTAGATATTAGACAAATGTTTGTTCCAGGACACACACTTTTATTCCCAGTTGAGTCTAAACCCTAAGCTGAAGATAAACATGACCAATAATAAACATTTGTGTCCTGTCTATGCTAGAATTTACAACCGTGTTAGTTAACATGTTAAGTTGCAATTAAAAATTCAAATGTAGATGTTCCCATCGATTGGTGTTTCCTAGCCACGAGGTTCACAAGGAGGTCTCCAGTGGGTGCTGGGTGACCTGCCCACGTTCCATGGTGTCTTCCCCAACATTCCTGGACAGCAATGTCCTGCTGAGGAGGGGAGGGGTCAGAGCACAGCCTCAAGCCTGAGGGAACTACTTCATGCAGCAACAATAGAAAAGCTCTTCTCCCACTGCCAGCCATTGAGCTGATGTTGGGCGCTCAACACTGCTGCAAAATCAGGCCCCTTGTTAGGTGCCTCGCAGTGGATTTAGAAGCCGAACTTTAAGCACCTGTTTTTGAAAAATCACAGCCTAAACAACTTGCCCAAAGCCATCCCTACAAGTCTATGGCAGAGCTGGGAACAGACCCCAGATTTCCTGGCTGCCAGTCAAGCGCGCGCACAGAACATGAAGGGGCGTGATGTGCATTCCTCTAGGGGTGAATCAACACACTGTGTGTGGCTCAGTATCATGCCAGCGTGAAGGCAAACCAACTGACCCATCAGCATTGATGCTTTATTTAAACAATAACTTCCTGTATATGACACAGTCTGGTGTTCACAGTGTCTGGGATAGAGAGTAAATATAGCATGGCCTTTTCCCCTCGCTCTCTGTCGAAATAAGGGTTCGGTTATGAGCTGCCTTACACATCGGCATAAGGGACTATCGAACTTCCTTGCCTTGGCTACCCGCATCGTGGGTAACAGCACAAGGAGTTGCAGAGTAGCCTCTGTGGAACTGCTATTTTGGCTCCACCTCCCTCAACATGCCAGCCAGTGCAGCTGAACCAACATGCCAGGTATAGGGGCTGAAGCACAGTATTTCCCATTGCCCCCCAGAACAAGGCGGGAACCGGGAACCAGAGCATCACAATCTGGCCTTTGCTTTGTACCTGGGGCAGCACAAGTGCACATCGTCTATTGCTCAGGCCACGCCCCAGTGGAATCCTAAATACATTAAGTACTGCAAGGGCGGGAGAAAGGAGCTGGATAAATCTGTGGCATGGAACAATCTAGTAATACGCAATTCATGTTTGTGGGACGTTTTCATAAAAATGCAATCTCCGATTGAATCTCTCATTTTATAGCTTTAAAATAAAAGAATTGTCCTGGAAAAGCATTCGGCTGCCTGGCAGTGGAACAATAAAACTCATCCCATGAACAGAGGCTCATCAGAACCTATGGTTATGAGCAGTGGCTCTTCTTCACTTAACGCAAATAAAAGGGAGCATTCATGAGAGACTGAAAAGCTGACTCTCTAGGGCATGGATGTGGAATTGAATAAATGCATATTCTGCTGCGTAAAGAATGCTAACATGGTGCAAAAGTGTAACAGCTATTATCACTCCCTAGCTGGAGGGACCCTGGGTTGAGGTGCAGCCTGGGAGCCCCGCTGCTTACCCTGACCCTTCCAGCGCTGGACTGGCTGGAGGCGAGAGGGGAGCGGGTGGAGTCAGCAGTGGTGGGGGGGGACCCCAGCGCTGGGGCAGCAGGGGGTGCGGGTGGCGGGTGGGGAAGAGAGAGCCCAGCACTGGGGGTGCAGGTGTGGGTGGGAGAATCCAGGGCTGGGGTGGGGGAAGAGAGCCCAGGGCTGGGGCAGCAGGGGGTGCAGGTGGGGGGTGGGGAAGAGAGAGCCCAGCACTGGGGGTGCAGGTGTGGGTGGGAGAATCCAGGGCTGGGGTGGGGGAAGAGAGCCCAGGGCTGGGGCGGCAGGGGGTGCGGGTGGGAGGGGGGGAAGAAAGCCCAGGGCTGGGGCGGCAGGGGGTGCGGGTGGGGGGAAAGAGAGAGCCCAGCACTGGGGGTGCAGGTGTGGGTGGGAGAATCCAGGGCTGGGGTGGGGGAAGAGAGCCCAGGGCTGGGGCGGCAGGGGGTGCGGGTGTGGGGTGGGGAAGAGAGAGCCAAGCACTGGGGGGTGCAGGTGTGGGTGGGAGAATCCAGGGCTGGGGCGGGGGAAGAGAGAGCCCAGGGCTGGGGGGAGGGCAGCCAAACATTTTTTTGCTTAGGGCGGCAAAATACCTAGATTCCGCTACGCTTCTCTGACCAATAAAGGGGCGTGTTCTGGGGAAAGCTGCTTGTCTGACCCCTAACTCCTTGCCTGGTGTGCAGAGACAGAGGGTCATGAACTGAGCACTGAATAGGAAGAAATGGACTGGAAGTGAAATGAAAGCCACCTTCTCACTGCAAAGCAAAATGAAATCCTTGTAGTGAGAGGCAGGATGGGCTAATGGTTGGGAGTCAGCAAATCCTGCATTCTAATCCCAGCTTCACAGCTGAGTTGCTGATTTGCCTTGAGCAGGTCATATTACCCCTCCTGGCCTGATTCGCCTCTCACCCTGGTGTTACGTTGTTGTGATGTCTCCCTTGAGACCTACAGATGACAAGCACTGTGTAAGAACTAGGTGCTATACTTATCGGAAAGCAGAACCGCATGTTTGGCAAGCCACTAGCAGGCGAAAGGCAGAAGTCCTTCTTTTGGCTTTGTTGGACACATGCCATTTCAGTGGCTGGGGGTACAGCACTCACCAGAGCTTCATTTACTTCCAAGTGCAGCATTAGCGACCCTGGTTCGGTGTACAGTACATGTGCAGCTCCAGCCACAACAAAACCCTGACATTCGCCATCTAATCCAACATGGGTGAAAAATAGAAATAAAATTGCATCCAGAGATTCTGGAATAAAGCTCCCTGCATAATCAGTGCAGAATAGATCCTAGAGCCACGCAAAACAGCTACTCACACCACGTACCACTGCTTTAGCAGGGGTTCTTCAGAATCAAAGGCAGCTCTGCAGCAGTTCCCAATGGTCAGTTTGTCCATGTTGTGAGAGGTTTCCATTAATCGTTACTATGTGGTGCCAAAGATCTCTGCAGAACAAAGTCTGCTGGAAAAAAATTTCAACAAACAGTTTGGATGCTGAGGTCAAAAGGATTCACCACTGCAAGAATTTAAGTCATGCTTAATTCTCCTATAGTACATTTCATCCATAGACCTTAACATATTTTTACAAAGGAGGATTAAGGAACATAGTTGCTACTTTACAGTTGGGGAGAACAAAGCACAGAGCCAGGAAGCGAACCCATGGGTGAAATCCTCAGCCCCACGGCAAAATTTCCATTGACTTCAAAGAGGCCAGGATTTCAATCCAGGTCTCCTGACATTCAGGCCACTGGATCTTGCTGCTCCCAGTTGATGACTAAAACATTTAGGTCCAGATCACCCTGCCTCTGGAGAAACACATGGGAGGAGGCCAGAGAAGCAAGCGACTTCTGTGAATTTTCCACAAACTACACCCTGTAGTGGGAGGGAGCAGAGGATTTGAAGCACGCAGCTGTAAGAGGAGGTGGCCAGGCCACCCTTGTTGTGCAGCAGTTGTGGAGGGAATCAACAGGCAATTAAAGCAAAGAGGACTGTGCCACAGAGTGCAGCCAGTCCATGTGCCTTTCCCTCCCTCCCGTGGGCCCTGCCCCAACTGCCATGGAGCCCCCGCTGTGAGAAGCTGCATTGGAGAGGACCACGTGCTGCAAAGGAGCCCCTCTTCCATACCAGCAGGTGGGCCCCCATGTGGCATGATCCTATGGAAATGTTAGGAAAAGAAACACCTGTATTTGCAGTAACAATTACTTCAGTAGTGGTGAGTACAAAGAGATGGAAGGAAAGTATGTACATCCAAGGCTGGTCCAATACAGCCCAGTAAGATGGACCTGAACTCTGCTACAAGACCCGTGGCATCTGGAGCACTGTGGTGATGATATACATTGGAAATTCCTTGGCCGCTTAATTTAAATACTAAAATGGAGGCGTTCTGTTGCCTGGAATATGAAAAAGAATAGTCTAATCGGTACATGAAGGCCTGTATTATTGTTGGGGGGCACAATTCAGACACCTGTACTTGTATCAAGTATTACTTTACTCCTGAAATAATCCCACCGAGGAGAACAATAAATAGTGGGGGGGGTTGGGCCCTTTGATATTAAAGGCCATTTATGTGGCACTCTTCCCACGCACAGAGTTCAGTATAGTGCAGATTTTTGTCTTGACACTGCAGAGCTTCATGGAAGTCACCAGGACATGGAGGTGTTGGCAGCTGGGTTGAAAGTGGGGCTTTTGGAGCCCAGGGAATTTGGGACTGTAGGTTAAACTCCCTCCCCGTCCCCTCCCCCCCCCGCCCCCGCATGTGTCTATTAAAATGCTCAGTTAATGAAATAGTTAATGCTGGCATTTAAATTGTCCTCTTGATTTTTCCAAGCCAACAATCCATTAAGGTGAATAGAGAATATAGTGAATATAACTCTCGAAATGATTCTTTCAAGTGTTTGCAAACTGAGGAAGACAGCAGCACTGTTCATATTTTTCAGCTTTTCTTCACAGCCAGAGCCATGAGGGTTAAGTGTATAAGCAATTAAAAAAAAAACAATACAGATAAAATTTTCAAAAGTGCCTGAATCCCATTGACTTTCACTGGGTCTTAGACTCCTTATGTCACTTAAACACTAGAAATTTTACCCAAAAAGCTCAGATTCTGGAACTGACCTTTTCAGTGAGGGGTAGATTGACTGCCAAGTGCTAAGGCTGCAGAGCTTGGGAAAAGCATGGGGCTTGGGTATGGTAGAGAGAACCCGCCAGGTGTGACCAATGAAACAGATAAACACCAGAAAACAGTTAGGCTGCAAGGTGCTTAGACCACAGCCTGTCACGCTGACCAATAGTGTCTCATTGTTTCTTTGTACTCCCCATCTGTCTGTAGCCTTCTGTTGTGTCTTGTCTTACACTTAGATTGTAAGCTCTTTGCAGAAGGGCCTGTCTTGGTGCGCTGTGTTTGAACAGTGCCTAGCACAGGGGTCGGCAACCTGCAGCTCCGGAGCCGCATGCGGCTCTTTGGCTGCCCCCTCGTGGGCAGCTGTTTTTTGAGGGGGTGCAAGGTGCAGGTTCTGGCCGGGAGGCACTTACCACAGGTGGCTCCTGGCCAGTGGCGCAGCAGGGCTCAGACAGGCTGCCTGCCTGCCCTGGCCCCACACCGCTCCCAGAAGTGGCCGGCTGCTGGCACATCTTTGTGCGCCCCTTGGGAGGAGGAGGGCAGCGGGTCTCTGTGCGCTGCCCACGCCCTCAAGCACCGCCCCCGCAGCTCCCATTGGCCGGTTCCCAACGTCCAACAGTTTGAAAGTCTAAAGTCAGAAATAAAATAGATCAGATAAATACTTTCAATCAAAAAAATGACAACCAAAAGGAGAGAGATAGAAGATGAACATAGAGAATTTCAAAATGATTGGACTGAGTCTGATGCTTTTATAGAGAGTTCAGCTGGACTCCCGTTGTGCCTTATTTGCAATGAGAAACTATGCAACAATAGGAAATCAAACCTAGAAAGACATTTTGAAGAGAAACATTGGACATTTGCTGAAACCTATCCAGCTGTGAAACCTAGGTTTGCTGAAACCTATCCAGATATGAGGAAAAATGCAGTAGATGAGCTCCGACGCAGAACAAACAAGATTTACATTTGCCTAATGGATGAAGGTGCCAAGCGGAATCACTATTGCTAGTTTCGTGGCAGCTCAAGAAATTGCCAAATGAGGGAAGCCATTCACAGATGGAGAATATGTGAAAGACTGTTTCATTAAAACACCTGAGCACCTCTTTAGCGATTTTAAAAACAAAGATGAAATAGTTCAGAAAATTAGAGAAATGTCATTATCTGTGAGGACTGTAAAGTACCAAACTATTAAGATGGCCACAGACATAACCAGCCAGCAGATTAGTGACATTAGATCCGCACCAGGTTTTTCTATTGCCTGCGATGAGACATGCAATGTGGATGACATTGCTCAGGTTGCCTTACTCAGCAGATACATTAATGATCGAGGTCCTCAAGAAGAGCTGATCGCGTTATTGCCACTCAAAGGACAAACTTGGGGCAAAGATATTGCATCTGCTGTCACTGAACGTCAAACAAAAAGATATTGACACCAAAAGAATAATTTCTATTGCTACAGATGGACCACCGAGCAATTTCTTTACTTAAAGTATGGAGCACGATGTAATTTAATTTCACTGCATAATCCACCAGGAGGCACTGTGTGCACAAACCTTTCCAGAGGAAATCTCAAAAGTAATGGAAATGGTTGTGCAGATTGTTAACAAAATAACAGCAAGCGCTCTCAATCATCGGCAGTTTTGCGAGCTTCTTTGAGAAGTTAACAGCCAATATTCTGATCTTCTCATGTATAACAAGGTAAGATGGCTTTCCAAAGGTGCAGTCCTGGTGAGATTTGTGTCATGTCTTGAGGAAATTTGGGTGTTCCTCTGAAGAAACGGCCTAATGGATGTAGCGCTAATGGATCCTCACTGGCTGCAGAAATTCAATTTCATGGTGGATTTAACTTCTCATTTAAACGTGTTGAATCGGAAGCTACAGGGAAAAGGAAATACTGCAATTTCACTTTTGGAAGAAGTTCTTTCATTTGAACGAAAGCTGTCTTTGTTTGTAAGGGACATGGAGATGGGCATGTTAGTACATTTCCCAACACTGAAGCAATACAAACAAACAACTGTGACATTGACGTTAGGTTCCTTGCAGAAACAGTCATCAAAATACAAACTACATTTGCTGACCAATTTCAGGAGTTCAGAAGGGAAAAGGCCACTTTGTCGTTTCTGTTGAAACCACTTGAAGCTGACATTGAATTTTTCAGCATTTGCGGGAATCGATCAAGCGCAATTTGAACTTGAATTAGCGGACTTGCAAGACAAGGATTTATGGAATTCAAAATTGAAAGATCTTGTCACTGAACTTGAAAATCTGGAAAGGCAGTAATCTACCCTGGCACTACAACACAAGTGATCTGAAATGGATGACTGTAAACAGCAAGACCAGATTATATTCAACATGTGGAATTTTCTACCAGATACGTACAGTCAGCTGCAGAAATACGCATTTGGGCTTCTCTTAATCTTCAGTTCAACATACTTCTGTGAACATGTGTTTTCCAACATGAATTTTATCAAAAACAAACTGAGGAGCCAACTGCAAGATGTTAGTCTTGAGTCCTGCTTGAAATGAAAATCACGGCATATTGAACAACTCTCTAAAGATGTCCAACAGCAGAAGTCGCGTTAAAAGTATTTGTGAGTAGTAATAACATTAATATGTTCAATTATTATTAGTTGATAAACTCTAACTCTACAGTTAGCTTTGTGTGTGATGCGACTCTCAAAATATTTTGGTCAAAGACGAAACCAAAAAATGGCTCTTCTTCTTTGAAAGGTTGCCAACCCCTGGTCCATGACTGGGGCTCCTAGGCGCTATGACAGGGGTAGGCAACCTATGGCACGTGTGCCGAAGGTGGAGCACGAGCTGATTTCCAGTGGCACTCACACTGCCCGGGTCCTGGCTACCGATCCGGGGGGGCTTTGCATTTTAATTTAATTTTAAATGAAGCTTCTTAAACATTTTTAAAACCTTATTTACTTTACATACAACAATTGTTTAGTTATATATTAGAGACTTAGAGAAAGAGACCTTCTAAAAATGTTAACATGTATTACTGGCACATGAAACCTTACATTAGACTGAATAAATGAAGACTCGGCACAGCACTTCTGAAAGGTTGCCGACCCCTGCGCTATGGCAATGCAAATGATAAATAATGATACTGAACGTTAAAACAAAACAAGCCAATGTTATTGATATAATCTGGGACCATATAGAACATGGTTGCAACCAAGGTCCTGTAGTGGCACCAAATCTTATGTAAAGGGGGGTCATATAAGGTGTCTAAGACCAGGTTATGGGTTGCTGGTTATGATTATGCTGTCTGTATGCATGTATCATTTTTTAGTGGAAGTTATAAATATTGGCTTTATACTGTCTGTACTTCAAAATTATGCTATGTTTCTGGGTGACATCCCAGACAAGTTGGTGTTAGTTCTGCCTAGCCTGCTTGATGGCCCATTAGGGACCATCAGCTATACAATTGACCCATTGAGAGAAGGCAGATACGCCTTGTGACTCACAAAGTATGCAGGAACTTGCCCATGTGACTCCAGACTCCATTTTGCTGCAATTTTCCACAGTAAGGACAAAGAGGTTCTTACACCTGGAAAAGATATAAAAGGCTGATGCCTCATCTCCATCTTGTCTTCAGTCCTGCTTCTTACCTCTGGAGGAACTGCTACAAACTGAAGCTCTAAACAAAGGACTGAATGACCCATCCCGGGGGGGATGTACTCCAGGGACTTGATTTGAACCTGCAGTTTACTCCATCACTGCTACAAGCCTGAACTAAGAACTTTGCCAATACTGTATGTAATTGGTTCCATGTAACCAATTCTAGCTCTCATCTATATCTTTTTCCTTTTATGAATAAACCTTTAGATTTTAGATTCTAAAGGATTGGCAACAGCATGATTTGTGGGTAAGATCTGATTTGTATATTGACCTGGGTCTGGGACTTGATTCTTTGGGACTGAGAGAACCTTTTTCTTTTATTGGGGTGTTGGTTTACATAACCATTCATCCCCAGGACGAGTGGCACTGGTGGTGATACTGGGAAACTGGAGTGTCTAAGGGAATTGCTTGTGTGACTTATGGTTAGCCAGTGGGGTGAGACCAAAGTCCTCTTTGTCTGGCTGGTTTGGTTTGCCTTAGAGGTGGAAAAACCCCAGCCTTGGGCTGTAACTGCCCTGTTTTAAGCGATTTGTCCTGAATTGGCACTCTCAGTTGGGTCCCGCCAGAACTGCATCGGCACAGAGGGGAACAAAAATACATTAACAGCTCATACTCAGCTCCCCACCCACAGTATGCATCCATTCTGCAGCCAATCAGCTATGCTGGCTTTGCTGAGTGGAGGCCTCCCACAGCCCCAGCTGCGTGAGTGATTTTCACCCCAGTGAATTGCTAACTTGCCTTGTGTAAGTGAGGAAATTAATAAGATTCTAGTATCAAAGCTATTGCTTCTTTGAAGTTTGTGCTCTGCCATTCTGCTTTTCTATCTCTAAATTATCAGAATGTCTTTAATATAGCCTTATCACTGGTAGCGAAGGCTAATAGAAAATACATTTCCAGTCAAGTATCGAACAGTTTAAAAAAAAAATCCTTCCCTGGGAACTGGAAAATCAAGTAGAAGACTCCAGGGTAATTTGGCCATGTAAAAGGGGCTAATTAAAAAACCCAAAGCCTGCTTTACTATGAAAGCCCTCAAGGGGAAGTAAAAGCTGATGGAAATTGTGTGTTTGATAATGAGGCTTTAATCAGTTTGTTTCTATGTCTACTATACAACACTGATTTTGGGTGCTTGACAAAATTATGTATTTGATTAGAAAACTGTAGTTTAAAGGGACACTCCCCACTTAAACATCACTCTGTCAGAGACATTTGTTCCTAGTAACATTACTTTACTGGAAATGAAAGAGATTAAGAAGGGGGGAAAAAATCCTCAGACTGTTTACTTTGTGCATTTGGCAGCACTTTGTATAGAGTTAAGCTTCACTATTCGGACTGTCAGTTACCCATGTCCTTTGGGTTGGTCTGCCAACCACCAGCAAGGAGGAGAAACATGTTTTTTTTTAAATAGGAAAATGTGATTGTAAAACAACAAAAAATGTCAGGGGGTGGGTGGAAGTGGGATCAGGGGCAGTTCCATAAACTGCATTAAAGTCATTTTTTGAAACCGAGCCATTTCCAGGTTGAGAGTGTTCCTTGATGTTTTCTTTAATGCTAACCTAAGCTCTGATCCTGCAACTGCCCTCTGCACAGGGTCCCATTGACATCAGCAAGACTCTATTCAGGCCCAGGTGTCCTCCTGAGTGGAGGCCTTAGGTCTAAAACTCCCCTGCAGGACCCTTCCAATTGCATTATTGGGGCCTGTGATTCTGATTATCTTCTCATTTACACCAGTGTGTCCATTGATTTCAGTGGGTTTACTCCTGGTACACATGGGGTAAGTAAGAGGGAATCAGACCCTTCGTTTCCAGTGCTAGCGTACTGTTTAATTTAGATACAACTGAGCATGTTGTAATGCTGTCTTATGCTGCATTTGTGCTACTGGAGAGGCCTCAAGGCAGCAAGGGCCGAATCCCCAAAAGTATTTAGCTGCATAACTCCCACTGATTTCAGTGGGAGTTGGATGCCTAAATACCATGGAGGATCTGGGCCTAACTGCCCTGAGTGCTATGATTTGATTTATGAAAAGAGCTTAGACACACGACCAAAAAAAAAGAACCATGCACACCAAACCCCACCCAGTGCTGCAGCATCTGTCTCTTGTGATCAGCTACTTGGATTGTAACCTCATGAAAAACACTGAGCCTGATTGTCCATTCACATCCATCAGTTTTCCACTGATTTAACTCCTCTGACTTAGCGGAGTGAGGCCCAATGTACAGCCGTGTGTGAGGAGATTCACCGTCACTTGGAGTCTTTACATCAAGACTCGCTATCTTTCTAAAAGGTATGTGCTAGCTCAGCCAGAAGGGACGGGCTCGATTCAGGAGCCACTTGTCATTTTCTGGCTTGTTTTGTGCAGGAGGTCAGACTAGATGATCAGAATGGACACTTCTGGGCTTAGAGTCTATGAATCTTTGAGAACTGGGCCAGATGAGACAATAATAAATAACTATATACAGAGCTGTTATTGCCAGCGGAGGATTTGATGGTCAGTGTTACAGAGCGCAAGGCCATCTCTGCTATCCTGGTTACATTTCCTGTGGTCTCTGAAACAGTAACCATTTAACTATTTACATTCCACAGGGCAAATTCTGCCTTTAGCTATCCCTGTGCAACCATACTAGAACTAGGGGCCAAAAGCTACTAATTAAAATTATCTCAGGAAAAAAAAATGTATCAGCTAGTTTGTGCCTTAGACGAGAGACCTGTGTGAGCTAGCTGGCCAGTGGGTCCAGGTGTGTAGGAGTAGGCGAGTGCTCACTGATGTCCCATCCCCAGAGCAGGTGGGCGAGGAGTGGGTGGAGTCTGGGCTGAGCCTGCCTTTCAGGGAGGTGTTGCCAATGCCATTTGATGCTGGGGTAGGCCAACAACATAGCCCACTTTGTTACCCCCATCTCCAAGTTAGCCTGAGTGTTAGAAGTTTGAGGTTTCCTCTGCCTTCCGTCCTACAATAAGCTGCTCTCAGTTCTCTCCCTGAAACCCTCCTGGGTCTGCATCTGACAATTGCCACCTGAGGACAGAGGAGGCAATTGAATTACTGCACTTGACCTTGAAGTGCACTTGACCTTGAATTACTGCACTTATTAGTTGTGCATGCCCTGAAGTGGTGAGTGTGGGTGTTCTGGGAAAAGTTTGGGAGTTAATGAAGAGATGCAGCCTGAGGACATGGGGTAAGGGGGGATGCAGGAAGGTTTTTAGAGGGTAAAGGGGGACAAAGCCTACAGTTTCAGAGTAGGAGGAAGCAGGAGTCTGAAAAGGTTTGGATAAACAGTCAAGCTGTGGAACAAGTTTTGCCAAACAAGAGGACTGATTTCCTGCTGAAATCATATCAGTGGAATTTTGCAATGGATTTCAAGTGGGATCAGGCTAGGGCTTTTCACCACTCAGTCTTATGAGGTGCCACAGTTTAATAGTTACAGAGCTTGGAAACCGCATTAACCAATCAGATCACAGCTTTCATTCAGGCCATTTGATAAGTAAATATCAGGCATGGTCTCCTCTTCATTTTCATGAGCTGAGGGGACTGGCCTTTGGCAGATCAAACTTCTGAGAACAGTTTCCTCATTAAAGCTGCTCTGGGAAACTCCCAAGAGTTTGAGCTTCACAGAGAGGGAGGAGACAGACCAAGAACAGGAGCAGCATGGTTCCCCACCACCATCCCTCAAGAACCTGAAACTGGTTGGCTACTTTGTGTCAAGGTGGAATGTTGTGTCTCATACTATTTTAAAAGTATCTGATTTCAGTACGTTCAAACTATAATTCAGGGGAATTCATTCAGTCTTTAAAACAACTGGAAGATTTGTCCCCTCTGACCTGGTATCTGTTCCCACTTATGAATCCTAGTCTAACATCACGGTGCGCAATTGGGTCTTCAATGCGTCCCAACAGAGATCCCTGCTTGCGGGGGGGCGGGGAATAACCTGCATTCAGGGGAATGTATAATTTGCAGAGTCCTGATTAGCTTCTGGTCAGGTGTTTTGATGGCTAATGAGCACTCAAAAATCAGGTTGTTTGGAAACAAGGCACAGCATTTTTATTGACTACATAAGTACTCAGATAAGATGGAGTCTGCTCTGGCTTCTGCAAACCTCTGATTCTTAGTGGGCATAGTCAGAGTCTGATCATAGGTACTGGCATAGTTGCTTCCATACTAACGTTACGCTTTCTCATGAATATAGGTACTCGTATTCTGACCTTATGGGTCTGAAACCCAAAGTAATGGCTGCTCAGTCTGGAGAATTCTTTCACTAGTGTAAAAACAGAGTGACCACAGCTGCTCTGTTCCACTAAATCATAATATTAATCAGTGCTGCTCTCATTAATCAACTCCCGCCTTTCAATAAAAACACTTATCCCTCAGCTCCTGTGGGAGCAGGTGGCCTCTGAATAACTGGCAGAATAGTCAACTTGCTCTTTGGCCCAGTGGGTTTCTGTCATGGCCAACATATCTTTCTCCCTTTTCTGTAGTCGTGAGAATGCTCTCAATTGTAATGTCCTATCCAAGTATTGCAGGTTAGCAAGAATAGACTACATATCTCTGTTACATTTAGGTTATTAATCAGTTCCTATGGAAATCAATAATTGAGTGGGAGCTGACTTTCAGTCCAAAGCATTTTCATTACTGAGTATGGATCATAGTTGTTCTCCAGCAAAAGAAACCCCAGATATGAGGCTCTCTCAATATTTTGGTAATAGGAAGATTTACTGTTCGGAACTGATTGAAAACTGAGCTTTACATGCTATGCCACTCTGCAGGCAATTCAGTCGGATATCTGATCAGAAAAGATCTGTCCATTAAAATTAAAATGCTTCTGGCATTGTTCAGCTGGCAAAATAAGTTACTGTGATAGCATTTCACTTCTGCACACTAGGAAGTACACAAATGAAATTACACTAGGGCCTTAAGCCTGCCAAAATTTGTGCATGTGTTTAATTTTCAGCATGGGAGTGGTCCAATCTGAGGCAGGAAAAGGGCCTCAGTGACTCTGCTCCCCCGCCATGTCTAGTGGAGAGAGTTGTCATTGCACAAAAAGTAAAAGTATGTGATGGGGAAACAGTAAACTGGATTTGTCTTGTTATCTACAAGGCTAGTAACACAGATGAGGAAATGTTTGTGTAAAACAGAGGGGTCTGATTGCCCATGAATTTTCACCATGTGAAGCCATTTACACCTGTGCAAAATGGGTGTAAAATTCCACTCTCTTTTCTCAGGTGTAAATCACAAGCTGCCAGGCAATGGAGAATTAGGCCCAGGATTTTTAAGTTAATGATGCTGGTTCTACACTTAAAGATAGGTGGACATTGCTATGGCACTTGGGTGTAAAAAATTCACACCACTTCCATCAGCGTAGCAAATGCTGCTCAGATTACCTACAGCGATGGAAAAATTCTTCATTGTAGGAAGCGTCTTCACTATGGTGCCACTGTAGCACCTCTAGTGTAGACATGGCCTTAGATAATGGTGCACTATAAAGTCAGTGATAAGGAATTAGACACTGTTCTTCTGTCAGGCCTCTATTAGGCTGTGTCTGCACTTAAAGAGCTACAGTGGTATAGCTGCCCTGCTCAAATGCTTTAATGTAATGAAAAATCCACACCTCTGAGTGAGGTAGTTATACCAACCTAACCCCTTCCCTCCATGTAGACAGCTTCTCCCATCGACATAGCTACTGCCTCTTGTGGAGGTGGATTAACTATGCCAATGGGAGAGCTCTGATGAATTGGAGCATCTTCACTTAAACGCTACAGCCACAGCTGATGCATGGGGGCATGCGGGGTCAAGTCCCGTGTCTTTCTCTCACTCCCCCCCCCCAAGCTTTCAGCAAGTGCCGAGCTGCCCTGGTAGGGCTTGCTCTGCTCACCCTGCTGCCGGGGGAGGGCAGCTCTTTCCTGCTGCTGTGCCTCTCCCCCGGCACTTCCAGCTCACTCAGCCCCTCGAGGGGGTGGGCCGGAGCCACTTCTCACGCCAGCTGACTCCGCTCAGGGTCGCTGTCTGCAAGAGAGCCCAGTTGGGGAAGTGGCCCCTCCGCTCCCCGCCTGGACCCGGCTGCTGGGGACTGGCCAAGCGAGCCGGAAATGTGCTGGAGGGTAGGGGGGCTTTGGTTCACTCGGCCTCTGTCGCCAGCAGCTAGCCCAGGTGGGGAGCAGAGGAGCCACCTCCAGCCGGGCCCTCGCAGACCAGTACCGAGCTGTACAGAGGCAGCAACCCTGAGCAGAGTCAGCCGGTGTGAGAAGCAGCTCTGTCCTGCCTGGGCCCAGTTGCTGGGGACGGGCCAAGTGAGCTGGAAAAGTGCTGTGGGGAGGCGCAGCAGGAGAAGGACAGAGTCCCCCGCAGGTAACTGTGGTGGGGCGGGGAAAGCACGGAGGTCCTGGGCTGCCACAGGGGGTCGCTGGGGAAGGCGTTGGGAGCAGAGTCCCTCTGTTCAGCCCGAGGTAGGTGCATTGTCCATGCCCCTACCCATGCTGAGGTGTCCGTGAGGGTATGGGAGCTCCAGGGAGACACTAGTGCTGTGAGTCAGGCCTGGCCCAGAGGCACAGCACATGCTCCCCGCTCCTGTGACCCCAGTGGGATTGGCTGACCTGGCCCAGGGATGTGGGGTGGAATGTTCCTCCCAGAGGCGATATGTGGGGTGGTCATGTAGCTCCCCCCTTTACATTATCTCCCCCCCCCCCGTATTATCAGTCACGAGTCATCTATGTACAGCGGCACAGTGTTTTAAGTGTAGACTTGCCCACTGTCTATGCCGGGAGTTAGATTGATTTAACTACTATGGATTTTTCGCACCCCTGAGCGACGTAGCTGGGTCAACCTAACTTTTTAGTGTAGACCTGGCCTCAGTGGGTCTGAACCCCTACAAGCCTGTGGTTACATTAACTAACTTTCAGGTTTAGGTTTTTTTTTCTATCTAAACTGAGTTATAAGAATATCTGGTAAAATAATGAAAAAACTATGTTAACACTTCTGACTGAAAAGTCAGCCTGTGTCTTAAGTTAAAATGTCTCCTGTTCAGTCAGTGGTGGAGGCAGGGGGAATGGAACTGATTCTTGCAATTGTAGTTAGTTTAGTTCAGCATCGACACGAAGTATCAATGGTATTTTCAGTACATGCTTGGCCATACTGCTTTGTTCAGGGATTGAACATGACAGAAGGGAGAACGATTTTTCCACATTAAGGCTGCTTGTTAGAGTAGCATGGTTGCTAGTGCCAGCGCTGTGGCTTTCCTCTATGGCATCATCTCCCTGAGCACATGGATATTCCTTGAGTAGGATAATGCTGGCCTGGCAGCTGAGGAAGAGCCCTGGGAAGGGAATTTGGGAGTTTACAGGAGAGCAGCCACAAAATATCTGCTCTCCTGAGCTCTACCGGAAAGGAGTGTCTGAAGGGGGGGATTGCTGAATTTGGAGGAGTGGGGGAACCACTGGCTTGGGATATTTCCCCCGCACACCTCTCTCCAGCCCCATCCTCAAGATGGGCACTAAATGAGGCTGGATTCATGGGGCCCTGTCTCATTCAGCCTGCTATTTTTAATATTGCCGTATTTTCCTGTGTATGGAATTGTTACTTCAGAACTAGGGATTATCTAAGGCAGTATCGTGATGCGTACCTGGGAGAGTTAAGGTTGTGCAGGAAATCTTAATATTGACATTTCTTGACTCATCGGTGCTTAGCCACGCAGCTCTGTAACATTGCTGAGTCAGTGTGTCCTACTGAATAGAGCACTAGACTGGGGCTTCGGAGACCTGGGTTCTTTTCCTGGCTCTGCCACTCGCCTGCTGGGTGATCTTGGGCAAGGCACTTCACTACCTTGTGCCTTGGTTTCCCCATCTGTAAAATAATGAGACTGACCTCCTTTGTAGAGTGCTGTGGAAGAGCTAGGTTGTATCATAATGTAGGGTTGGATACATTTATAGAACAGGACTATTAACTCTCATTGGTCAGGTCTCAGTTAAAAATTGAAGATGTGCTGCCAGCCCCTTCACCATGTACAGACAGCTTAAGTGCTTGCTGTGCTTCCTGCTGGTGTGAAGTAAACATCCAGCCACTGAGTCACTTTGAGACATTCTGCTCCTGCCCATGCTAAAAAATTGCTCACAGGAGACAGAATAGACTTGTGTATTCCATGCATTTTCATACGCTAGGTTCTGTGGCAGTGTAGAGCTGCCTACGTCATTGCAGAGTTACATTGGCTGTGATTTTAATTGCTTTGTAGGACTTGATCTTTAAAGATGCTGAGTTCTCATCCATTCTCACGAGTTCCTTGCAGGATCAGCCTTAGTCTCGAGTCCTAGGTACAAACTAATATTTAGGGTACTTCTGCTCCCCTCACAGGGAGTGACAAATCCATGGCTGGTTTCTGCCACTTGACAGATCTTGTTCTTTGGGTTTTATTAGCAGTGTGCATGAAACCATGTGTATTGGGATTTCTCTCATTTTTGCTGCCATCACAGACTAATAATGGAAGGAAAATTTTAATCTGATCCTTGTCTCTGGATTTCCAGTTATTGCAACATGTATACCCTGTGAACTGCCACTAACACAACTTGGATGACATCTCTTCAAGTCAATGTCACTGTCTCTTCCCAGAGCCCTGCAAGTTTACTGGAATTTCATGCTTCTGCAAACAATCTCAGAATCCCTTCAGCACACATGTAACAGTTGTTTGCAACTGCAGGCAGAGTTTATAGTGGATATAATCAAACTCTGGGCAGGCTCTGCCCGCCTTGACTAATGTTATTTTCTTTATTGATTTTTCTGTCTTGTTAGCTAAACATTTGTGGCCTTGGCCTCACATATTTATTTCCATCCGAAACAGATAGTAAACAGTCTTGCTGTGTTATGATCTTTAAACAAATCTGTTATGAAGATGGCTTTCCTTGACTTACCTGTATGTGTTAGAATTGTGAACCTGCCTTACGTACAGCTAAGGACTTCCATGCTTGAAGTTGGGATGGCAGTATCATAGAGCTGATGGAGACCTTTAAAGGGGGTGTTTGCCCAGATATGGCCAAAGCAGCTGTAAGTAGGGCATTACCCTGGAAGGCGAGAGAACTCCTTGAGAATGAAGAATATGCAGTAATTGCATCAAAGGAGTCTCAACTCACCAATGGTGAGGAATAGTAACAGGTGCTGTCTTCTTTTCTGTTAATTTCCTTTGCATTTAACCTCTGTGTAACCTCAGGCAAATCTCTTTATGCCTCAATTTCCTCATCTGCAAAATGGGGATGATCAGACCTGCCTGTGGATGCCTTCATTGTTTTAGCAGAGCAAGGGCCTGATTCTGCAGTCCTCCCGCAAAACGCCTATGAAAACCAATTTCAGTTCTGTCTGAGTACGGGCGGCAGGATTGGGTTCTAAAAATATTCCAAACTTCAGTCTCTACCCCTGCCTCTTTCTGGTCTTTCCTCGATGTCTATAAAATTGGTCTGTCCGATAGGACCCCTGGGAAATAAAAATTTATCAGAGTTTGCCACTTGTCTTGTTTCTATAAATCAGCCCATCATAAGGAGGCTACTTATGCCAATAGCACTTTCTGTTTTCAAATGTTAATCCCCAGAGCGTCTCAGTCATCAGCTGCAACACTACAAATACCAAGCTGCAGCTTTTTGGAACATACTCGGGCAGTCGGGACAAGTGGCCACAACCCTCTGAGAAGGATGGTGAAGAAGTATAGGGTCTTCCCCCATGAATAAATCTCAGTAGATTCATATCTCCGCCCCACCCCCATCACTTGGTCCTAGGGCATTCCTAAATCAACAGTAGCAAAGAGCCTTTGGCTGTTCTCTGACTGGAATTTACATGTTCATTTTGAAACAGTAAAGGAATAACCTCCCATGTGCTGCTTGAAGCTAAGTAGATAAGATTGTCCCTTGCTCCACCTGCCCAGAGCAAAATGCTGCTAAGCCCTTTTAAAGCACAAGTAGCATTAGAAAACAGAAAAGGAAATCTGAACATTCCAGAGATCTTCTCTTGCCGTTTACAAGGAGAAAAGTAGAAGAACCCCTCTCTCACTAAAAGGCCTTGATTCAACAGTTCATCCCTATACAGCGAAGTACTTAAGCACATTTAAGTCTCATTAAAGCTGATAGGACTGAAGCACATGTGTAAGTGGTTTCTGAATAGGGTTGGATTTAAGCATGTGCTTTAAGCACTGGGCCTAACTCTCACTTTACTAGAGTTGAATTTATTTTATAAAGGGAAACTATATTCCCATCACCTGCTGGAGAATGGGGTAAAGATTGTTCAAAAGCAAACTCACAGTCAGGGAGGTTTTAGGCCACATAGTTTGGACATCCAAAACCTACCAACTCCAATGAGCTGTGATGAACTTAAGCAATGTAGCTTTATTGGAATTCGAATACAAATGCTTGAATGTTATGTCAGCACCTAGGGAGCTCTTCAGCCCAGTGTAAGTGATGGTAGAAATGCTGGAGAGGAAATTGAGGATATACCAAAACAATAATCTACTCTGATTGTTTCTGTAATAGTAATGGTGTTAGGGCAAATAACCAGAATTGCAGCATATCGAATCTCTTCTGCCAAAGGTGAATTGGGCAAGAAGGCTCTATTATAGGCCATGCAACATGCAAGAGACTTATTCAGCCCAGGTATGTCTCCACAGCTGCTAGTTCCCTTTCTCAGAGCAGCCCCATGTCTTGTAAATGCAGAGTTAGATTTCTTCCCCCCTCCCCTTCCCTTTACTTGCTAACCCAAAGTTCCTCTTCATTGGCTACCAAGAGCATAGCTAGGATACCTGGCCTTTTGCACTCAGCCTGGATGTGCAGATCTGGAACATGTGTGACCAGATGGCCATGGCATGGGCCTGAGTGACAGTTCCACTGCCAGTGGGGTGTAAAGAGACCTGAAAGGGGACAGAAATCATCCCCTGAGAACAACTCCCTGGGCAGAGGGTTTCACTGGCAGATGTAGAGCTGGCATAAGATGCTGACCCCGCTCCAAACCCTCACTGTAGGTGCACTGGGGGGATTCTGTGCTATGCTCTGCTTTCCAGGGTCCATGGGGGCCGTGGAAAGCAAAGCATAAGTTTGAGCAGCCTCAAAGCATGTCCTCAAGGCCACTCTAACTTGCACCAGAGGATGGGCAAGCCCCTGCACAGCCCCACAACAGGGGAAGCACAAAATTGGCCACCTTTGCACCCTGGCTCTGTCCCTACCCCTGTCGCAGAAACTTAGTAATGGAGAATCAGGCCCACTGTTTCTTTAGAATTGGGCCCTATGTTAATTATGATAAATGTACGTCATTAGTTACTTTGCAAACTTAAGACAAATAAGGCAGGTTTAGAATGGGAGTATAATTCAGAGCTGATAAAACTATTCCTGGACAAATCAAATTAAGCCCTTTATGGCAGCTATTCAAGCCACATCTTTTCAGATGAGAACGTTGCTTCCCAGGGCGCAGGCATGAAGACTGAAAAATGTGTATTTATATATCCGGCAACCCCTCCAGCTGACCTGTTTGAGGCAGTGAACTGTGCTATTAGGACAGAAAAGAATAATTTGAAAAGCTACATGAAACGGGCTCATTTAACAGAATGAGGTGTGGGGGGGAAGGGCCTGCCCTTGATCAAGATTTAGGAAGCAAAAACCATAAATACATTGGGGTGGAGGGGACTATTTTTAGTTGACTTTAAAAGAAATCCCTAGTCTTGATAGCTCATGTCACGCGCACTTAACTCACAACTGACTGACCCGGGGCTTTGATTTAACATCAAAAGATGCAGTGTGCCAGAAGCGTAACCACATACTGGGCTCTGCTGTTCCTCTGGCTAAGATCTGCTATCCTCAGTGTCTGAGACTGCCCAAATCAGCATCCTAGCCATGGCCAGGAGACACCTGCTCCTCAAGGGCCCAATCCTGCAGCCCCTTACTACAATCATTTCTCCCATGCCCAATCGCAGAAAAATCCAGGGGATTACCTGTGTGAGGTAAGGGTCTGTGGGAGTAAGCCCTAAAGGAACAGCATGGGCCTGATTTTTCATGAGCACAGAGTTCCCTCAACTCCAGTGGAAGCTGCAAGTGCTCAGCACCTCTGAAAAAATCACACCCTGAAGGTCAAATCCTCAGCTGGTGTGGACTGGTGTAACTGCACTGCAACCAGTGGAGCTATATGGAAGGGTCCATCACTGAAGAGCTGGCTCTAAGTATCCGTGAATTCCAGCCCATCTTTCCTTTCCTTTCCCCAGTTACTGCTTTACCAGGAGTCATTAATGCACCTCCTTGAATTCAGGTAGTCTGACATCTGATCCCTTTTCTAATTAACTCCATGCTTTTTGTTGGTAAGGCAGCAGCCTCCACCATCCCCAGCCACCCCCAGTTGATTCTTTCTTTTGTGCTATGGTTGCTAAAGCTATTAATTCATGGCACCTGAGCAGAGGCAAAGAAATTAATATGCAAATAAGAAATCAAGAGCCCTCTTCAACTTATCTTATCTATTCAAATGCTCTGAGCAGCTGGAGGTACAGCTTTTCCATGGGAAATTAAATATTCACTTGGTGATTATGCCCATGTTTAAAAAAACTAGTCACTTCAGGCCAAAACCTGCAACTCCTTGGTCCCATGAGTAGCACTCACAGCATTACATTTGTAAGTAGGGTTCACAGGTTCCAGTCCCTAATATGTGGGCAAGCACATAGGCAGTGAGGTCATGTATTGGAAAGAGCCCTCCTTACCTGGAGCCTTTACCAAAAAAAAAAAAATGTGAATTCAAACTCTAAGGTAGAATCTTTGCACTAACTTGCATCTTCTAACCTGGGGCTGGTCCCTGAAGGACTCTGGGAGAGGAGGCAGAGGAGAGAAGGCCAGAGGCAAAGTAAGCTGCATGTTTCCCCGGATCCTTCCCCCACCCATGCACTGAAAATGTGCTTCCACGCACATGGGCTCATGAGTTCTTGAAAGCCACCTGCCTTTCTTCCCTCCTTCTGCAATGCCATTTAATGAACTAGCTCTGGGAGCCTCTGACAGGCACAGGGCCATGGGCTGAGGCTACAACTTGCCACCCCAGGCCTTTCTGTGCTCACTCAGTGGTTAAAGTAAGGGCTTGTCTAGACACAGAAGTCAGACTGTTTTAACAACACCAGTATATGATAATTAAAGAGGTACAAGCCTCTAGTGGGGATACCGTCATACTGGTATAAAAGGGCTGATACAGGCATCATCATGATGTGGCGGGGGAGAAGCTATATCGTAAAAGGCACATTTATCCTAATGTAACTGCATCCACTGTAGGGGTTGTGCTGGTATAATGATTTTAGTAGCAAAATCCCACCCCTAACCCACATAGTTGTACTGGTACAAAACTGTATAGGCTGGGCCTAAGCTGAAACAATCACACCCCAATCTCCTCACACCAGCCAAGGAGGAGGGAAAGTGCTGCTTGGATAAGCCAGGGAGAGGAGGGGCAGCTCCTCTCTGCTCCCCACTTCTCAGCCGTGAGAGTATGTGCCTCACAACCCTGTAGACACCATATCCTCCCCACACCCTGAGCAGCATGCAGCCTTTGGCTGAATGGGGGAATAGGGGAAGGGAACCAAAAAGAACAAATCCCAAAAATAGTAGGCTGGGGGGGAGGCAGGAAAAAACTACACCGTAAAGAAAAAGAAACAAGTGGGAGTGGGGAGGAGTGACAGGAGGGAGTGGAGAGAATAAAAGGGGAGACAAAGGCAAGTACATGAGGACGTGCAATGAGGCGCGCAGAGTAGGGGGAGTGTCCCTCCACCAACCCATCACTGGGGCGGGGTAACAATAACAAATTGGGGACCACTGAACTGATGTATTGGAAACACTCGAAAGAAAAAAGCAGAAAAGGTGCCATATTGTTTGCTATTCTCTGGGAATGCAAAATGTCAGCATGGGATGGATAGAGACCCCAGGTGACTGGCTCAATGCACAAACTGTTATGTACAAGCCTGTCAGTCAGTGGGAAGCCATATGTTGTGATGGAATTTATTTTCCCACTAGGTAACTTGCCAAATCCTTGACATCGTAACAAAGTGTTGTGCTTGCTGCCAATCATCTCCCTGCCTGTTAGTGTAAATGCACCATCTTTAGCTCTGGTGGAGTTTGAATCAGACTGATGTACACATTATTGTAAGTTGAAAGCAAAAGAAACAAATGTGAATCAATGGATTACAATGTTATAGCACAATACAGGGTACCAGTGTTCCTACAGTGGTGGTGATACATGATTGTGTCTTAGGCCCCAGCCTGTGAAATTAGGGGCTGTGCCTTTAAGGACTGAGCTTTCCAGACAAAGAGTCTGGGCTGGGTGCTATGAAGGTCTTGTGGTTACGCACAGTCAGTGGGAATCAGATATGGTATAAAGATGTTATCTAGCTGCTGATAATAACTGATATAACTCTCTATATAGGTAATGCATATGACAAAATATATGATGTAATAGATTTGATTTAGCCGCTTCACTGTTTTTATATCAGTAATTAGTCTCTTATGTCCCTTTACTCTTGGTGGAGAGGGGATTCCTGTCTGACTCTAACATAAAATAAAATAAAAATATATGGAGATATACCTATCTCATAGAGAGATCATTGGGTCCAGCCCACTGCCTTCACTAGCAGGACCAAGTACTGATTTTTTCCCCAGATCTGTAAGTGGCCTCCTCAAGGATTGAGCTCACAATCCTGGGTTTAGCAGGCCAATGCTCAAACCACTGAGCTATTCCTCCCATAGCTGCTACAGATGAAAGTAATGGAGTCCTTTTAGCCGTGATGGTTTTACTTGTTTCTAAAGCATAGACATTGACACAATAAGTATTTTGGATGCTGTTATTTTTCTCATTTTTATATCTGGTATGCTGTGGCCACTTAGACCCCCAACCCTTCATATCTGCATGGGTACAAGTGTTTGCATGGATCAGCTAGCAGAATCTAGCCCTAAAGGTAAAGGAATGACGAAGCCATGCTGGGTATTACCATTTTGAATTGCTGGATCTATTTCCCTGTGGTATGCATGTATTTTATCCAGTCATTCCATTCATGATTTGGTGCCAGCACTTGTGGCTCACAAGCACCACAAACTGGGCTTCCATTTCCATTCCACCAAAGTCACCGTAAGTGTCTGATGAGTATTGGGGTAAGGCTGCAAATTCACCTCTGTCAGTGATCTTGTATATTTATGTCCCTTGTAAAGTCCTTCGAGATCTACTGATGAAAAGTGCTATATAAGCGTTAATATTCTATATGTGGGGTCTACGGGGTAGTGTGCATGTGCCACTTTCTTTGGAATTCCATGAGTGCCTGGTGCCTTGCTGGATTGGGCACTTACTTGCTGGACATGTACTATATTTACGCTAATACTTTAACTGTATCACTGAATGTATTAACCTTATTTTAGGATATTGCAGATTATGTACTATGTGCATTTTATGACTTTTAAACCAAACTTTGTACTTTTGGATAATTTAAGCATTATACCCAGATGTATAGAGACTCTTTCCTTAACCTACGTATTAAATAATTTTAACATAAGCTTTAATACAAATTTCCCTCCCACTGTTACTAATAGACAAGAGCTTTCTCCCATTCCACCATAGCCAACGTAGTGACACTGGTTAGAATTTTCCTCCTCAGTACTTCACATCTCAAAACACCCCCGTGAGGTAGGTTTGTGTTATGAGCTCACTGACACTAGTACTAACTGAGAGAGAGATGTGAAGTGATTTGCTCGTATTAGAGCTGGGAGTATGATTCATGAACTTCTGCTTCCCCGCTCTGTCTCAAGAGTAGCAGTAGGTGAAGAATGTCCTCCCTGGATGGCAGAGGAGATAGAGTGCAGGCAATATTACCTCTGTGCCTCTTTTTATTACAAATCAGGGGAGTAAGTCATTCCAGCCCTATTCTCAGTGGTAGGTGACTTCTGATCAGGGAATAGGTAGAGGACAGGAAAAAGCCATGGAATGAGGGATTATGGGAAGGTACTGGAGGACTAGCAGCCCTTGGTTGTTGTGTCCTAGCCCTAGAGAGAGCCTGAGTGAACAGCTATGCTCTGCCCTGTATTCCGGACCATGGTGCTAAATCATACAGTTGTCACCACTACATGTGAATGAGAGGAGTTTGCATCTGAAATCTGCCCATATGAAAAGGATGAGAAAAAAATCTCCCAGGGCAAACTTGATAAAATTACACTTTTTATTTATCAGAAGAACAAATGAAACATCCCAAACAGGCACTAAATCCAACAAATGAAAAAAAGCTATCAGGAGACCTAAAAATACTCAGAGCATTTCACAAGAAAAAACATCCCCAGCGGTGTGTACAAGCAGTACCATGTTTATTTCCCCTTTTCCCCAAAGCTCTTCCTGGTACTTGGAAATACAACTGTGCCAGGCTGTCTCGGGGAAGTCTATTCCACCTCACACAAACAGGTATTTGGGACTGGGTTTCTATAAGGGATATTTGGCTGAAAACAAAAAGGTGAGAACTGCACACACACACAAAAAAGCAGGTGCTAGCTTCAATTAGCGAGAGAAAAGACTAACAGAGTGGCTCGTTTTAATACAGTGAGCCTTACAACTTAGGGTATGTACTCTATCCCTTACCTGTGGAGCTGATTCAGTCAGTCCTCACTGCTGAGCGTTGCCTGGGGCCTGGCTTCTGATATGCAAAGTACAAAGCTGCTGGGGCTGAGAGGGAAGGAAAAAATCAGGCTGAGCATTTCTTTCCTTCTATTCATACTTCAGAGGATGGAGATGGGAGCGGCCTGAGAATCTGCACAGGAGCCCTTGGGCTCCCAAGAAATATCCTGTGCTTATGGCTAGTTCTGTTCTTGCCCAGTGATAGATGGCTTGGCCACTCTGTCACATGCAGGCACATATGTCATATATATTATGGAGTGCAACCGTTCATTTCCTGGGGACAATATTTCTTGTGGCAAACTACCAGGGTTTGTGCTTCTCTTTAAAGTTGTTATTAAGCCCTGTGTTCACACAGTGCTAGAGCTCTGTCTCTAATTGCACCTGCTGGGTGAGAGACAGTCAAAGCAGGCCTACCCTGGGAGAAGATAGGGATGTTGTGAGCACAGGGGCAATTGGTTGACCAGCAGTATATACAGATGTCAAACGGCTTGCTACTGCACCCCTGGAAACAATGGACAGACAGTAGCAGCTCATAGCTGGAGCAGATGAAGCGTGTCATCCAGGAGTACTGGCTGCCTGCCTGACTTAGGCTCTTCCAACCTCTGTGCATGTTCTGCTGAGAGAAGGCAGGCCTGGATGGTGGCTGTCGATAGCATAGTTCATGTTTATTTACAGCTGGTTGTTGTTACCACTGACTTGACATGCATGACTTGTCTTACTTCACCATGTGTCATTTGCTGGACGTTATGGTGCTTCTAGATAAATCCACGCAAAAAACAAAAGCAATTACGCTTATTTGGTTAGTGGGTTATAAAACTGATAGGCATCAGTGTGGCTGAATCTGGCCCTTGGACGGTGTTTTACTAATGCAAAATAAATTACATTGAAATAACCTAACTGGTGACTTATACACGTAGCTTATAACAACATTATTTTGTAGCCCATCTTCAGATTGTGGGTTGACTTTAAAGGGGCTATACCAGCCTACACCAGCAGAGGGTATGTCCCACCATAGCAATTCTGTATTACACTGTAAAATACCTTTTAGTGCTCTATTTTGTTTCTTCTTCTGCCGCCCCTGCCACAACCTTCCTATATCTCTCCAATTAATTGATCATGTCTTCTGAAAAAAATCTCTTGTGCTTCTAATTTTCCTTGCCCACTACCATTAGCCTTACATATTAGTGAACGCTTCTGTTTATTTACCATGAAATGTCCTCGCAAGGCTATTGCTTTCATTATAGTACATGGAATATTGTATAATTTAAATGTAGCAAAGTGTTTTCAGGTAAAGTTTGAAGGAAGTTTTACTAAATATAGGCCCAGTTCTGCAAACACTTATGCATGTACATAACTTCATGGACTATAGTTAACAAAGGAAAACTAAGCAATATACTTCTCCCTGTGAGCTAGGGCAGGACTTCCCCACTCTTGAATTTGCCCCGTGAAACAAATAACACCCCCTGTGTCTTTGTTTCTTGGAAGTCACATGTCATGTCACATATTGCACTATGTCACAAGCACTCAATATTGTGTTGCAGGCATGACTCTGCAACAAGTTGCTAAGTGTCCCAAAATAAAACAGGAGCTTTTAAATTGTAAAAATTGTGACTAACTGCAAAATGGAGATTCTAGTTCAGTGGTTCTTTTTCTTTAGTAATGTCTAGGAAATCTCAGGCTAGCTCTTTTCGGGTCTTGAATCGGGAGTTCTCTGACAGGGTCCTGTTCTTCCCAAGTCCATTCGACTACTCTGGGGCATTCCAGGAGCTCCCAGAAATGTCTCTTAGCACTTGATCCTGGAAGGTGCTCAGCACCATCCGTTCCCAGTGGCTACAGTGAGTGATGGTTGTTCAGCATCTTTCAAGAAGTACTCAGAGCCTTGGAGGATCAGGTTCAGAAAGGGCCAGACTCTGACTCCCACACTCAGAATGAACAGTGTCTTGTTTCCCCAGGGGTCCCACTAAAATCAGTAGGGCCACTTAGTGAGTAACGTACTGTGCCACAGGAATAAGGGCACCAGGTTCTGACTCAGACGACATGCTTAATTTCACCTATTTGTCGGATAATGAACAAAAACCCCTCTCCTCTGGGCTCTGAGGCCTAAGGCATGGATGACTGCTGTGCTTTCCCAAGTTAGACACAATCAGTGATACCTGTTGCAGCCATTGAGGCTGTGCTGGGCCTGCCCTGGTGGCCTCCTGACAGACTGCAGTATTCAGCCACCTTACAGACATGTTCTGGAGGTTCCCAGGATACTACCCAACCATCAACCCTGAGCAGGTTTATACCTGTTACTGTCTTTGCTTGAGGCGCAGGCAAAGGAGCAAAGTCAGAGTGCCCAGTAATGATTCCCTCAGGTTCCTAACCCCAAACAGGCAGTGTCCAGTGATAAGGATTCTCAGACTCTGTAAAGGAAGTTAGGAAAGGACAGACATAGGTTCTTTAGTCCTTCAGTTCATAGGGAGTTCTGCTTTCATCAAAACTGTCGGATTAGGCCCCAAAAGAGTGCACTGGCCAGTCTTTTCAGACAGGAAGAAAAGGGGGAGAGAAACTGATCTACAAGAACTGATCACAGGACAGATCATCTCTGGCAAAAGACAGTCATTCTTACTGAGATGGCCATAATTGTTCAGACCCCGGAGGGAACTATGCTGTGGGGGAGGGCAGACACCGTTTGCATGGTTGATTCCTCTGGGATTCTGTCTCAGAGGGTAACTTCAGAACCCCTCTGCAAGAGGCTGCTCAGAAGTAAGCGGAATCAGTGCTTTTGGGCCTTCACTGCTGTCTCAGAGTCTGTTAGTGGAGCATCTTGTGCTAGCACAACTCCCCCTCTGGGCAGACTTTGTCACAGTAAAGAAAAGTGGATTAATAGATAATTAGAACACTGCTTTGCAACACTAGCAACTGCATTAAGCTGACTTTTCCAATAGACCTTGCTAAGGGGGTTGAAAATCCTAATAATGCATCCTACGGGTCAAGCAATGCTCACAAGCCCTTCTCCCTCACTGCAGTGTTTGATGAAATGCATTGCAGTTACTCATATCTGTGAACTGATGGGAGCTAGAAAAGGAGGAAGCTATGGAACAATTACGTCAGGTTTATCAGCACCTCTATGACCTTTAGCGTGAGGGCACAATCCAGGGAGTTGCTGAGTGCCCTCAGTTTCCACTGACTCCCATTCTCTTCAGTGGAAGTCTCATGTGTTCAGTCACTACTGCGAGGCCCTCAGGACCTTCAAAATGAGGCTCAATATTAGGATGTTAAATACCAGGTGACTCATATAAGCGTGAATAAGCAATGATCCAAAAATAGATGGTGGGTGTAATGCTCAGGGCAGACGACCTCGAACAGGAAACAAACCAGCGAAAGGCAAAGACTCCCTAGTACATGACTGTGAGATGAGAGCCAATATTTACTCAGCTACTGATCCGTGCACGCCATAGCTCATTGGGGTGGTGGGTCCAGTTAGTTTAGAAAACTATTCACCTGGCTGGGGATCCTTGCAGTTTAGGCCCTGGATACCTGCCGATTCCTGGCATCCGCTGCTTTTTCTGACCTCTTTCCACCCCTTCTGATTCATGGATTCCTGCTCCACCACCCTGTCTAGTTTTGAATCACTTCTTAAAATGAGTCCTGAGGCAGAATCTCAGGTTTTGTGTGTTACTCTTATTAAATATCTTGCCTCCCTCTGACAACATTTAAGGGCTATACACTGGCAATCTGACTGTTCCAGTTAATGCTGCAGTGTGGATCCAGATAGCCAGGTGCTGACCTCTCATAAATGTAAACCAGCTTCTTCATTACTGCAGGAGAAATTGGCCTTGCAGCAAAGATACTCAGAGCTGACATAATACATTGGAGACTCCATAAGATGAAAATACTGTGAATAGTCATCTGTTTGGAAAAGGTACAACAGCTTGATCGCTGTAACAGTCAATACACTTCAGACAACAAATGGAAACTTGGCTATAATAAATGTCAGCCTTCATTTATGCCACAATGCTATTGGTATTGAAGCAGATTTGAATTACTTATGATATTCATGCTGATTCAAGCCAAGATATGGGTGGTGTTTTTGAAAAGTGCATGCACACCGCTTGGGCACACAACCCCGCCCCAGCGGTGTACACTGCATTCATATCTATATGTGCATAGAACCAACTTGCATTTGTGCACTGGGACGGTTAGGCAAGTTCACTTAGATGTACAGCTCTTTTGAAATGTGGGCCTCTGTCTTTGGTTAAATTTATAAGAATCCTTTTGAAGAAGTAGCCGCAGAAGGTAAGAATATTAGAGTACAAGCCTGCAGTGTGTAGGAGAGACTCAGCATCCCTGACGGGCAGCCATTTTGAGAAATATGGACTTCCCTTATCTGCCTTTTGACTTATGAGAATGGAGAATATTGGTCCAGTGAGGGTGAGAAGAGGAATAATTCACATTGAAGACAGGCATGTGAGATATTGAGTTGGGGTCACCAACATGGAAAGTAATAAACTAACATTTTGGCTGGACTTGGTTCCACTTACAGGTTTGTTTAAATGTGGGGACATTATGTTAGAGCGGTGCCCATTATGCTGATCAATATTGTCTCATTCTTTCCTTTTACACCCCCATCTGCCTGCCTGTCTAACCACCTGTTCTGTTGTCTTCTCTTTAAATTGTAAGCGTCTTAGGATGGGGAGCATCTTTCTGTTCTGTGTTTGTACAATACCAAGCATAGTGGAATCCCTGAGTCATGATTGGGGTTCTAAGGTGCTACCACAATGCTACTAATATGTGATGGCAAAACACCTGAACCACTTGCTATATCTGTCCATGTGGAACAGCCACGTTCTGTAGAATTTAAGCTTGCATTTCAAAACAAATATAAGTTCTAGCCCACGTGGTTGTGAAGAAAACCTTCTGAACCCAAACCAAACATAAACCAATGCAGTGATGTCTTCCTGAATCTGCAGATGGTCTGAAACAACAAGGGGGGGAAGTGAGGGGGAACTCAACTCACACTCAATTGTTCTCATTATCAAAGAACAAGCTCAGAATAAGCTGTTGAAGAGAGAGAGAAACTTAACTTTTCTGTAAAGGGTGAGATTTTCAAAAGTATTTAGTGCTTTTGAAGATCCCACTAAGCATCTATCTGCTTAATTCCTTTGAAAATCTGACCCAAGTCCTATCAGACTCAATTCACTAAATGGCACAACAGTACAATCAAGCTATACAAAGCACTTGAGAAGAGTTATCTCATTGTTTTACAGCCTTCCTCCCCAACTCCCTAGCTGAGTGACAAGTAATCTCAGTGATAGTTGCTCCTGAAACTGACAGCTCTCCTAATAGTTTTTTGCTTGGTAAATACCCACCTGTTGGGGGCAAGAAATCCTAAGCAGCAGGCGTAACCTTCTGAAGCGTGTGGAACTGTTTCAGGCCTCTTGCTGACTTGCTCCCTTGTACTCCTGAGTGCAAGATAAAATAGGGGGGCTGAATGAGTGTGGCAGAGGAGACAAAGCAATTAGTTGTGTTCCCTCCCACACTGTCTTTGATCTTACTCTTGCTATTAGGCAGGAATAACTTGGCGGTTGCAGAGCATTGCTCTCACTAACGCAGAATTGACGTACGTCTGTGCTGCCCACTTTTATGTGTGTTTATTTCCACAGCATGTCACGCTTGGATTGTACAGGGTCAAAGCCCTTGGAGTTTCCAACACACCTTCCTCCTGGAAGGAAGGGGAGGCATTTGCAGCAGTGAGCAGAGGAGATGGCCCTCCAAATGTCTAGCTGTCCTGAGATCTGAAGGGAAACCCCAGAGCATCACTGAAGGACTGGCCTTCCTCGCTACTTCACAGGGACCCCAGGCCCTGCCAGATGGGTCCCCTAAGGTGGCAATGGTCTTCCTGCCTAAGGAGGCTGGGCACAGAGCAAGTCAATGCAGAGTTGTAGCAGGAATTACCCAGTTTTGCAATGGAAGGGTGCTGTGAAGAGTGAATGACCCTCAGCTCTGCCTTCCCGAAGCCCCAATCCTGCAGCATTTCGGAGGGGCTTCTGCAAGTTGGAATGAAGGTGAATGCCTTTTAAGTGTTTCTTCCCATTAAGACCTTCCTTTAGCCATGCTTGGCCAGTATTTATGTACCTTTCATCCCTGCTGCTCCTAGAAACAGGTTTGATGGTTTGGCTCCATGTCTAGAGTTGAAAGAATAGTGTATTAACCCATTGCACCAACTTTTCCTGTGCTGCCATCTTCTCCACAATGTAAGAAAAAAATACCCTCTAACCAAAGCGCATTTGCCTGGGAAAACACGGAATCTATTCTATTTCAAAATCTCTTTTGCTCCAGTTCTATAAACACTGCATCTTGGGTTTTCTTTGCTCTCTATTTCAAAATTGCTCATCCAGCCCTCAGCAAATGATATGGTTAATGGGTCTCACAAGCTTGGTTTACATTAAGAAATAATTATCTGTTATCAGAGAAACCATTCCAGGATGATCCGAGCATGTGTTATGAGTAGCACACAAAGGCATGTGCGCTTGTGTATTGCCAGTGAAACTACTTCATCATCTGTGGGTTCCACCTGTATTTCCCTCACACATGCACAGCCCCTGAAGGGCTCACAAATCATACTTTGCAAGACCTCTGCTGACAAAGGTTTGCCTAAAAGCAGTTGCAGTGGCACAAGGCAGAACAACTCCCGCTGCAGTGGACAGACCACAGCCAACACAACTTCCAAACTGGTCTATGCTGTCCAGGAAGGGGGCATGGCCAACACACCTCCAGACACAAGTTGAAAACTTCACAGGGAGCTCTAATGCATCATCTCTGCCTAACTTCTCCTGGGGAGAAAGGGAAGTGGGCCTAGTAACCCCAACCCCCAGAGACACTGGACCTTGATGATGGAGGAGCAGGGGAGGGTGCAATGTGCATCCACCATGGCAGCTGGAATGAATCAAATCCCACGGCTGCAGTCGTTGAACTAGACAAGGCTTTTGCATTCAACCAGAGTAGATACGCAGTGGGGCTGTCAAGTCTGAAGAAATAACAAAAGCAAAGAATGCTCATCAAAATGAAATGTTCATGGAGAAACATTCTTGGAGCTGATCTTGCACCTCCATGCTTGGAACTCCCATCGACTTCTAGGGGGAGTTCTCCTCAAAGGATCAGACCTATTAGCTGTCACTAGAGAACTGGCATGTGTACCTGTATCTTCTAATATGGAATTAATACCCTTCTTCCTGTAGAATAACATCTGTCAGCCCCACTTTTAGGGACACTTATAACAACCATTTAAAATGACAATGAGAATTGCTCGTTCTTGCCACTGCTGCATGTCCGTCTGACTTGACATTATGTCCCTAAGGAAAATCTATTCATGTGTCTGTTACTGTTAGTTCACCTCATGACAGGCCATCAACTCAATGGTCATATGTTGTGGGTCTGCATGTATGCAAAAGAGGTGAAACAATTTCATGGCACAGCAGTGCTAGCACAAAAGGTCAGAAAACATGATGTTTGGATCTGGAGTTGCTCTGAGGAATGATTGAAAGAATTATGGGAGGCTGCCTGTGTGCTGGTGTGTGTGTGTCTTTATGTTCACTGCCAGTGCACAGGTGTCTGAGATGCATCTGTCTATGTCTCATTATCACATCTCATTCCCACATCTGTTATAGTGCCAAACAAGGTGTATGTTTGGTTATGAAAAGTGTTTTAAGGGTGGATGCATTACTGCATGGGAGATGCTGCAGTACCATATCAGTCACTGCTCTTTCTTCTTTTCAGTCAGCAGATTAATGCTGGAGATAAGCCAGAACTGGACCACCATCTGTGAACTCTCCTGACATTTGTGGAGTTTCAGATCTCAAACTCTCTTAGTCCAGGCCTGTTGCCAGGGTCTGTTCATGTAGTGTTACCAAACTTATAGTACAGCTTCCCCAAGCCCCACCTCTACTGTATTGAAAAGCTAATCTGGGGCTATGTGCCTGGCCCTGGTGGGTGCTCACATTCAGTGGGGAAGATGGCCTTCCCCAACTTAGTGCCCCTGTGCAGGGACAACACACAATCAGATTTCCCAGAATGAGAGCTGCTCTCTGTTAGCCCCTCTGGACACCAGGTACCTGAAAAGGCCTGGGGAAGGAGGACATGGCCAGTGGCCCTCCCCCCCCCCCCACACCTTCCTTTGTAGTGTCCACCAAAGCTGCCCAGGTGTGGCAATGGCACATGGTGTACCATTGGAAAAATGGCAGCCCTGCTGCTCCTGCAGCCTGTGCTCCCTGGGAGCTCTCAGAAAGAGTGAAAGTCCTGGAGGACTGAGTGACTTCTTCTAGGGTGTTGCCCTTCCACCTCACGCATGCAATCTCCAGGGCAAGCTGTGAATGTTTTGAGTCATGTTCCTTTAGGATGAGACAGAGCAGAAGTTTGGGAGCTCCTGGTTCCATGGCATTGGATCTCGACGCTTAACAGGCCCAATCCTGCAAAGCGCCCACAGCTCTGGCTGAAACTTGGAGGTAAGTAGAGGCCCCTTCCACCCTGGGGGCACAAGATCCCCAGCAGGCCCTTCTTCTCTCATTAGAGTGACCATATTTCCCAAAAGGGAAAATGGGACACTACCTGGGCTATAGCCCAGGGCCCCCCTCCCGCATCCGTGTGGGGCTGGCCTGAGCCCTGGGAGTCCCCCCACACACATGGGGCTGGCCTGAGCCACCCGCCCGCCCAGGGACAGCCTGAGCCATTGGCTTGAGCCACTTCCCTCCCCTCCCTTCCTCCCGGCACGCTGGTGCTCACCCAAGCCTTCCCTCCCCCTATCCAGGACTGGCGTCACTCTCCGCCTCTCCCCCCGTACATCCCTCCGCACCTTGCTAGGGGTCACACCCCACTTTTATTTGCAAAACCAGTTTTGTCAAAAAACTTGGGCCAGCTGGGACACGGCAAAAACGGAATATATAGTCACCCCATCTCTCATCTATGTGGGCTGGAGGCAGCAACGCAGCACCTTCAACTCACAAAAGCTATGTAGGCCTTGACCCCTGGGAGAAAACGCAGGCAGCAGAACAGCACCCGCCGCTCATTAACAATAAGTGAAATATTCAGTTTGGGTTTTAGTGGTGGTTCTTGTTAAAGCCATACCTGGATCATAGATAATATTCCCTTCCCTCATGTATGTTCTATTTCCTCCTCCTCCTCCTCCTCCCTGCTCTTTGGCACATCACCCATTTCCAGCATTCCCTTTCAGATGCAAATTTCTCCCCAAATAAGCATTGCTGACCAAGTTTTCTCCCAAGGTTTGCACGTGTTCATTAGCTGCTCTGCTGTAGGGCCAGGAACTCAGATACCACAGTGATGATTGCTGTATGAAAATCAGAATAGGCCCCTTTTAGAAGTGCTTCATTACTACACAAGTTAAGAAAGACCCTTTATATGCACCTCAAGACAGAGAGCCAGATCTTTAAACAGCATATATACAGAACACAAAACAGAGATTAAAGTCCACATTTTACAGGCTGGACACCACATGTCGCAACATGCAAACATGCTTTTATTTACTCTCTGCAGGCAGAGCCAGTCTTGTGATTTTTTTTCCTCAGCGGTGCAGGCATCATTTGGGGCATGGTTTGACAGTAATCAAACAACAAAAAGGCAATCAGTAAACAATACATTTATAACAAAAAAAGGTAGGGGCTCAAGAAGCTGCCCCATTTGATTGTGCATGCATGACTGTGCGGGCTTGTCTTCACTGCAGAGTTAACGTGGACCTTTAGTGTGAGGTTGCCTCAACCCAGCTCCCATCCACAAGAATAGGGTGATCAGATGTCCCGATTTTTATAGGGACAGTCCCGATTTTTGGGTCTTTTTCTTATATAGGCTCCTATTACCCCCCACCCTCATCCTGATTTTTCACACTTGCTGTCTGGTCACCCTACACACGTATAACACTTCCACCCAAGAGGGGTGGTACTTTACTCTCAGGCTAACTGGTCTGACCTGGGATGTAGGCATAAGCCCAAGTGCTGCTAACATTCCAGCTGATAACCTGCCCACTTTGCAGTGAAAATGCAGGTTAAACCACCTTTGTGCTGATAGTCCTCCAAAACCTTCCCACGACTCTGTGTGCCTACCAGGAGAGATCAATTCTCCTACAATTCACTGGGAAAGAATTATAGAATGGTCCATCTTACTGCAGTGCTAAAAACCATTGGATATGCCCCAGAATTCCTAGTAACACACACAAATGAGTACAGCACCCGTGTGTACACAGTTGAGTGGACATGCTTCAATGCAGCCGTGCAGTGTGCATGCTTACACTCAGCTAGGTCACGGTGACACTCCTGGTGCTGATCCCCTGAGTTAACTCCACAGTGAAGACACCCTGGGAGGCTAAACCCTGCAGAATATATATGATGAATCTAAAATACAGAGGCCTTGAATCTGCTGCTATTTGCACATCAAAACTCAAATTAGTCAAGAACAATTGCAGCTGAAAATTAGTTTCTTGCCACACCCAAAAAAGCTTTCCAGGACAGTTTGTAGCCTCTGCACATACAAATAACAACTGTGCCACATGCTGCACACAGAAAAGTGGGATCACACATACCGAAATGTATACTGTCACCTGCTTTCTTTATGCATTAAATGAAGTGTGAAGATGTTTTAAGACTTTCATACTGTTGATAATGATAATGTAGTGCTGTACTATATGTTTGAAACACTTCTTTTTTTTTTTGCCAGGGAAATCAACAGGCCTTCTACAATCCAGAGAACCCAGTGCAGGGGTGGGCAAACTTTTTGGCCCGAGGGCCACATCGGGGTTGTGTGACTGTATGGAGGGCTGGGTAGAGAAGGCTGTGCCTCCCCAAACAGCCTGGCCCCCGTCCCCTATCCGCCCCTCCCACTTCCCACCCCCTGACTGCCCCCCCTCAGACCTCCCGCTCCCTTACCCAACTGCCTCGCTCTCTGCCCCCTTACCAGCAGCAGGAGCTCGCAGCCGCGACACCCGGCCAGAGCCAGCTGCGCTCCCCACACTGCCCAGGGGAGCAGCGGGCCAGAGCGCAGCCCACACAGCGGCGTGGCTGCAGGGGAGGGGGGACAGTGGGGGAGAGGCTGGGGACTAGGATCCCCGGCTGGGAGCCCACCACAGTTTGCCTATGTCTGACCTAGTGCATACTCTGAGAAAAGGCTAATTATGTGGGACCTTAGCAAAATTATCATAGAATCTTAGAAATGTGGCGCTGAAAGGGACCTCTAGAAGTCATCAAGTGCAGCCCCCTGCACTGAGGCAGGACCAAGTAAACCTAGACCATCCCTGATAGGTGTTTGTCTGGCCTGGCTGTTCTTGAAAGTATCCAGTGAAGGAGATTCCACAACCTCCCTTGGAAGCCTACAACAAGTAGGCTTAACTGCCCTTATCGTTAGAAAGTTTTCCCTCAGATCTAACCTAAATCTCCCTTGCTGTAGATTAAACCAATTACTTCTTGTTCTACCTCCCGTGAACACAACTCGTCACAACAGTCCTTGATATAGCAATCTTTATATTTGTAATTAGGTTCCTCTTAGTCTTCTTTTCTCAAGACTAAACATGCCCAGTTTTTCTTAACCTAGTCGCATAGGTCAGGTTTTCTAAACCTTTTATCATTTTTGATGCTCTCCTCTGGACTCTCTAATTTGGCCACAATTTTCTTAAAATGTGGCACCCAGAACTGGACACAGTACTCCAGCTGAGGCCTCACACATAGAGTGGGACATTTATCTTCCATCTCTTTCATATAACAGTCCTGTTAATACACCCCAGAATATTAGCCCTTTTTTTGGCCACTGCATCACATTATTGATTCATATTCAATTTGTGATCCACTATAACCCCCAGATCCTTTTCAGCAGTACTACCACCTAGCCAGGTATTCCCCATTTTGTAGTTGTGCACTTGATAATTTTTTTTCTTCTTTGCACTTGTCTTCAGTGAATTTCATCTTGTTGATTTCAAATCCACTCTCCAATTTGTTATGGTCATTTTGAATTCTAATCCTGGCCTCCAAGGTGCTTGCAACCCTTCGTGGCTTGGTATCATTTGCAAATTTTCTAAACATACTCTCCACTCTGTTATCCAAGTCATTAATAAAAATTTGAATAGTACTAGACCCCTGTGGGACTTGCACTAGATATGTCTTCCCATTTTGACAGTGAACTGTTGATAACTATTTTTTTAGTACAGTCGTTTAGTCAGTTATTCATGCCCCTTACAGTAATTTCCTCTAGAGTCAGACCATATTTCTTTAGTTTGCTTATGAGAATGTCATTTGGGACTGTGTCAAAAACCTTACTAAAATCAAGCTATTTCCCATCTCTAAGGAATTGATATCTTCAAGATTTCCCTAGACAGGTGAAAAAACATATTCCTCTATTTTTATGAAAACTATCAATGGTCAATATGTTTAATAAAAATGTGGCTTCTGTCCTTTCAGCTATTCGCTTGCCTGAGAAAGATAATGTAACTTCCCAATTCCTATCCAAAAGCTTTAGTCTTCAGAAAGAATTCTTTCCAGATGGCTCAGGTTTAGAGCAATGTAAACCTAATTGCTTTTTACTTCCAGAAACGTCTGTTTTCTGGCATATACTAGATATCCAGGCATCCCAATAATAGCACTGCTTTCAGACACATTTAACCATGAGAGATTCAAGAGCTTGGCATGTATCCCAGATCTTAAAGGAAGAGCCAGGGGGAAAAAATCCAATAGGCTCTACAAGAATCCTGAATTTTAGGCTGTAATCCAGGATTTTTTGCAAATCTTTTCACAACTGACCTATCCATTTGAAAAATGCCAGGCTGCACTCTCATTAAGAGTTTCCATCTCATAGACTCATAGACTTTAAGGTCAGAAGGGACCATTATGATAATCTAGTCTGACCTCCTGCACAAAGCAGGCCACAAAATCTTACCCATCCACTTCTATAACAAACCCCTAACCTATGTCTGAGTTATTGAAGTCTTCAAATTGTGGTTTGAAGACCTCAAGCTGCAGAGAATCCTCCAGCAAGTGACTCATGCCCCATGCTGCAGAGGAAGGCGAAAAACCTCCAGGGCCTCTGCCAATCTGCCCCGGAGGAAAATTCCTTCCCAACCCCAAATATGGCGATCAGTTAAACCCTGAGCATGTGGGCAAGACTCACCAGCCAGCACCCAGGGAAGAATTCTCTGTAGTAACTCAGATCCCACCCCATCTAACATCCCATCACAGACCATTGGACATACTTACCTGCTGAGAATCAAAGATCAATTGCCAAAATTAATTGCCAAAATAGGCTATCCCATCATACCATCCCTTCCATAAACTTATCAAGCTTAGTCTTAAAGCCAGATATGTCTTTTGCCCCCACTACTCCCCTTGGAAGGCTGTTCCAGAACTTCACTCCTCTAATGGTTAGAAACCTTCGTCTAATTTCAAGTCTAAACTTCCTAGTGTCCAGTTTATACCCATTTGTTCTTGTGTCCATATTGGTACTAAGCTTAAATAATTCCTTTCCCTCCCTAATATTAACCCCCCTGATATATTTATAAAGAACAAGCATATGCCCCCCGGATCATGCTGGCTACTTCTGGGAGCGGTGTGGGGCCAGGGTAGGGAGTCTGCCTTAGTGGTAGCCACACAGCACTGCCAGAGATTGCAATCGTCTGGGAGATCCTCTGGGATCGACTAGTCAGTTGTGATCAACCGGTTGGTGACCACTGATCTAGAACATCCCTGACAGGTGTTTGTCTAACCTGCTCTTAAAAATCTCCAATGATGAAGATTTCACAACCTCCTTAGGCAATTTATTCCAGTGCTTAACCAGCCTGACAGGAAGTTTTTCCTAATGGCCAACTTAAACCTCCCTTGCTGCAATTTAAGCCCATTGCTTCTTGTCCTATCCTTAGAGGTTAAGAACAACAATTCTTCTCCCTCCTCCTTGTAACAACCTTTTATGTACTTGAAAACTGTTATCATGTCCCCTCTCCATTTTCTCTTTTCCAGATTAAACAAACCCAATTTTTTAAATCTTCCCTCACAGGTCATGTTTTCTAGACCTTTAATCATTTTTGTTGCTCTTCTCTGGACTTTCTCCAATTTGTGCACATCTTTTCTGAAATGTGGTGCCCAAAACTGGACATAATACTCCGGTTGAGGCCTAATCAGTGTGGAATAGAGCGGAAGAATTACTTCTTGTGCCTTGCTTGCAACACTCCTACTAATACATCCGAGAATTATGTTTGCTTTTTTTGCAAGTGTTACACTGTTGACTCATATTTAGCTTGTGATCCACTATGACCCCTGTAACGGGTTAGATCACGGAAACCCCCTTGGGGCTGCCAACTGATGTGCCAAAACTACTTCTGCCCCCACTTTCCCTGCCAGTTTGGAACTTCAGCACCTCATCTTGTTGAGCCAGACATGCCAGTCTGCTCCAACACAGACCCTGGGTCTGAACCACGTGCCCCAAAGCTGCAGACTTAACTGAAAGCAACTTAAGAAGTGTTCCTGTCTTTAACACTCAGATGCCCAACTCCCAATGGGGTCCAAACCCCAAATAAATCCGTTTTACCCTGTATAAAGCTTATACAGGGTAAACTCATAAATTGTTCACCCTCTATAACACTCATATGAGATATGAACAGCTGTCGTCGTCCCCGCAGGTATTAATACATACTCTGGGTTACTAATAAGTAAAAAGTGATTTTATTAAATACAGAAAGTAGGATTTAAGTGGTTCAAAGTAGTAACAGACAGAACAAAGTGAATTAACAAGTAAAATAAAATAAAATACACCAGTCTAAGCCTAATACAGTAATAAAACTGAATACAGATAAAATCTCACCCTCAGAGATGTTTCAGTAAGTTTCTTTCACAGACTGGACACCTTCCTAGTCTGGGCACAATCCTTTCCCCTGGTACAGCCCTTGTTCCAGCTCAGGTGGTAACTAGGGGATTTCTCATGATGGCTGCCCCTTTGTTCTGTTCCACACACTTATATATCTTTTGCATAAGGTGGGAATTCCAGTTCAAGTGACATGATCACATGTCTTTGTAAGACCCCCAAGCCTTTATTCCTCCCAGCCTGACTCACAGGAAGGCCTGCCTGCATACAGAGCCGTCCACAGTCAGTTGTCCTGGTTGATGGGAGCCATCAAGATTCCAAACCACCATTAATGGCCCACACTTTGCATAATTACAATAGGCCCTCAGAGTTATATTTCATATTTCTAGTTTCAGATACAAGAGTGATACATTTATACAAATAGGATGACCACACTTAGTAGATTATAAGCTTTGTAATGATACCTTACAAGAGACCTTTTGCATGACGCATATTTTAGTTACATTGAATTCACACTCATCAGCATACTTTCATAAAATCTTATAGCGTGCAATGTTACCACCCCCAGATCCCTTTCCGCAGTACTCCTTCCTAGGCAGTAATTTCACATTTTGTATGTGTGCACATGAGAAAAGTGCACATTAATCTACAGGCAAAATTGCTTTCATCTGGTGTATCACCTTAATTCTCAGTACTTGTCCCATCTGATTACTAGGTAACTGTTTATAAAGTAAGCTCTGGGTTGCCCCTGAATTCCCAGTTCAACTCTGTCTCATTACCTCAGCTTTGATACCTGCAAGAGACTTTAATAAGAGTGAGCTCCCTACCTGACAATGCACTGGGACAATGCACTGGGACAATGCACCCTGTCACAGGGATATTAAAAAGACTGTCAGTGCTATAACATCAGCGCTCTAAGATCTTGTGGTGAATCTCTCTCACTGAGATGCTGAAATGTATGTTACTGGGTGGCATGGTAGCCCTGTTTGAGTGCATGTGCTTACAGTTGAATAGTTGCTGACCTAAAGAATGTATATATGACCTAGTATTACTGGGATGCAGTTTTCAGTGACATCTGTGCTGTATGAACTCATTGCATATTTTTGTAGAACTTGCTTATAGTATGGTTCATCCCTGATTGCTCTGGCCAGCAAGTTGGCACACCACCAATAAGTACTGTTTAAACAAAACTGTACTCAATCACAATTCTGGCTAACTTGGTGTCTCTCTATGACCTCTGTCGTGAGCATTACTAAAGCACTCAGCCCCTTATAGAATCACAGAAATGTAGGGCTGGAAGGGACCTTGAGAGGTCATCTAGTGCAGCCCCCTGCACTGAGGTAGGACCAAATATACCTAAACCATCCCTGACAGATGTTTGTCTAACCTGTTCCTAAAAACCTCCAGTGATGGGGATTTCACAGCCTCCTTTGGAAGCCTATTCCAGTGCTTAACTATCCTTATGATGAGAGAGATTTTCCTAATATCCAACCTAAATCTCCCTTGCTGCAGATTAAGCTGATCACTAAACGTAGGATAAGAAGTAGATATGGAGAACAATTGATCACAGTCCTCTTTATAACAACAATCTTCAAATATGTTAAGGGCTATCAATTCCCCTCCCTCAGTCTTTGTTTTCAATATTTCTCATAGGGCAACAGACTTGTAATACTGTATCTAAAATGTCCAGGAGATGGCTAGTCAGTGCAGAACATGTGTTTTGGGGAAAATTCAGGACTGGGTGTGTTTTGGAGTCATCCTGCAAGTAGTGACCAAGGCTGCTGGAAGCCAGAGTGTTGCTGTCAGGCTGATGGGGTCAGAGTTGCTGGACCAGGGCCGCAGCTATATACAGACCCACAGGGTACGACCTACATGCTGGCAGGTTGATTGTGAGCGATGCAAGCTAGGAGCTACAACAGCAAAACACTATGAGGCAACTAAGGTTGCAGGGCAAGCAGTGACACAACCCCTCACTGGTCTGGCTGGCACCCTGGAATGTGACAACAACACTCCTGTTAATACAACCCACAATATTAGCCTTTTTTGCAACTGTATCACATTGGTGATTCATATTCAACAGCAAACAATGAATAATTACCCTTTGAGTACAGTCTTTCAACAAGTTGTGCAACCACCTTACAGTAATTTCATCTAGAAAAAATCTCTCTAGTTTCCTTATGAGACTATCATGTGGAATTGTGTCAAAGGACTTACTAATATGAAGATATATCATGTCTACAGCTTCCCCCCATCTATTAGGCCAGTAACCCTGTCAAAGAAGGAAAATAGGTTGGTTTGGCTTCATTTGTTCTTGACAAATCCATGTTGACTATTGCTTGGCATCCTGTTATCCTCTAGGTGGTTACAAACTGATTGTTTAATAATTTGTTCCAGTATCTTTACAGCTATTGAAGTTAGGCTGACTGGTCTGTAACTCCCCGGTCCTCTTTGTTCCCCTTTGTAAAGATAGGTTCTCTGTTTGCCCTTCTCCAGTTATCTGGGACCTCACTTGTACTCCACAAATTCTCAAAGATAATCACTAACGATTCTGAAATTGCTTCAGCTAGTTCCTTAAGTGCCCTACGATGAATTTCTTCGGGACCTGCTGATTTGAATCTAACACCTAAATATCCTTTAACCTCTTTGGCTTTTGTTCCTTCTCCCATTGTTGTTAATATTAATTGTGTTAAGTATCTGGTTGCAATTAATGATTTTAGAGAAGACTGAAACAAAATAGGCATTAACACCTCAGGCTTCTTCTTGTCATCTGTCATCTTCTTCCTGCTAAGTAGAGGACCTACATTTTTCTTCATTTTTTCTTGCCCCTAATGTATTTATAGAACCCGTTCTTATTGCCTTCTATGTCCCTTGATAGGTGTAACTCATTTTTTAGTATCTAGGTACTTAATACCAAATCTTTGCTATGGTATCTGAGCACCTCCCATCTTTTAATGTATTTTATCCTCAAAACACCCCTGTGACGTAGGGAAGTGCCCCCATTTTACAAATGGGGAGCTGAGGTAGTGAGAAGCTAAGTGGGCACACAAGAAGTCTGTTGTCGAGCAGGAACTTCAACCCAGGGTTGCTAGGTGCCTGGGTTTCGACTGGAACACCTAGTTGAAAAGGGACCCTTGCGGTTCCAGTCACCACCGCTGACCGGGCCGTTAAAAGTCTGGTTGGTGGTGCAGTGGGGCTAAGGCAGGTTCCCTGCAGATCCTGGAAGCAGTGGCATGTCTCCCTCTAGCTCCTAGGCACAGGGGCAGCCAGGGGGATCTGCATACTGCCCCCACCCCAATCACCAGCTCCACAACTTCCATTGGCCAGGAAGCATGGCCAGTGAGAGCTGCAGGGGCAGCACCTGCAGATGGGGCAGTGTGCAGAGCCACCTGGCTGCGCCTCCGCATAGGAGCCAGAGATGGGACATGCCGCTGCTTCTGGGAGTCACCTGAAGTAAGCGTTGCCGGAGCCCGCACCCCTCCCATGCCCCAACTCCCTGCCCCAGCCCTGAGACCCCCTTCCACCCTCTGAACCCCTCAGTCCCAGCCCAGAGCACCCTCCTACACCCCAAACCCCTCATCCCCAGTCCCACCCCAGAGCCTGCACCCCCAGCCAGAGCCCTCACCCCCCCACACCCTGCCCCAGCCCAGAGCCTCCTCCCAAACTCTGAACCCCCCCCCAGTGCCAGCCTGGAGCCCCCTCTTACACCCCAAATCTCTCATTCCTGGCCCCACACCAGAGCCCACACCCCCCCACACACACACCCTAACCTTTTGCCCCCGTCTGGAGCCCCTACCCACACCCTGATCCCCTCATTTCTGGACCCATTCCAGAGCCTGCACCCCCAGCCCATAGCCCGTACCTCCTCCCATGCCCTAACCCCCTGTTCAGCCTGGAACCCCCTCCTATACTCCAAACCCCTCATCCCTGGCCCCACCCCAGAGCCCTAACCCCTCCTGCGTCCGAAGCCACTGCCTCAGCCCGAAGCCCCTTCCCACACCCTGAAGTCCTTATTTCTGGCCCCACCCCAGAGCCCACACCCCTTCCTGCACTCCAACCCCGAACCAACCCAGTGAAAATGAGTGAATGAGGGTAGGGAGAGTGAGCGATGGGGTGTGTGTGTGGAGTGAGCAGGGGCGTGGCCTCAGAGAAGGGGCGAGGCCTTGGAGGTGGGGTAGAGCAAGGGTGTTCGGTTTTGTGTGAGTAGAAAGTTGGCAACTCTACTTCAACCTAGTTGTTCCGAAGGTAGTGCCTTAACCACTGGACCATGCTTTCTCTTTTTACACCATGCTTCCTCTGTCCAGTTAACATGCATCCGACGAAGTGGGTATTCACCCACGAAAGCTCATGCTCCAATATGTCTGTTAGTCTATAAGGTGGCACAGGACTTTTTGCTGCTTTTACAGATGCAGACTAACATGGCTACCCCTCTGATACTTGTCTCCAGTTAAGAACTCCATTAAGAAGGGACTTGTCTCTTGATCATTCTTGGATGCAGCTGCTGCTTCTTTGACTTTATTTTTTAACTTCCTCAACCACCTTCTTTTGCTTTTACCCTCCTCTTTGCCGACACCTCTCTACTTAACTTCTCTGTGCCAACTTGGCAACATTTGGTCTAAAATCTCTTTAAAAGAGACTTCTGCAGTTGTACTCTTCTTCTAGAACTTGATTCAAAGCCCACTGAAGTCAGTCAAATAATGGATCAGCCCTTAGTTGGTTGCACTTTTATTATGACATGAATGCAGCACTTTGCGGTCACTAAAACACATGGTTTTAATCCAGATGTGTTCAGGATTTCCCCCATGAGATGAGGGATGTGTGCATGGTAGTCATGCTTAGAAAGACAATACAAAAAATTCTTGTTCCTGATTTATTCCTTCTTTATTTTTTAAATTTCCACCCACCGAAAATAGATAATAGATTAAAATACACCAATATTTTCTTATCTAATTCCTTTGTTCGTCAGTCTTCCCACCTTAAAGATCTATCGTGCATGTTGGTTCTTCAAGACTAAAAATAAGACACATAGATATGCATACTTCAGCATCGAGTAAGTGCAATTTTTTATCACTAGATGTCACCATCGACTCATTTACAATATCGTATTGTCCTGCTGTTTTTTCTTTCATAGGAAAGGAAGAATTGCCATGCTGAATTAGAATAATAGTCTCCCTCGTGTCCTCCAGCACAAACCGGTACCTGAATCCTTTCTTCACTCTTCTTTCTCTAAATAGAATGTGTGCTTTCACTATTTCCTTGATTTGCATGATCGATATAATCATGAAAACCCCCATTCAGCCCACTGATTTTATAATTTTTAGTATAAACAGCATCCACTGCGACTCTTGAGTAAAAACGAGGTGTAGAAGTCTATGGAGAACCACAGGAAGATCTAAGACTTCTCCAGACACAAACTGTAATGAGCCGTACTATCAGGGTAATGTGCTATATGTGCTTTACACTGTTGGTTAATCCAGCAATTAAAGGGTTAATTATCTCAATGTGTCCACAAGCATTCCATGGAAACTATTCTCCTGTTTTCTGGAAGTGTTTTGTTACAGCAAAAGATAAATACACTGTTTCAACTAGTATTCTAACTTGAACCAGTTTTAATTAGTTTGCTTGACACTTTCTGGAGACAACACAAAACAGTTTGAACTGCCCAGCAAGAAGTGTGCTTGACTTCTAAGATGGTTACATTGCTGATTTGAGCTCATGCCCTTCTTTAAAACATTTGATTTAAGAAATGTGGGCTACATTGTGCCTGGCCCCTGAGCTGCTGTGGAAGAGTAGGGGAGTGAGCATGAACCATCTCTTGTGTGGGCAACACTCTGAGAAGCACAGGGACTGCTTATTCCTGTTACCCAAAAAGACTGGGATGCTGGGAAGGGACAAGCTGGGGCGGGAAGGAGACAGGGTGATAGTGTTGGTTTCCCCATACCCTTCCCCCTTCACTGCCCTCATACACCAGGCAGTAGATCAGAGCTGATGCCTCCAAGGGAGCATTTTATGCCAGCCTAAAAGCTGAGGCCATCTGAGCACCCCTGGTGCTCCTTGTTGGGCAGTACAGCTCTTATTCAGGGCTGTCACAGTCTAGGGCTCTGTTAAGAAAATCCAGCCGCAGGCCTTTTGTTTCTTCACTATAAACAGCTCATCAAGAAGAAGAACCCTTGTGCATACACTATTACACTTTGCTCTCATTATAGTTCAAGGTGGTTACTGCATCGTGTGTGGACTTCTGCCTCAAGAGGCCATTATTGCACAAACTGCTGTAGTTAAAAAACCACGTGAGCAGCAATCTACTGTTTTTGTGTCTGAGTCCTAGGCTAATCAGTGGCAGACTATATGTGGGAGGCTATACAAACTACTGATTAAAAGTCTTAACAAATACATTGAAAAGACAAGGAAGTAAGGCATTTTCCTCCCTGGGACTCAGCGAAGTAGGATTAAGGTAATAATTGGCAGATAATGCTATAACTGAGTGAGTACATGTTGTACTTGGCAAGCCTAGTGCTGTAGATCTCCCACCTCTTGGGGATCGTCCATCTCTTCCCCCTTTCTTTTTTTTTACTGTTCCTGCAATGTTCTTTTTTTCCCCTTTACTTTCAAGCAGCAACTTGCCCCTGTAAAAAATGCAAGAGGTATGTAGCATTCAAGAAATTAGCAGCCCTAAAGAAATGTACATTTTGTAAAAGAACTTGTGCTGGACTTGAAATTGTCTGCATCCAGTTTGAAACCTTTCCTAAGATTGTGATTTAATTCAATAATACTCACTCTGGGCCAGACTACAAACCCTATCTGTACTCATAATAGGGAGCAGTTCCAGGAAGTCCCACTGAAGCCAATGGGAGCAACTGCTAACCAAGGTTAGGTGTTTGCAGTCTAGCACTCTGTATCTTGTAAGAGAAGACAAGATGTTTTGCAAGATTTTATTTTGACAGAATACCACTGTCTCATTCCTTAGCAACAGCGGAGAGTTGTGTTGTTAAAGAACTCAGCACTCAGCAGGAATTGCTAGATGTTCACAAGTCCGGATCTGAAAACACGCGCAGGAAAGAGCAAATATTGCTTATAGCTGTTTAAATAAATGGGGCATGATCTTCAAAGCAGAGATTTGTATTTTTTTAGGCCTTTTCTATAATAGAGAAATTTGTACTGGTATATGTCTAATGTATAGTGGGCCACAATTTGAGCCATTGCTTGTCTTCTATTATACAATATTGTGTCTATGATAGCAATGGCCAACACAGTACCTTCTGAAGGAAGGCAGCATAGAAGGAGCAGACATAATCAAGCATGCACACAAGAATAGGAGGGAGAAGTGATGTGTTGTGCAATGTAGTATGTGTGCAAGCCCTACTATAGAGTAAATGAGGAACAAAATTAATTCAACCATGATTTAAGGGGGAGGATCAGCAACAAAATATTTTGGACTGATTATCAGTTAAAACAACAAGTGCATATCTAATAGTGCCCAGCATAATGGGGTCATGGTCTATGATACCAATATTCTGTGTAGAATATCTTGAAAAAATAAACATTCACCATATTATTTTATAATAATTGTTATAATACAATATTTCTTAAAATATAACTAAATTACAGCATCTGCACAGAGACCAGGGGCAGCTCCAGGCCCCAGCACGCCAAGCACGTGCTTGGGGCGGCAAGCTGCGGGGGGCGCTCTGCCGGCGCCGCGAGGGCAGGAAGCAGGCTGCCTTCGGCGGCTTGCCTGCGGAGGGTCCGCTGGTCCCGCGGCTTCGGCGGACCCTCCGCAGGCAAGCCGCCGAAGGCAGCCTGCCTGCCGTGCTTGGGGCGGCAAAATGCCTAGAGCCGCCCCTGACAGAGACAACTAGACATTTCTTGAGAACTCATTCTAAAATATTTGTTATTGTACCAAAAATAAAAATAAAAAAAATAAAAAAATAAAAAAAAAAGCTGAGCAAGACATCTAGCCCAAAATGGTGATTTTATTTTTTAAAGTATGTTGTTTTTTGTGTTCAAAATTCTTAAATTTTGATAGTTAACATACATAAAGTACAATATATTCTGTTTACAACATGATACAGAGTGCAGACAGACAATGACTGGCAGAATGTAACTCAGCTTTCTGTGAAGAGAATAAATTTGAAACTATAAACATCAGTAATCCATACATTTCCAGAATAAACCTTTTAGGAGCCAATCCTGCAAGGACTTAAGCACATGCTTAGCTTTATAATTTGTGAAGACTACTCACACTGCATAAAGTTAAGCACATTCACAAATCTCTGCAGGATTAGGACCAATTATTGCTACATAGTAAAATTAATCTTTGGTATAAATCCAAGGCACTGGAATTACCTCAGAGTTAATAAAACAAATGCATATTATTGAGATTTGGCCAATCACCACCATGATCACTTACCTTTATTTATGGTGGCACCTCTTTAACCCATATCCATTTTCTAGTTGTCTTGTTAGAGTGTAAGATATTTGGGCCTGGGATTGTGATGTACAGTTATGCTTGTACATGTAGTATATTGTGGGCACTACCTGAAGCAATGTTAATTTGGTTCATACCAAATAACAATAGATGCATTTGCAAAACTATGAATTAATGATATTTTGAAATCAGTACACTTTTTGTTTTAGCTGGAGTATATATGGTATAGCAAACTATCTGAAATATAGGTGTAGTAAGATGAGGCCCTGAAACATAAACTCTTGCATCAGAGGCCTGGTATGATGCCTGAGGCCTGAACGAAAGTAATGGTCAAGACTTTGCTAACGTAAAGTAAAGTTAAGCTGTGAGTCAGAAGCAGGCCCTGCTCACAGAATGTGTCAAGAAGAGGGCTGATGTTACAAAAATACACATACCTAAAAGGTACTGGGCACTAGTTATGGAAACACATGCCAGGATGGTACCAGAACACTCTGGTACTAGCACATTCCCCACAGATAACAGGAAAAGGCTGACCTATCCTAAAGACAGGGGCAGGGCGATAATGTGGTAAAGTTGTTTTGTGAGAAGCAGCACTCTAACACGTAGGGTATGTCTACACTACGAAATTAGCTCGAATTTATAGAAGTTGATTTTTTAGATATCAATTTTATACAGTCGATTGTGTGTGTCTCCACTTAAGACCATTAAGACCATTAACTTGGCGGAGTGCGTCCATAGTACCGAGGCTAGCGTCGACTTCTGGAGCATTGCACTGGGAGTAGCTATTCCACAGTTCCCACAGTCTCCGCTGCCCATTGGAATTCTGGGTTGAGCTCCCAATGCCTGATGGGGCAAAAACATTATTGCGGATGGTTCTGGGTAAATGTCGTCAGCCCCCTGCCCCGTGAAAGCAATGGCAATAAATCGTTTCTTGTCTTTTTTCCTGGGTTACCTGTGCAGACGCCATACCACGGCAAGCATGGAGCCCGCTTAGCTCACCGTCACCATACGTCTCCTGGGTGCTGCCAGACGTGGTACTGTAGTGCTACACAGCAGCAGCTCATTGCCTTTTGGCAGCAGACGGTGCATTACGACTGGTAGCCGTCGTCGTCGTCTCCTGGGTGCTCTTTAAGCCGACCTCGGTGAGGTCGGTTGAGGGCGCCTGGACATAAATGGGAGACGACGATGGCCAGGAGTCGTACTGCACCGACTTCTGACAAGCAGCCAGGAGACAACGATGGCCAGCAGTCATACTGCACCATCTTCTTGCGAGCAGCTAGGAGACGACAATGGCTAGCAGTCGTACTCCACCCTCTGCTGCCAGCCTAAGATGTATAAGAGAGATGGAGTGGATCAAAACAATAGAGACCAGATTTGTTTTGTATTCATTTGCTCTCCCATCCCTCCCTCCCTCCCTCTGTGACTAGTAGGGGAGGGATAGCTCTGTGGTTTCAGCATTGGCCTGCTAAACCCAGGGTTATGAGTTCAATCCTTGAGGGGGGGCCATTCTGTGTGAGAATCCTGTAAGCCATGTCATCAGCCACCCCTTCCTCTGTCAGAGCAACAGCAGACAATCTCTTTGCACCTTTTTTCAGCGCAGATGCCATGGCATGGCAAGCATGGAGCCCGCTCAGATCACCACTGCAATTATGCGCACTGTAAACACCACACGCATTATCCTGCAGTACATGCAGAACTAGAACCTGCAAAAGCAAAACCAGGTGAGGAGGTGACAGCAGCGTGGTGACAAGAGTGATGAGGAGATGGACACAGACTTCTCTCAAAGTACAGGCCTGACAATGTGGACATCATGGTGTTAATGGGGCAGGTTCATGCCGTGGAATGCCGATTCTGGGCCCGGGAAACAAGCACAGACTGGTGGGACTGCATAGTGTTGCATGTCTGGGACGATTCCCAGTGTCTGTGAAACGTTCACATGCGTAAGGGCACTTTCACGAAACTTTGTGACTTGCTTTCCCCTGCCCTGAAGCACAAGAATACCAAGATGAGAGCAACCCTCACAGTTCATAAGCAAGTGGCAATAGCCCTGTGGAAGTTTGCAACGCCAGACAGCTACCGGTCAGTCAGGCATCAATTTGGAGTGGGCAAATCTACTGTGGGGGGCTGCTGTGATCCAAGTAGCCAACGCAATCAAAGAGCTGCTAATATCAAGGGTAGTGACTCTGGGAAATGTGCAGGTCATAGTGGATGGCTTTGCTGCAATGGGATTCCCTAACTGTGGTGGGTGATAGACAGAACCCATATCCCTATCTTGGCACTGGAGCACCAAGCCAGCGAGTACATAAACCACAAGGGGTACTTTTCAATGGTGCTGCAAGCACTGGTGGATCACAAGGGATGTTTCACCAACATCAGCGTGGGATGGCCGGGAAAGGTGCATGATGCTCGCATCTTCAGGAACTCTGGTCTGTTTCAAAAGCTGCAGCAAAGGACTTTCTTCCCAGACCAGAAACTAACTGTTGGGGATGTTGACATGCCTATAGTTATCCTTGGGGACCCAGCCTACCCTTTAATGCTATGGCTCATGAAGCCATACACAGGCAGCCTGGACAGTAGTCAGGAGCTGTTCAACTATAGGCTGAGCAAGTGCAGAATGGTGGTAGAATGTGCATTGGGATGTTTAAAAGCGCGCTGCTGCAGTTTACTGACTTGGATAGACCTCACCGAAACCAATATTCCCATTGTTATTACCACTTGCTGTGTGCTCCACAATATCTGTGAGAGTAAGGGGGAGACGTTTATGGCAGGGTGGGAGGTTGAGGCAAATTGCCTGGCCGCTGATGACACGCAGCCAGACACCAGGGCGGTTAGCAGAGTACAGGAGGGCTCAGTGAGCATCAGAGAAGCTTTGAAAACCAGTTTTGTGACTGGCCAGGCTACAGCGTGAAAGTTCTGTTTGTTTCTCCTTGATGAACTCTGCCCCCGTCCCACTTGGTTCACTCTACTTCCCTATAAGCTAACCACCCTCCCCTCCCCACTTCGATCACTGCTTTCAGAGGCAATAAAGTCATTGTTGCTTCACATTCATGCATTCTTTATTAATTCATCACACAAATAGGGGATAACTGCCAAGGTAGCCCGGGAGGGGTGGGGGAGGAGGGAAGGACAAGGCCACACTGCACTTTAAAACTTATTGAATGCCAGCTTTCTGTTGCTTGGGCAGTCCTCTGGGGTGGAGTGGTTGGGTGCCCGGAGGCCCCCTCACCGCGTTCTTGGGCATCTGGGTGAGGAGCTATGGAACTTGAGGAGGAGGGCGGTTGGCTACACAGGGGCTGTAGCTGCGGTCTGTGCTCAAGCTGTCTTTCCTGAACCTCAACCATATGCTGCAGCATGTGAGTTTGTTCCTCCAGTTGCCCAGGCATTGCCTCTTGCCTTCTGTCACCAAGCTGACACCACCTATCATCTTCAGCCTGCCACCTGTCCTCGCATTCATATTGTGCTTTCCTGGACTCTGACATTGTCTGCCTCCATGCATTCTTGGGCTCTTTCAGTGTGGGGGAGGACTGCATGAGCTCAGAGAACATTTCATCGCAAGTGCATTTTTTTGCCTTCTAATCTTCGCTAGCCTCTGGGAAGGAGAAGATAGCATGAGTGTTGAAACATTTGCAGCTGGTGGAGGAAAAAAAAGGGAGAGTGGTAGTTAAAAAGACACATTTTAGAGAACAATGGGTAGACTCTTTTACAGTAAACCTTGCTGTTAACATTACACAGCACATGTGCTTTCGGTACAAGGTCACATTTTGCCTCTTATTGAGGTTATGCTGGTTTGGTGTGAGAGATCTTTCATGCAGGGCTGGGCAACAGAATTTGGCTTGCAAGCAGCCATGGTAAGACACAGTCTTTTGGCTTCTTTAACTTCCATAACATGTGTGAATGGTTTCAAACAGCAGCACCCTCATTTCCCATACCAAGCAGCCGTTGGGTTGGCCGTTTAAAATGGGTTGGCCATTTAAAAGGAGGAGGGGCTGTGCTTTTCCGGTTAATGTGCAGCACAAACCCAACTAAACTCCCCCTCACACACACACCCAATTCTCTGGGATGATCACTTCACCCCCCTCCCCCACGTGGCTAACAGCGGGGAACATTTCTGTTCAGCCACAGGCAAACAGCCCAGTAGGAATGGGCACCTCTGAATGTCCCCTTAATCAAATCACCCTATTTCAATCAGGTGACCAGGAATGATATCACTCTTCTGATGATAACACAGAGAGATAAAGAACGGATGCTGTTTGAATGCCAGCAAACACCAGGACCATATGCTGCCATGCTTTGTTATGCAATGATTCCAGACTACATGCTACTGGCCTGGCATGGCAAAGTGTCCTACCATGAAGGACGGAATAAGGCTGCCCTCCCCATATACCTTTTGCAAAGGCTTTGGAGTACATTCAGGAGAGCTTTATGGAGATATCCCTGGAGGATTTCCACTCCATCCCCAGACACGTTAACAGACTTTTCCAGTAGCTGTAGTGTCCGCGAATGCCAGGACAAATTAATAATTAAACACGCTTGCTTTTAAACCATGTATAATATTTACAAACGTACACTCACCAGAGGTCCCTTCTCTGCCTGGTGGGTCCAGGGGGCAGCCTTGGGTGGGTTCGGAGGGTACTGACTCCAGGTCCAGGGTGAGAAACACTTCCTGGGTGCCGGGGAAAACAGTTTCCTCACTTCCTTGCTGTGAGCTATCTTCAACCTCCTCCTCATCATCTTCCTCATCCCCAAAACCCTCATCCCTGGTGCGTGCCACTCCATTGATGGAGCCAAAGCACAGGGGTGGGGTTGTGGTGGCTGCACCACCTAGAATGGCATGGAGCTCATCATAGAAGCGGCATGTCTGGGGGTCTGACCCGGAGTGGCTGTTTGCCTCTCTGGTTCTTTGGTAGGCTTGCCTGAGCTCCTTAAGTTTCATGCGGCACTGCTGCAGGTCCCTGTTATAGCCTCTGTCCTTCATGCCCTTTGAGATTTTTTCAAATGTTTGGGCATTTTGTCTTTTGGAATGGAGTTCTTATAGCATGGATTCGTCTCCCCATACAGCGATCAGATCCTGTACCTCCCGTTCGGTCCATGCTGGGGCTCTTTTGCGATTCTGGGACTCCATCATGGTCACCTCTGCTGATGAGATCTGCACTCACCTGCAGATCGCCATGCTAGCCAAACAGGAAATGAAATTCAAAAGTTTTTGGCCTTTTCCTGTCTACCTGGCCAGTGCATCGGAGTTGAGAGCACTGTCCAGAGCAGTCACAATGGAGCACTCTGGGATAGCTTCTGGAGGCCAATACCGTTGAATTGCAACCACACTACCCCAAATTAGACCTGGCAAGGTTGATTTCAGCCCTAATCCCCTCGTCAGGGGAGGAGTACCGAAATTGATTTTAACAGCCCCTTAAGTAAAAAATAATGGCTTAGTCGTGTGGACGGGTGCAGGGTTAAATCAATCGAACGCTGCTAAATTCGACCTAAACTCGTAGTATAGACCAGGGCATAGAGGGGTTGCTCCTCTATGTGTCAGGAGTGATGTGTAATTTGTTTGTACCTGTGTATAAGAATGCATCCCTGAGTAGATGTCTTTGTCTGGCCTAGGGGGCAGTGGTAAATCCCGCCACTGACTGAGCCGGTTCATTGTCAGGGAGCACATATGTACTAGCAGAATTATAGACATCTGATCCGGGGAGCCAGAGACTGTGTTTCGTTTGGAAATAAACCTGGCTGGATGCCTTCGTACCTTATCAGAGTTTGTGGTCATTGGGGATTCTCTTGGGATCTGCTGTGTCAGCAATCTGCAGTGCCAGGGCAGCACACCGAGGGAACACACGCACAAAGCCGACTTTTATCAACATTGAACAGAGCAGAGCACCACACCGGTGACTTCTGACAATAGGTATGCCAGTAATGTTTGAAATATTAATTTGCATGATGTAATTAAAATATCAGTTGCCAGCTGGAGAAAGACATAGGAATCCGAATAGCAGAAAACTCAAAATCAAGATGGGTATGTGTAGCACATGTGGTGGTATTGGCATGAGTACGGAATGGGAGCTTTTTCATTGGAGTATAGATATGAACAGATCTTAAACCCATCTGGCCAACCTGACATTGGTTCAATATTAGCTGTTAACATGTAACTCATGTATATCTTACATTTCTTATTTTAGAAGGAAGCAGCTGTCCTGTCTTGCTTCATTCTCCAAGCAATTGAACATTTAAATCCCCCGTTTTCATTATCCAAGGAGTGGTGATTGTCTGATGCTAGCTATATTTCTGTAAACATCTAAAATTTACAAAAATGTAAAGCTGCCATATGAGGAAAAGGTCTTGCAGGCTAGAACTAATTTGTGAAGGTGTCTCTTCCAATTACAACCTGGTTCTCTAATTTGGTATCTAACCAGAAAATATGGTTGTCACAAGTTTGTCAGGAGCCTAAGTTTCTATGTATTATGTGTGCCACATCCACACAATAACACAATATACATATACTACCTGTATGGCCCTGAGGATGTCACATGGGCTGCAGCTGATTGGGCCGTAAGTGACCTGTGGATCGAGGACCACTGATTTATTGGCTGACTGAGTTGAAATTGTTTCCCGTACTTGACTAATTCTACGCTGCTGGGAGGTTATTTTGTGATTGTCCGTCTAATTAACTGTTAGGACATTTTAAACTTTTGTATGGGCTGTACTGTTTAAATTAACTGGAATAGAATACACTGAGCACCAAACATCAGTGTTCCTATCAACAATGAACACTCATCTGTTAGATCAACTGTAGGAGAATTTCTGAAAATATTTGTTACACTGGGCATTTTCAGAAAGTATTTTCAGAATTTCCCCCATTGTTCTTGCAGCTGTACTGGTACTAGGAATATGTGAACCAGGTGTAAGCACTCTAGACCTACACTGACAGGGCTGGACAACATGGTGGCCTTAAAAAAAAAAAAGCCTATGCCCACTCAACACTAGACTTCCTGCCATTGCTAGAACAGGGTGAGCCGCAGGGGTACGAGACCAATAGTGGCAGAATTCCTGAAAATGCTCAATGTAGCTCATTCAGGGTATCTCCTGCCTTGGCTCACAAAACCACTAAGGCTCTGTTCCCACAACTTATTCTACTATGGCAGACCCCTGTGCCTACCTGAAGCCCCGTTGACTTTAATGGTTTAAATGCACACCAACATTTGATGGCTAGGTTTAAAAATGTTATTTGCTTCTAATCACAGCTGCAAACAGCATAAAAGTTGTCAGCACCAGTGTAATATTTTGTATAGAAATTTTAAAACCCAGTTAAATAATCTTTGGTAGTAGTTATTCCACTAGTGTTATTATTGATATGGACATAGCTAGCTGGAGTAATTCAAATTTGCAGTGTTGGAGAATTTACTGAAACATGAGTGCCTTGGGTTGATTTATAGAAAAGCTTCACAGTGATGTACCCTATTAAATGCCAGACAATCATCCATATAGACAAACAGTTTATGCTGTGTGATTGATTGTAGGAATCCTACTCATAGATCCAATGCATGACATATTCAATCACATCATCTTTCTATTTTTTAAATATTAAATGATCTTTGCATCCTGATGTGATCTGTCCAGTGGAGATTGAACCACTTATTCATAAGGTTCTATTGATAGCACCAAATCTGGCAGTCCTGCCCTATATAAAACTCTCATTAGTCAGTAGGAGTTTTGTTTGAGTAAAAGACTAAGGGGTTTAGGATTTTGCTCACATTCCCAGAAAATAAACATATGGGACAAGATCCTACCCCCATTTCTGCCCTTTCACACCATTCAGGTGGTACAAAGGGGCTGGCATCAGGCCCTAAGTGCTCAGATAAGAATTCCCCCAACCTGGGAAATCTCTCAACCTGTTTCTATGTCAACCATTCTATTGCAGGTGGAGCATCAGGAACAGGAAAGGATGTACTTATTGAAGGCTGGGCAGATATGAGGGTGACCAGCTGTCCCGATTTTATAGGGACAGTCCCGATATTTGGGGCTTTTTCTTATATAGGCTCCTATTACCCCCCACCCCTGTCCTAATTTTTCACACTTGCTATCTGGTTGCCTAGCAGAGATAGAATATGCCAGCTGAGAATGATCAGAATAGTTGTAGTCCTTTTAGGGACCATAGCCAGCCTGTGTAAATCTCAGTAGCCCCTAGGCCCCTCTAACTTTTTGCTGTAGCAGCCATATTTGTGAATCAGGTAATGATAACCTACTCTTTCCTGCAACAAGATCTGCTTGTTGCAGGAGAAAATCTGGATCATTATATCTTATTAAAATCAAATTACTGGTTGTTACAGCTGTATCCTGAGAGGGAAACAGGTCTTCTAAGAATCTGTTGTGCTCCATAAACCTGTTGCTAAAGATTATGGATGATGTAATTTTTATGCTAAAATGTGGTTGATGTTTAAAGTTTCAAATTTTACAGAGATCAGAATAAGATTATCTAAACCTTGTTCCTCCACAGGGTCCAAAATGGAATGGTCACTATATTCTTAGGTATGAGTTTTTCCATAGGGTGGAGTCTGCCTCCTGAGCCTTGTAATGATCCTCCTTCTAGAACCTAAACTCCTAGGTGCACTCAGCTATGCCTATACTATAGTAACTGCAGTGAGTAATTAATTATGTCTTTTATACACTTCAGTGGAAAGTTCACTAATCTTAGGCAAGATTTTCATTCATGTAAAAACTGCCTGGTAAGAATGGAAGCTGCCCACACAATTTCTTTGAACACTCTGCTGACATAACAGTACTCATTCATAATTGCCCCATTTTAGGTGGTGTAGTCTTATGTGTACACTCTTGTTAGGATGACCAGACAGCAAGTGTGAAAAATCGGGATGGGGGTGGGGGGTAATAGGAGCCTATAAAAGAAAAAGCCCCAAATATTGGGACTGTCTCTATAAAATTGGGACAGCTGGTCACCCTAACACTTGTATACATCTGTTTTCTGTGCAGAAGCCAATGCAGTTCCGCATTGCTGCACATAACTGACAGCTATCTTAATGCATGTAACTATGCTTTTTAACTCTCTTCCCCCTTTATGGTATGCACTAGAACTGGATTATTAAATTTTAAAGATAAAGGGATAAATTCATCCCAGTGTAGTGATGTCTGAATTTCCTAGCTTTTTGTGAAGTCCCAAGCACAAGGGTCATGTTTTTCAGTCTTTTCTCTAGAGCCATAACATTAGAAACTTTTTTTTTTAAATGAAAGACGAATTTCTTCCCTAATGTCATGCTTCCAGGAGCTGGGCCTTCAAAAAACAAACAAAACCAAAACAAACAAAAAAAACCAAGGACAGCCCACTACCATCAGGAATCTGGGCAACAATGAATTTTAAGTAAATCGCTTTAAACCATTTTAATTTCCCTTTCAAGAGACTCCCAGAGAAAAGAGGCCAAACCCTGAGCGGCGGGGCCCCGCAGCAGCCCTATTTCTGCTGTAACACACTTTGAAAATAGCTTTGTGGAGATGTTTTGGCGCCCAGGGCGCTGGCTGTGCCCCGCCAGCAATCTGAGCTCTGCTCATCGAGCAGCAGCTGGGATCTGACTCTGCACCCACCGGCAGGGGCTTGGGAAGCAGTAACAGGTGAGCTCAGTCTGCAGCAGCCCTGTCGGGCCTCTGGTCAGTGCAACCGCGGCGCCCAGCAGGGCCCGGGCCAGGGGGCGGGGTAAGGGGCCGGGGCCGAGGCCGCGCTGGGGCTCCAGACGGCAGCAGGCGAGAGGCGTGACTAGTAGCTGGGGGCTGGGCTTGCCCGGCGCTGCTGGGGGGCGGCCCGGGCTGTACCTAGCTCGGGGGCGGCTCCAGCCCGAACCTCCCTCCAGTCCCCGGCCGCGCGCCGGGGCCGCCCCCCGGATGGCGACACGGTAGGGGCGGCGCCCGCCCCTCGGCACAGCCACGCACGGCGGGCAGAGCGAGCGGCGGCGGAGGGGGATGGCGGCGGCGGCGGCTGGGCTCGGCCCCCGGACAGCGGCGGCAGCAGCCGGAGCCAGCACCGCCCCGAGCGGCTCATGGTGGCGCCCGAGACCCGAGAGCAGCGGCCGCTCCGGCAACGCCAGTTGAGCCGGATCCCGGCGGCACCTAGCGCGGGCGGGCGGGCGCCCGGCGCTCACCTCCCCGCGCGTCCCTCGGGGGCTCGCTCCTGCCGGGGCCGCCTCAGGGCAGCGGCGAAGGGCGCCGAGCGGCGGGACTATGGGCGCCAAGCAGAGCGGCCCGGCCGCCGCCAACGGCCGCACCCGGGCGTACTCGGGCGGGGATTTGCCCTCCGGCAGCGGCGGCGGCGGCGCGAACGGGGCCGGCGGGCGCTCGGCGGGGGCCGGCGGGCGATACACGCCGCTGGCGCCTCAGGCAGCCCCCGGGGGCTCGGCGGCGGGAGCTGCGGCCGCCCCGCCCGTGGCTGCGCCCCGGAGCAGGTCCCTGGGCGCGGCGGCAGCCTCCGGGACCAGGGCCGCCCAGTCAGCCTTCAGCATCCCCCACAGCAGCGGCCCCTACGGCTCGCAGGACTCGGTGAACAGCGCGGCCGAGGAGGGCGGCCGGGGGCGGGCCGCAGGGGGCGGAGGACACGGCGGGCCCCGGCTCGTGATCGGCTCGTTGCCAGCGCACCTCTCCCCGCACCTGTTCGGAGGTAACGTGCCCACCCGTGCCCCAGTGTGTGTGTTGGGGGGGGGGGGGAGAGAAGAGACGGCAACCGCCTCGCTACCCCTGCGGGGGGGGGGGGGGGACTGCAGCCTCCCTTAGCTTCCCCCTGCCCCGGTGTGTGTGGGGGGAAGAGACTGCAACCGCCTCGCCACCCCTGCCGGGGGAAGTGGGGGTGGGGAGAACTGTAACAGCGCTACTCCAGCCCTGTCCATGGCATGGGGGGAGAGGGGCTAGAGAGACTGACATTCAGCCCTTCCCCAGACAGAGAGAGACCAGAAACACTTTACAGTACCACAGACGTGGGGGGTAGGTGTATTGGAACAGTTTGTATAGCGGGGGTGCTGAGAGACACTGACCCAAACTGTAAACGCTGTATATGATGGAAACAGCTTCAACCCCTGGGGTGTGTGGCAGCTCCCCTAGAACCCCTGATTTCAGCACCTGTGGGAGTTGGTCTCTAACTCTCAGTGATGGTTCAGGGAGAGACTTGAGGGGTAGCACTATTTTTGGTGGGATTGATGTAGTGAGTACCCAGCTTGGGGCCGATTTGGTAGTGTTGTGGGGAGTTTTTTTTGGAGGGGAGGGTAAGATTAGCAGAGGAGGCATTACCCTTCTTCTCTTCCTATGGAAATCTCCTGCCTGAATCTAGGTCACTACCCTCATGTTAAAAGGACAATGTGTTCTTTCATTTCAGTGTACCTTTCTTAGTTAACTGAATAACTGATTGATTTCCTGTTCCATGTTTCCACATTCTGAATATTTTGTAAATCTGACTTATAAAGTGAAGTGAGTGTTTTTTGTATAGCTCTTTTTTGGCTCTTACTTGGGAGAGTAGTTTGTGACTTTTTGAGGGGATTACAATGAATCATCATTTTGTGAAAGGGGCAGCTTTCTAGTTCCTCCAGGCTTCAGTTTTATCTATACATGCTTCCGCCGCTGTTTCTTGGCTATGTAGGTTTGAAAAAAATTAGAGGTCTGAAAGTGGAAGGAAGGAATTTAATAATGAAATAAACTCCCTCCCCCCAGCAATGTAATTTGCACAGTAAAAAGGAGAAAAAGAGCCTCTCTTACCACTTTAGACTTTAATATCTAATTTGTGCCTGTGTAAATATGCCAGTCTGCCCGCTATTTACTTAATTAGGATTTAATTGGATCATGTATTCATGCAGTTTATTTTAAACCAGACTGAAATCTGTTTTTAGGTACTGATTAAAATGTGGCTGCAGTTTGTTCCTGTTTCTGAGTCACTAAATTGTCTGTACTGAAACTTGGTTAATAACTTCTATTTTATTGTAATGGAAAGTTTCTTTGAATTAGCTTATTTTTTTTCCAAAAGAAGAAAATGTTTAGATGAGGGGAGGCATTTTTAAAAAGTGTTTAAGAAAATATAGCACTCTTTTTTTTTTCTAAAGACTGCAGTACGTTTCCTGGAGGCAATAGAAATGGAGGCGGAGGAGGAAAATATTGAATCTATTGAGAATGAAGTTAAACGCTCTGTAAATAGTTTGAAAAAGATGAGCTTGTTCAGTTTTTCCTGTACAGCAGATTGTACAATTGTTGTTTAAATGAAAGTTTTTGGTGTATATTATGCACTCTATCTCCCTTTCAAGTGTAGATTTTTTAATTTTTTAGGGAAGGTTGTTGAGTTGACTTCTTTCAATGACATTTATTATAAAGGTTTCACTGTTCATACGAGTAAACACTAAGGTGCAACAGGACTGTCCTTTAATTCTGTTAATTCTTTTTGATAACTGTTGTAATTGTCTAGATTAACTTAATACATGTGTTATAGCTTGTGTAAAGTCTGAATTAAAAATAGAATGAAATGTCGTTTTTTGGGGAAGGGAGTTTTGATGCAAGGTGCCTGTCTGTGTGAACTTACTTTCACTTTTGATAGTGATAAATGAGAGCATTATTTGCAGCAGTGTGATAATGTAGTTCTGTAATGTAAAACGCCTGTAGCTTTACATTTGAGATTTTTAGCCTTCAATGTAAGTGGCATAGACTCAAGAACAGTAGGTCAAATGAAGGTTTTTTTTTTCCAGTCCTGGCACTTCCTGGATGGTCAACATGTATGTTACAGACACCCCTACAAACAGATTTCTGTTCAGTTGCGTTTTTGTGTGTGGGGACCTGAAGATAGTCCTGGGTCTCCTGAAGACTAAGTCTGCTCCTAGTGCTGTGATTTAACATGCTAATGGAGAGCATCAAGCCTACCTTAACAAGGAGCATTTGCCCTTGAGAAGGAAAACTTAAGTGTAAGTGTTCTTATAGTGCTGGGTTGCTGCATGTTTATTAATTGTTAGTTAAGAGTAGCAGGGCTTTGATGCAAGGATGGCTGCAGTGTTATCAGAGTAGTATGCATGAAAGCTGGTGTGTGCAATTCCTTTTGCAGTCAAAGAGTACGGTGCTATTGCATATTTACAGTCTACACAGTGAGAGAAAAGCATTAAAACTTAAAGCATGTCCCCAGTTTATCAGTCAAAAATAGGATTCCTTGCTTAAACCTTGCATCACAGCCTTAATTAGATCAGTTATAGACCATATTTTCCTCCTTACAATTTCAGGTGATAATTTACATAATTGCTAAGCAGTACCGTATGTTTTCTTATTCATGAATCTATTAAGCTAGAGTGCAGAATATTAAATATTTATTGACTGAGGTGATATAGAATGTATGCCTTCCACTTATGCAATAATCTTTAACCTTGCAAGGTGACTAATTGATGATGGGTGTCAGATATTAGATTTTTGATGATCAAGACACACAATGTAACGAGCAAAGCTAGTTACAATCGCTATATCATTTATATCTATATATCTGTGAATTAGACTGAAGTAGCTTTTCTTTTTTTATATGAAAATGAATGGGTGCTTAATCTAATCCTAGCATTCAGTTTTGTTAAAAAAGGAGGGGAGTATCTTTACATGTCAAACTTTTCTATTATATATTTTTTGCAATATTTTGTAATGTGGGTGGCATAATAACTTTCCAGTGCAATTAACATAGTAAATGTCATAGCTATACACTTTCAAAAATTCAATATAGTATTCAGATGCTTCGTTCAAACAAATGGCTTTTTTCTAGATCATAGTTTCATAAGACTGTCTGTGGGGGGCGGGGAATAACTTGGAGAACTGCTTTTGTGCTGTTTCTGACTAGCTTAAGCTTGTCTAGGTATGGTGCTTGGCAATTACTATGTGTATTGTGAGCGTGCTTCAAGCACCTTCCCTTGTTTTGTAAACTGTAGTTGTCAGTTTAAAAAACAAAAAAAACCTGCAGAAGTTTATTTTGAGAATCAGTTCAGCAGTTTCTTTGGAGAATTAGTTTAATATGTAAAGATTAAACTGTATTTTCCTGGCAGACTTCTTGGCTTTGACAATCAATAACGCATGTGTGTTACACTTGTAAGACTACTATAATTAATTGGCCCTTATTGAATTGTACTCCATTGTGACTTTTGAATTACCCAGAACAATGTTTAAATATTAGCTATCTAATCAGTTAGTTTTAAACTACGTGATTAGTACTAGAGGTACACTAAAATGCAAAAAATACTGCTATATGCTGAGATGTGCAAAAGTATGATCAGTCTGTTATATTTCTTTGGTACAAACTGTAGTAATGTTTAAAAATTCATTCAAAGTCATAGTTCTCCTTTGAGTTAAGATGATCTTGTGCTCATGCTAATTTTAGGCTTACAATCCTTTATGATCAAATATTGCTATATATCTTGTGATTAAGTATCAGAGCCGGTTTAGTTCAGTAACAATTTTTGCAGAATCAGGGTCTAAGACTTGTACATATATTACTGTTATGCACTGTGAATACAGGGGCGATCCTGGTATATGTTGGGGTTGAGTTCTTGAAAAGGGTACTGAAATGAGGTATACTGCAGACCCCCTGTACTCATGGCTGGCCCGCCTCATTCCACCCCTCCTCCAAGCGCGACCCATCTCCGCTCCTCCTTCTCTCTCTTCCCCCCCCTCTACCCCCCAGCCTCCTGAACACTGCTGAACAGATGTTCATAGCAGGCAGGAGGCACTGGGAGGGAGGGGGAATGGGTGATTGGTGGACAGGTGGTGCTGAGTGGGGAGGGCACTGGTGGGTGGTAAACACCCACAGAAAAGTGACGCAAAAGGTGAAGCGAGTACAGTACTAAGTTGCAAACGACGGATATGCGGATTGGGACCGAGGTGAATCAGAACATGTTCCCCTATTGATGAGCGATGGATATGTGACAAAACAGATAAAGGGGAGAGAGATACCAGGGACCCCCTGTAGTTCTATTTGTCAATATGTTGCAGGATCTGGGCCTTATGCTGTAGTTAAGAGTAGACTCCTAAACCTTGCATGCTCTTCAGCCAGTTCTTTGCACTGGCAAAGTTCCAGTTTTGTCTAAGGAGATAAAATTGAGGCATTACTCTCATCTGTAAGAGCTGTCTCACGATTTCTTGACAGAAAGAACATTATTGTAAAAAAAAAAAATAGACTTCCTATTAAAAACGACCTGTGAAAAAATTGGCCTTGAAAAGAGTGAATACAGATAAATTTATATGTCTGACTAAATAATTTGTTTTCAACACTTTGTATTTCTGGTTAAGACTGATGTCTAGGTGTATCCTGTTTAACTCTTACTGTACCAGAGTTACTATGATAGGCCTTGTATATGCTAGGATTTTTTGCCAAAAATTTCCCTCTATTGGAACAGCTAATTCAGCTCCAACAGTAGGAACTTCAGGATAGGCAGGGGCAGAGATGCTCGGTAACCCTTGGGGAGAGGGCACAATATAAAGTTTGGGGGAGGGGGGACACCTGATCTCCCCAGGTATTGCCTCTGGCCCCTTTCCCACTCACCTTGCGCCTCCCGTACCTGCTCCATGCTGGCACCACCTTGCCCCCTCTCCCATCAGAGCTCCTTCCTTCTCCCATTACCTCTCCACTGCGTGCGTGGTGCAGGCAAGAGTGGGTTCTGCTCACCTACTGTCAAGCAGGTAACTGCGGTTGTGGGCAAAGAAGGAATGGGTCTCTTCCTCTCCCCCCCACCTCCCCCAGGTGTCAGTGACTTTCATGGACACATCTCCCTGAGCTGCACTCAACCTGGCTCCCACCCTGGCAGAAATTGGGGGTGGGTGGGGGAGGTGGCATGTGACCCTGCGTGCCCCCCTCATGCATAGCCTCTGGATCCAGGCAGCTGCTGGTGTGTTTAACCCCTGTGTCATCTAAAACACAGAGCTCTGTGTAGCTCAAAAGCTTGTACCTTCCACCAACAGAAGTTGGTCCAATAAAACATATTGCTCACCTAACTTGTCTCTCTCATACACTGGGACCAACACAGCTACAACAGTGCTGTGCACATCTAAAACAACTGCTTAGGATTTTGTTTACACTAGTGTTCCCACCTTTGGAGCAGAACTAGTGAGCACAATGGAGAAACTTTCTGGCAAAAAAGTCTAATGTAAATAACCCACTTGTCTTGACATACAGTCTCTTAAGAGTGGTCAGACAGGGAGAAGGGTAAGGCCTTTAAATTGAACTCCTGTTTGTCCATAAAAAGACTCTGTGGAGAATGAGTTACACCAACTGTAGATAACATAGAAAATGTTAAATATCTTTTCATTTCTATTTCAGCTATTTCTCTGCTAATTTAATTTGAACTATTATTAAAATATTTAAAGGGGAACCATTAACTGGAAGTGCAGTATGCCATGCCATCTGGAGTTCATGACCTTGAGTGCCAACCTCAGGGCAGGCTGTCAAAAAGCAGGGCAGACACTCCAAACTGGTTGTATGTTCTGTAATTAGAGTCCACCCAGCCAGTCACAAATGTGAACTCCTGAACTCTTACTGTGGAGTCACAGACAGTTTCCTTGGGCAGTTCAGTTTATCTTGCCATCCAGGCAAGCTGGATTTAGTGATGGTTGGTTGCTGTACACCAAAGATCACACAAGATTCAGGTTGCTTCCAGTCTGAAGAGACCAGTCACTTACCCCAGGTCAATTTGTACCTCAGATCTCATGCGAAAGACAACGCTTGTAGCCAATCCTATAGTAAACTAAGAATTAATTAACTAGGAAAAAGAAATGAGAACTATTTACAAGTTAAAACAGGCAAGCATATACACACAAATGAGTTATCTGTGGTTCCAAAAGGGCATAGAATTATAGCAGTCTGTCAGCACTGAATATCTTTTAGGGATAAGCCAAGTTGATCCTGGGGAAGTCTGCTTGTGATTTGTAGTTCCAACCTTGTGAGAGTTCAAACAGCAAAAGAGCGGACAGTTTTTCTTGTTCATTGTCTGTTTCCTCCTTCCAGAATTCAAACTGATGGGATAAACCCCTTTGTATGTAGCCTCTTCGTGGGTGTGAAGGGGAAATTAATAAAGTCTTGTGAAGTTCCACAGTCACCCATTTAATTTTGATAGCCTTCTTAATGAGAGAGGCAATCCTTTCTGACAGGTTGACTGTTTCAGGGCAAAACATTTTTACAGTTATAAACAAAAACTTAAATATTTTTTAATATTGAATTTTACTCCCTTGTTATATAAGCTTTCACAAATGATGCAGGTATCTAACTATACACACAGTGCTGTCAAATGCGCGAAGTTTACTGAATAAGTTATTTTGTGATATTTCCATTCCAGAACCTTAGATGTTGAAACTACAATGGTTTAAAATAGTCACTTCTGTCTGTTTTTTTTTCTTTAGGGAAAGATGATTATGTCCTTTCAAGATAAATTTTAAACTGTTGGTGTAATTTTTTGATCATTCTGACGGGGAAAGCTTATGTAAAAAGTACTTTTATATAGAATACCGCTGGTATAGGAATGGCTGTTTTGCACCAGTAACACTATACATTGACCGTCAGGAGAAGAAGTGAAGAATAAATTCTCCAAGTGAACCTTTAAACCTATAATAGGAATTGAGGGAAAGCAAAATATAAGGCTTGAAATTTAAGGCTTGAAATGCTTGCTGGACTGTAGGTGGATACTGATAGCAGAGGGATGTGAAGTTTGGTTAAAGCAGGGGTTGGCAACCTTTCAGAAGTGCTGTGCCGAGTCTTCATTTATTCACTCCAATGTAAGGTTTCGCATGCTAGTAACATTTTAACATTTTTAGAAGGTCTTTCTATAAGTCTATAACATATACCTAAACTATTGTACATAAAGTAAATAAGGTTTTTTAAATGTTTAAGAAGCTTCACTTAAAATTAAATTAAAAATGCAGACCAGTGGCCAGGACAGGGGCAGTGTGAGTGCCACTGAAAATGAGCTTATGTGCCGCCTTCGGCATGCATGCCATAGGTTGCCTACCCCTGCTATATATCGTAGATGCAGACAACTCTTTTTGTTAGTTGGTAAACTTGAAGCTGCTTTTTTCAGTATCCGTAATAAAACCAGATGCAGCTTCTTTTTAAATCTTGAAATGCATGACATGACTATTTGGAACACATTTCTTTTCAAAGCTCAGACAAATTATAATTAAGGTTGTCTGGCCAAACTCGGACCAAGTAGGAGATGTTCTTCAAGTGAATTTAAAAAGGGGAGAAAAATCACCAAGGAGGAAGGGGGAGGTATTTTTGCATATTTAAGTGTGAAAGTTTCAGGCTTCTTCTCTTGTGAGGGTTCATTTTATGCCAGAAATTCTGAAACTCCCAGGAATTGCCACATCTGACTACTTTAGATAAGAGCTCCCTCCTAACAGAGGGCATCCACATTCTTCATGGCTATATATGCTGACTACTTTCCCCGAGAGTAAATATAAAAAACAGATTCCTGATCATGGCCTGGCTGCACAAGATCTAATTTATGTATTTAACCTGTCTACTTATAGCCTCACGGTAGAATCTGAATAACTGCAAGCATTTAAAAATAGCAATAACAATCACTTTATCCTTTACTTTCTATAGGAGAAATAGTGTCAGGTTCTCTCTCTCTCTCTCACAGTCTCCTTTATAAAAACAAGAAAAAAGTTTGAACATCCTAGTCCAAAGATCTATTCAGCACCTAGACCCTGGACAGCTCAAACTATAAGATTTGGAGCAGATGCTGATGAACCAGGCATAGGCTTTATCAGATGGGATTCTCCTTGCTAACTGCCAGAAAGCAAGGTACCTCCAAGAGCTATGTGCTGTAAGTGGTTGTTGGGGGTGTGTGCGTTTGTTTTTGTCTTAGAGTAGGGCTAGGGAATTCTGTGTTTCAGAGACTGGAGTTGCTTTAGTTGGCTTAGACAAAGTTATTCTCCAGTTCTCTTTAGATGTAGGAAGTAGCTTTACAGTGCTGAAGGGCACAGAAGATGGCCTTTCTCTGGAAGGCCACCTTCCAATCTTCCTTAGTCAAAGTAGCTGTCCATCTTGAATAACTTATGGCTCTAGTTTCCTCATGTATCTTTAACTGCTTGTTCAGGTTTGCCTTCTTTTGAACCTGCTACCACAGTATCTCTTCAGTTTTGGTTCTGGAAAGTAGATTTCCTTGTTGGCATTGTTGCCACCCTGTCCTATGTTTCTTTTCTGTTTTAGTTTTCCACCTGGATAAAGTGCTCCTAATTCTCTGCCTAAGGTATTGTCTTGCTTGCCTTTTAATCTGGATTTCCCTTGCTAGTTTCTGCCTTCCAAATGATGGAGGAAGAGGAAGGCCGTATGCAAGTCATTTCCCATGGCTCTCATCTTTTGGCTACCCTCCTTGGCCTGTTCTCTTCACACAACTTGCTCAACTCCCTTTGTACAGTCTGTTTCACACACTTTTTTCAAATGAAAACACTTATGGTAACTATTTGACCTGAGAGAAATAAATCTGGAGGAACTTCAGAGCACATTATTCTGATATACTGTTTGAATTAATGTGGGAGAGAAGTCTTAAAGGGTAATCTCACTTTCAGAGAACTTCCTCATTGCTTAAGTAACAAAGATTTGTTTTTACCAGGTAAGCTAGAAACATCTACTCTAAGATAGTCACTTAAGGTAAAAGCAATTTTGCATCTAGTGAAGCTGAAAGTAACATACAAAGGTAGAGGAAGGAGAGAACACAGAACTAAATATTTAATTCATTTAATAGCTTTTGAAGCAGAAATGGAAAACATGGTAAGACTTTGACTCAGATGTTTGAACACAAGACTTGTAAACATTCCAATGACTTTTCCCCCTTTCTCTTGATGACCCTGCCTTGAGAAAACTAAGAGGCCTGAATGTTTTCCATTGTTAAATGAAGTTTATTTAAGTAGAAAAAGGTCTACTCCATTATCTTAATGTTATCTTTTTACAAATATTTTATGTCCTTTGGGTAGCTGAATCCTATGGTAAATATTATCTCTTTCTACATTAAAGACTCCTCCGTGTTTGTGCATCACTTGTGTTAGGCTTTTGCTTCTGACAGAACATTTAGCTTTACCCTGTTTACAGTCAGTTTACAAAATTATTTTATTTTAAAAGCTTTTTTCCTTATTGGAAGATATTGCCTGCATCTCAGGAAAATCTATTAAAATAGAATATAGATATTTCTGTTTCTAACAACAATGGAAAGATCAGTAGTAAACAAAATGAGTTTTAAAGTTTTTCATTGCATTGTAAAAGCTGCACTTCCAATTAAGTGTCCTATGTAGGTGAACTGTAACTAAGGCTCCCCAGCTGTGCTTTGTTTAGGTTGGATGCCTGCCAGATAACCTTGGGAACTGTGGCAAAACTATTTGGTATTTGCTGGTGAAGCATTTAAAATTTTTTCTTTTTTAAATACTGCTGTCACCTTAAACTTCTCTTTATTGCACATAATTTTTGAAACCCTAAAATACAGTTCAGTATTACTGTATATTTGTAAAGTAATGCATTGATAAAAGCCTTACCGTTTTGTAGGTAGAATTATTTTACTAGTATTTTTGTTCAGCTCTATTAAGTGGTGAATAGGTATACAAACAGTTTCATTATTTTTATTCTTTATATCTTCACAAAATGTACTGAGACTGTAACTTGGAGGAGGCATTTATATTGTGGGGGTGAGGGGGAACACCTTTTTACATTTAAAACCTGTTGTTGGCAGCCTAAACAAAGCAAGAAAGGGAGTGTTTAAGGTGGTGAGCCATTGCTGAGATGGTGAAGTGGTGACAATGAATAGCAAGTTTCCTCCCTAAAATTATTATTGACGGAAGGTCCACCCCTGAAAATAGGGGTCAATAATAGAAATGCTGACATAATAATTTCTATACCAGGGCACTGCATGTTTTGTAAAATTGTCTAAAATGCTGGAGTACAAGAACTTAGTTGATGATAAAACTATGTAGCAGTTTTTGTAGCTGAAGTCTGAACTTTAGCATGCACTAGTTCTGGCACTTACAGTATACTCAAATTTGTCATATGTACTATTTTTTTTCCAATAACAATAGAATAGAAAGTTGTATTGCCCTTTTAGCTGCTTCAAAATGACTTGGGATTTTTTTTTTAACCACTGAACTTTTCCCAGTAATTCCAAACAATTTCTCTGGCATGTTTTAGGCATTTGAATGCTGAATGGTACCATTATCAGGCTTGTCAGATGTCCAGCTAGTCTAGAAGTAGAGCAAGCTATTAAGCATTGGCATTTTAATCCTGTGTATCTTGGGTACTGGAGGTAAATTGTTGTGTAGAAATTGCAGTCTAGCAAGTCTCAGTGTACATAGGCCAGTCTGAAACCTTTGATTCAAAGACCTCAGGTGATTTAGTTGTTATATTTAAAAAACAAAAAAAGCCTTCTGCACTTGTCTTTCTGGAGTAACTAGCTTATTGCCTACATTGTGAAAAGATTTCCCTGTCTACATGTTTAGTCTGCTTTTAACAAATCTTGGTAAATGTAGTAAACCAGTGAATTGAAGCATTGGTTAGTTTCTTTCCTTTCCTAAAGATTATTATGATGTGCATAGTTCTTCAAACGTAGGCGCGGACAACTTTTTCTGTTAAACCACACTTAATTATAATGTAGTTCTGAATGTCTGAAACCAAGACACAATATTGTACTGTGCATACATTAGTAAAAGAGGAAAATCTGCATGTTGATTTAATTTTTACTGTAACTAATCTTTCTAGAAGTTCTTATTTGAGGGCTTGCATCACATCCATATGGCTTCTGTTTTGCTTTTATTTGTATTCTTGCTGCTTTCTTGGTGGTTTTTATGCATTTCAGCTGAGTAGGATAGATTGTTGTTCTCTTGGTTTACAATCAATCTTGTGCTTGTGTAAAGTGTCAGATTGACAGCATTATAGAAGTCACTTATTCACAGAATAAGTTCAGCATTTAGCATATGTCTACATTACGAAATTACTCTGATTTTACAGAAGTCAATTTTTGGGAACAGATTGTATAAAGTCAAGTGCATGCGTCCACGCTAAGCACATTAATTTGGTGGTGTGCGTCCATAGTACCGTGGCTAGCATCAACATTCCGAGTGGTGCACTGTGGGTAGCTATCCCACAGTTCCTGCAGGCCCCGCTGCCCATTGGAATTCTGGGTTGAGCTCCCAATGCCTGATGGGGCCAAAACTTTGTCGCGGGTGGTTATGGGTAAATGTCGTCCGTCAACCTTCCCTCCGTGAAAGCAATGGCAGACAATCATTTTGCGCCCTTTTCCCTGGATTGTCCGAGCAGATGCCATAGCACAGCAAGCATGGAGCCCATTCAGCTCACTGCAGCAGTTATGAGCATTATTGTGCAGTTTATCACCTTGCGCATTTTCGTGCAGTTTATGCAGAACCAGAAGCTGCAAAACTAGGCGAGGAGGTGACGGCAGTGCGGTGACGAGAGTGATGGGGACATGGACACAGACTTCTCTCAAAGCGCGGGCACCGGCAATGTGGACATCATGGTGTTAATGGGTCAGGTTTATGCCGTGGAATGCCAATTCTGGGCCCGGGAAACAAGCACAGACTGGTGGGATTGCATAGTGTTGCAGGTCTGGGATGATTCCCAGTGGCTGTGAAACGTTCGCATGCGTAAGGGCACTTTCATGGAACTTTGTGACTTGCTTTCCCCTGCCCTGAAGCATAAGAATACCAAGATGAGAGCAGCCCTCACAGTTCACAAGCGAGTGGCGATAGCCCTCTGGAAGCTTGCAACACCAGACAGCTACCGGTCAGTCAGGCATCAATTTGGAATGGGCAAATCTACTGTGGGGGGCTGCTGTCATGCAAGTAGCCAATGCAGTCACTGAGCTGCTGCTATCAAAGGTAGTGATGCTCGGAAAAGTGCAGGTCATAGTGGATGGCTTTGCTGCAATGGGATTCCCGAACTGTGGTGGGGTGATAGACGGAACCCATATCCCTATCTTGTCACCGGAGCACCAAGCCAGCAAGTACATAAACCGCAAGGGGTATTCTTCAATGGTGCTGCAAGCACTGGTGGATCACAAGGGATGTTTCACAAACATCAACTTGGGATGGCCGGGAAAGGTTCATGACGCTTGTGTCTTCAGGAACTCTGGTCTGTTTAAACGGCTGCAGCAAGGGATTTACTTCCCAGACCAGAAAATAACCGTTGGGGATGTTGAAATGCCTATAGTTATCCTTGGGGACCCAGCCTACCCCTTAATGCCATGGTTCATGAAGCCGTACACAGGCAGCCTGGACAGTAGTCAGGAGCTGTTCAACTATAGGCTGAGCAAGTGCAGAATGGTGGTAGTGTGCATTTGGACGTTTGAAGGGTTGCTGGTGCAGTTTACTGACTTGCTCAGACCTCAGGGAAACCAATGTCCCTATTGTTGCTGCTTGCTGTGTGCTCCACAATCTCTGTGAGAGTAAGGGGGAGACCTTTATGGTGGGGTGGGAGGCTGAGGCAAATTGCTTGGCTGCTGATTACGTGCAGCCAGACACCAGGGTGATTAGAAGAGCACATAAGGAAGTGCTGTGCATCAGAGAAGCTTTGAAAACCAGTTTCATGACTGGCCAGGGTACGGTGTGACACTTCTATTTGTTTCTCCTTGTTGAAGACCCGCCCCCTTGGTTGACTCTAATTCCCTGTAAGCTAACCACCCTCCCCTGCTTTGCTCACAGCTTGGAAATAAAGTCACTATTGTTTAAAAACCATGTATTCTTTATTAATTATAAAAATAGGGAGATAACTTACAGGGTTGAATGACAGCCTTCTGTCCACTGGGGTGGTGTGGTTGGGTGCCCGGAGCCTCTTCCCCCTTCCCCCCACTTTATGTCGAAAAATGGCTTCGTTGTGTGGACGAGTGCAGGGTTAATTTGATTTAACGCTGCTAAATTCGACCTAAACTTGTAGTGTAGACCAGGCCCCAGTTGATGTTCTTCAATACCGAACGAGGATCCACCTGGGAAGATGAAAGAGAAGTTTAGTTTCCTTACCTGTAACATTTATTCATAATAGAGGGCATCCTCTGGTCTGGAGACTACTTGGAAGTTAGATTTGCTTATTTCTCTACAGTGGAGGCAATTTAGGCGGATGCCCTGCATCCATCCTTCCTCTAGTGAGTTCAGATTCCCTCTCCTGGTCTGCAGTAGCACTGCATGCTGCCCCTAAGGAGAACTGAAATGATGTATAGTAGAAAACATTTAATAAAATTACTGTAGATCATAAGATTAGAATGAAAGGTATAACAGGCAAATACTTCAGGCAGAGAAATAGATTGGAATTTTGTTCTTTATTTGACTGTACAAACTCAAGACTTGGACTGCGTATTTTCTCCTCTTAAGGAAAAAAATTTTTTTTTAAATTGGCAGAGCTCCCAACTCTTTTACTTTCCTAGCTGATGCAGTTGCTATAAGAGAGAGAAAAATATGGTGAGGCCTCCACTAGAGGCTTAAAGGTTTTGTGAAGAGTTTCCAAATGCCACCGTTCCGATGGCAGTTTTTCTCTTCATGGCTTTCGTGCAAGAGAAACTGGAGATGTGAAGTGACGGTTGCGACGGGTTCTCCCTGGGGTGCCACCTGGAACTGGGGTACCACTGAGCCCCCCGACCCACTAGCCTGGGCTCCCTTTACACCAGGGTGGACAAACTTTTTGGCCCGAGGGCCACGTCTGGGTATGGAAATTGTATGGCGGGTCATGAATGCTAACAAAATTGGGGATTGGGGTGTGGGAGGGGGTGAGGGCTCTGAGGTGGGGCCAGAAATGAGGAGTTAAGGGTGTGGGAAGAGGCACCAGACTGGGGCAGGGGGTTGGGGTGTGTGTGGGGTGAGGGCTGTGGCTGGGGGTGTGGGCTCTGGGAGGGGGCTAGGGATGAGGGTGCTCTGGGATGGGACCAAGGGGCTCAGGGAAGGAGGGGGATCAGGGCTAGGGCAAGGGGTTGGGGCAGGCTCTGGGCTGCGCTTACCTCAAGCAGCTCCCAGAAGCAGTGGCATGTTCCCCCCCCCCTCCAGTTCCTATGTGGAGGCATGGCCAGGCTGCCCCATCCACAGGCACAGACCCTGCAGCTCTCATTGGCTGTGGTTCCCAGCCAATGGGAGCTGCAGGGGTGGTGCTTGGGGTGGGGGCAGCATGCGGAGCCCCCTGGTTGCCCCTGGGCATAGGAGCCGGAGGGGGGACATGCCGCTGCTTCTCAGAGCTGTGTGGAGCCACGGCTCATGCGGAGCAGGGCAAGCCCCGGACCCCAGCGGGAGCTTGAGGACTGGATTAAAATGTCTGAAGGGCCGGATGTGGCCCCTGGGCTGTAGTTGCCCACCCCTGTTTTACACTGTACTGCTGTGACCAGCCTGTCAAGCCCTCTCCCAGGCTCCAGAACACACATAGGTAGGGACCCACCCAGCTGCAGTACATACAGAGCTGTGATCAGCTCTGCATGGGGAGGTTATAGCTGAGGAATTGCCTAGCTACCCACGGGGCACTCCCCTCTGGCATGTAAACCCAAAATGATACTGTCTTGCACTGCACAAAGATCTCTACAGCGTAAGCTCATGAAATTTGCCCCTTCCCTCAATGTGGAGAAGAGTATGCCACAGCTTTCTGCCCTAAGTTATGATTCCCACACACTGGTTTTAGACAAAGCAAAAATAAGTTCATTAACAATTAAAGATAAATTGTAAGTGATTATAAGGGATAGCAAACAGATCAAAGCAGATTACCTAGGAAACACAGAAAACATGCAAACTAAGCTTAATATACTAAAAGCGATTTGATATGAGGAGCAAATTCTCACCCTAAATGATGATTCAAGCAGGCTGCAGAGATTCTTAAGGGTCATCTACACTTGCTTACAGTTTACAAACCCCAGGTGTTCCTTTCACAGGCTAAAAATCCCTTTAGTCTGGGTCCAGCACTCTTTCCTCCTCCCCCCCATTCAGTTTTTTCCCTAGGTTGTTTCTAGGAGTCTCTTTGGGCAAAGAGTCAGTGAAGAACCACGATGATGTCACTCCCCTGCCTTAAATAGCTTTTGCATATGGTGGGAATCCTTTGTCTCGAAGCTTGGTTCCCATGCCAATCAGTGGGAAAACACTGGTATTCCAAGATGGAGTCCAGTACCAGTGGCCTGGTTACATGTTCCTGTAGTGCCACAGCAGCTATTACTCAGAAGCCGTTTGTAGCATCATCAGGAAGACTCTTTAGTGTGATATAAACTTCTTCTAAGGCCTGTTTTCTCCTAATGGCTCATCAACCTGAATGGGCCCTTCCTAGTCATCCATCTAGACTGAGTGCACTCTGCCTAGTGGGTGTTCCCCAAGTGTAAACACATTTGTGGTACAGATACATAGTCAATATTCCTAACTTCAGATACAGAAATGATACATGCATACAAATAGGATAATCATATTTAGTAAATCATAACCTTTCCAATGATCTCACATGACCTGTCTTGCATAAAATACATTGATTGTTATAATATAATATTACTGTGAAGAATATTGGGTGCAGTGTTACAAAGGTGAAAGCAAATTCCAAAAAATTTGTTAATATTGAAAGCAGAAGATTATAGAGGTGGAGGATTGAATCTTTTAGTTATTTGTGGCTTAATCCTTAATAGAAGCGACCCATGAAAAATTGAAGGAAGTCTCTGAGGTTATGTATAGTTGGTCTGAGCACCTGAAAAAACTATAAAAGTTGTTGCACCCACACTGATGCTGTACTCATGTGAGATGCTTGGAGTTCTGGAGACATATTCAATGACAAAGAGTGGATTAAGGTAGAGGTCTATTGTGACAGATATTGCAACTGCGTGCAGGATCTTTGGGGGGAACATATTGTATTAAGCTTATGCACCACTGTGGGCTAGGGCTGTGCTTCTCAGTCCGCGAGCCATCGGCTGCCGGTTCGCAGTGAGTTTCCTCATAAGAGCGTCGAATAGGATAATATGGCACCGGTCCCTGGCACATTGGGGGAAAAAAAATTGCCAGCCCCCACATCAGATAGCTTGAGAAGCACTGGGCTAGGGGTTGTATGTATGCTGATGTTCTACTCTGTGGGGGATGGCTTACCACAGCTAGTTTAGGAACTAAAACTGGCGGGTGAATAAAATGAATTCCTCATATTGTAAATGCTTCCAGAGAGGTACCACCCCCAGTACAGGTTCACCTACAGTTGTTCAAACTGGGTTTCTAGAGATTAGGAAAACAAAAGGCTGTGTTAAGCTGACTCAGGGCCTTCTTTCTGATCTAGCAAGTGGACAAGATCTTCTATCCAAGGATCCCAGCCCTTCTGGAATGTTTGGAAAGACTTTGACCTACCAGAGCCCCATAAGACCGCTGAGCTTTTAGCATGTGTGTAGGAACTTTTATTGTTTTTATGTTTTCTACTAATGTGTTTGCCTTAAAAATGTTTTGCTTGCTTAGAAAGTGGTGAATGTGTGGTAATGCTGGTAATACACTATTCATAGTGCTTGGAGAGAAAGCAAAGCGCAGATGCTACCTTTCGGCAGACTGTCTCGTCGTGGATATTACAATATAATACAGGGAGCTGAGAAACCTTAAAACCCCTTGACAGGAGGGAGAGAGACACAGTGTCCACCCAAGAGAGGTGATTGCTGGGAGCAAGGAGCTCAGCGGTATTGTAACTTCCCCCCCAAAGGCATTGAAAGTACTGCCTCCATATGTTAGAAATAAAATCTTTTAGGACTGACGATGGCCCAGACTAGAGAGGTGGAATTCCTTTGGAAAACATAGGAAAATGCCTGCGGTGAACTAGGTTTTTCCATATACTTTTTTTGGTATTTGATCTTTTGAAAGGTGATACTGTAAAAATATTGCAGCGGTAAAAACATGGCAGTAAGAAATGCATTTGGTTGTGGGTCTTTTTTTTTCCTGTTGACTTTTTATTGAATTTTTAATTATGTACGTGCAGAAATTTTCTCAATGAGTTAACCATTTCCTACATAACTTTTTAACTATATTTGAAACATTTGATTATATATAATTAAAGCTGTGTTTTAGTCACAGGTATTTTTAGTAAGTCACAGACAGGTCATGGGCAGTAAACCAAAATTCACGGCCCGTGACCTGTCCATGGTTTTTACTATATAACCCTGACTAAAACTTTGGGGTGGGGTAGAGGGCTGCCCGGGGGAGCTGTGGGTGCTGGGGGCGGGGCAGGTGGCAGCCCAGGACCCCCGCCAGGGGGGAGGGGTTGGCAGAGCCAGCAGGCTCCCTACCTGGCTCTGCGCGCCCCCCTCCCCCCCCAGCAGCAGAGTTTGGGTGTGGGAGGAGGCAGGGGTTGGGGCATGGGATGGAGTGAAGCAGGCTCTGGGCGGCGCTTTACCTGGGGGGGCTCTCCAGGAGTGGCGACATCCCCCTTGCTCAGCTTCTAGGTGGAGGCATGGCCAGGTAGCTCTGTGCGCTGCTTCAGCCCAGAATGAAAGCTTTGCAGCTCCCATTGGCCAGGAACCGTGGCCAATGGGATCTGCGGGGCTGGTGTCTGTAGGTGGAGGCAGTGCACAGAGCTGCCTGGCCACTCCTCTGCCTAGGAGCTGAGTGAGGGAGAAGTCACCGCTTCTGGGGATCCCCCCAGGTAAGCATCGCCCAGAGCCCGCCTCACCCTGCTCTGTGCCCCTACCCCCTCCCATAACCAAACTCTGCTGCTGCTGTGGGGTGGTGGGCAGTGCAGTGGCCCGAGTCTACCCCAGCAGCAGCTGGTGAGACTGGTGCAGGGGCTGCCTGAGCTGCCCCTGAACCAAGTGCACTGGCTGCTGCAGAAGTCACGGAGGTCATGGAAAGTCACAGAATCCATGACCAACTTGCAGCCATATAAAAAATATGATGAATGGTTGGGTGTGTTTTGTTTTTTTTTAACCCAAACCTCTGGGGAACTGGTCTGTATTTTTCATAAGAGGTTTGACGCCTCTGGTGGGACGCATGAACATTTTAGGTAAAACTCTTGCTTGTCTTGCCCCAAGGGGGAAGAGACAGCAATGTGAAAATGCTGGTATTCAGTGGTCCCCTTTTGACTCCTCATTAGAACATTAGATGTATCCTTACCTCAGGATGTGAAAGGTCTTTGAGAGGGATGGAAATCTTTTACAGCTGTTTGCTGGTGACTCAGTTAATGACCACCTTGAATGTTCAGAGGTATGCAGGAATTTCTAGCCATTCATGATTTCAAGAAGAAAGGGTTACTGGACAGAAGTATTTGCATTTAGGGAAGAATTCCTTGCTCTAACATGCACTGTATACAGATAAGTTTGAGAGTAGCAGCCGTATTAGTGTGTATCCCCAAAAAGAACAGGAGTACTTGTGGCACCTTAGAGACTAACACATTTATTTGAGCATAAGCTTTCGTGGGCTGCAGCCCACTTCATTGGATGCATAGAATGGAACATACAGTGAGGAGATATATATATACATACAGAGAACATGAAAAAGTGGGAGTTGCCCTACCAATTCTAAGAGGCTAATTAAGATGAGTAATTATCAACAGGGGGGGAAAAAACTTCTGTAGTGATAATCAAGATAGCCCATTTCAGACTGTTTGACAAGAAGTTGTGAGGATACTTAACATGGGGAAATAGATTCAATGTGTGTAATAGCTCAGCCATTCCCAGTCTCTATTTAAGCCTAAATGGATAGTATCTAGTTTGCATATTAATTCAAGTTCAGCAGTTTCTCGTTGGAGTCTGTTTGTTTTGGAAGCTTTTCTGTTGCAAAATTGCCACCTTTAAATCTGTTACTGAGTGGCCAGAGAGGTTAAGGTGTTCTCTTACTGGTTTTTTAATGTTATGATTCCTGATGTCAGATTTGTGTCCATTTATTCTTTTGCATAGAGACTGTCCGGTTTGGGCAGTGTACGTAGCAGAGGGGCATTGCTGGCACCTGATGGCATATATCACATTGGTAGCTGTGCAGGTGAATGAGCCCCTGATGGCGTGGCTGATGTGATGTGATTAGGTCCTATGATGGTGTCTCTTGAATAGATATGAGGAAAGAGTTGGCTGCTACTCTGAAACCTGTCCAAATAATTGAAACCAGATGATGATATTGTGTTGTTTTGATGAATAAGATATGCAGAATTTTGCAGAAGTTTAAAATATTGTGGCACCTTAGAGACTAACAAATTTATGCACAAGTACTCCTGTTCTCCTTATGGAGAAGTCTCTCAGACCTGCATCTGAGCCCAGAGCTTGGACCCCCTCCTGGTCAAACTTTGCCGACCAAAGCTTCTGATGGGGTCCCTCCTCAACCCACGTGTCTAAGCACAGAGTTCCTCCTCTTCACATCCAGCGCCCTAGTGGTGGACGCAGTCCAGGAATGTGGTAGGCAACAACAGCCCAAAACCACACCTCACAACAAAGAGTAGAAAAGACTTGATCTTTTCAGCACAAGATTCCTCGGTTACACTACACCTCTCGATAGCCAACTATGAGGCATTACTAGCAAAATATGACTCTATTAACTACACACAAATATCTGAATTGACTGATTTTTATTTCTGAGGATAAGAGAGAACAATTCACAGCACTTGTATCAGAGGAACAACTCCTCTCCAAAACAGCCCTGCAAGCTGCACTTGATTTTGTGGACACAGCTGCAAAATCAGTGGCGAAGGCTGTCATGAGGAGAAGGGCCTCATGGCTCCATCTCTCTGGCTTCCCTAAAGAGGTGCAATCCACAGTTGGGGATTTGCCAATTGAGGGTCCCAAACTCTTTGAAGACAGATGACTCTCTCGACTTGCTCAAGAATTCACGAGTGACACTCCGATCCTTGGGAATCTATACACCCAAACCCAAGAAAAAACAGAGAATTTATGTACCCCAACCCTACCACCAGACCATGTATTCGCAACAACGGCGCTTTGAGTCACAGGCCCCCAAGGGGACGCCAGTCGACTACTTCAGTAGCTGCATCCCAACCATCAACCTCCAGACAACAGATTTGAAGCCTTAGTCAAAGGCACAAGAACTCCAGGTCCATTGTGCTGGTGACACCATCTTTCTCCCAACCATTCAGAGATCTAGTTCCATTTTATCCAATCTGGAAGGCCATCACATCCAACAAATGAGTACAGAAATTGTACTAACTGGTTACTCCATCCTCTTTCTTTTTTCCAACCCCCCATCCTCCCTCCCTGTCCCTCTTCAGGGATCCCTCTCATGAGCCTCTACTGCACCAGGAGGTAAGCCACCTCATGCAGCTAGGAGCAGTAGAACCTATTCCAACAGAACACGGAGGGGAGAGGATTTTATTCCCACTATTTTCTCACAAAAAAAAAGTCCGGTGGATGGAGACCAATACTCTACCTACGACAACTCAACAAGTTTGTCAAAACACAACACTTCAAGATGGTCATGCTAGGTACCATAATCCCAGCTCTAGAAAGAGAGTATTGGTTCTTGGCCCTCAACCTCTCATTGCAAATTTCTCTGTTTTACCGTTGGACAGGACCACTTCCAATACAAGGTCCTTCCCTTCAGCCTCTCTACTGCCCCTTGAGTGTTTTCAAAGGTACTGGCTGTGGTTGCAGCATGGCTGTGCAGAACTGCGATTATGGTATTCCCGTACTTGGGCGACTGCTTGCTAAAAGCGTCAACACGGTAGGCAGCAATACGAGCCACTGAACAGACAGTAACCCTCTTCACGAGATTGGGCATCCAAATAAATACCGAAAAGTCCACCCTGACTCCAGTGCAGGAGTTGGAGTTCATTGGGGCCCATCTCAATTCTACCGAGGCCATAGCCTCTCTACCAAGGTGACGGTTTCTTACTCTCACCAGCCTCATATCCACGGCACAAAACAGTCCACAAATATCAGCCAGGACTTGCCTATAACGTCTTGGTCACATGGCAGCCATGACCTTTGTCATCAGACATGCCAGATTAAACATGACTTGCCTACAAGGATGGCTCCATATGAATGATGTTCCACACAGAGACAGCATAAACAAGTGTCTTACGATGCCGGACAAAATTAAGGACTCCCTATTCTGATGGACACAACCAGCCAATTTATGCACAGGGGTTCCCTTCCTTCAGAAGATGTTGACATTAACCATCACTACAGACGCCTCACTCTTGGGATGAGGGGCACACATGCATCCACATTCTATCCAGGGACGCTGGTCTCCTGCAGAATCCCTTCTATATCTGTCTGTCTGTCTGAACTACAAGCCGTCCACAACACCTGCTCCCACTTCCTACCACTCGTCAAAGGCAAGGCCATTCAGATCCTTACAGACAACATAGCCTGTATGTTTTATATTAACAGACAAGGGGGAGCAAGATCACAGTCCCTATGTGTGGAAACCATAAAACTCTGGCAATGGTGCATCAGACACAATATCCACATCGCCGCATCTTACCTACCTGGATCCCAGAACGTCACAGCAGATGCCTTAAGCGGGCATTTTTCTCAGGACGGTGAGTGGAAGCTCGACAACAGAGTACTTCTACACATATTTCAACTGTGGGGGTTCCCAACAATAGACCTCTTTGCAACTGCACAAAATACCAAATGCCCTGGAGCAAAACTGAGGGCAGGTCTCGGCATACAGTCCTTAGGCGACGCATTCCTCCTAGAATGGAATGCTCTCATCCTACATGCCTTCCCTCCCATTCCTCTCCTGACCCAAGTGATCCACAAGATCAGGCAGGTGGGGCCAAAGTAATCCTAATAGCCCCCATGTGATCTCTCCAACCCTGGTATCCTTACCTCCTCAGGATAGCTTTGTGTCCATCAATCACACTCCCACTTCAGCCTCATCTGCTGTCCCAGGACTCAGGTCATGTCCTGCATCCAGCCCCACAAAAATTCTGTCTCAGAGCATGTCTCTTCCATGGCTCTCAGGATCTGAGATGACCTGCTCAGAAGAGGAACAAAACATATTAAATAGTCATAGAGCAACTACCCGTCATATGTACATGTTCAGGTGGTGGCAATTTGAAGCATGGTGTTGTCAAAAACAGATGGTATCCATCTTACTCTCATTACCCTCAGTGGTAAATTACCTATTGGAACTTAAAAGGTCTGGCCTCTCCATGAGTTCAGTAAAAGTTCACCTGTCTGCATAACAGCCTTTCACAGTCTGCTTCAACTAAAAGTCCATCCCTTCCCTCATAACCCTGCATGACCCATAACCAAGAAAGATCCAAAAAGAGATGTGCAAGTAATGAGGAAGTATTCCTTTTTGTGACTCCTCAGGAACTAAAAGGAAGTCAGGAGGTGACAAATCAGAATGAGTTTCTTTAATAAAGAGAAGGGTACTCACCTTGTGCAGTAACTGAGGTTCTTTGAGATGTGTGTTCCTGTGGGTGTTCCACTACCCACCTTCCTCCCCTCTACTTCGCAGTTTCTTAGCCTCTGCAGTAGAGAAGGAACTGAGTGGGGGTTGGTCGCACAGCGTCAGTTAACTGCCTGAAGCTGCACGAGACGGGGACCACGCATGTGCGACCCAACCAGGTACTGCTATCAAAAGTCTCAGAGTACGAGCACAGAGGCACACACACACCTAAAATGGAGCACCCACAGTGCTGATTTGTCACCTCCTGACTTCCTTTTAGTTCCTGAGGAGGCACAAAAAGGAATACTTCCTCATTACTTGCAAATCTCTTTTTGGATCTTTCTTGGTTATGGGTCATGCAGGGTTATGAGGGAAGGGATGGACTTTCAGTTGAAGCACTGGACTAAAACTCTGTTTTGAGTTTGGTTCCTGGCTCTGCCACAAACTTCTTGCGTAACCTTGGATGAGTTGCTCAATTTTCTGTGAAACTGAAAGTTTGCCTCAGTTCCATCTGTATAATAGGGATAATACTTTTTTCCTCCATCCTTTGCTTTCTTTGTCTATTTAGATTGTAAAGTCTTTGGGGAAGGGACTCACACTGTATGCATGTTCAACTTCTCACACAATGGGGTGCCGACTCTGTTATGGCTTTACTCTAATACAAACAGTAATTATACACATACTGCTTCTCCATTCAGTGTAGTGGGCCTTTTCTTGATTCTAATAGGAGAGGAGGCACAGAGGTGATTAACATATTTTAGTTTCATATTGATTATATCTGTGAGCTTGAAAACTGGACACTGTCCTGAGTTTAAATGTATACACTACATTACAGCTATGTAAATCAACATTTTATTTGCTGTCAGTTTCAGCACTATTGATATGTGAACATAACTCTTAAACAAAGCTCTTTATTTATTACTTGAACTATTATGAAAGGGTGAGGTATTAAATACATCCTTTTTATTCCTTTTCAGCAAAGCTTTAATTATTGTGTAGATTGAAATGTTTTTATTACACCTATCCTTTTGAAATGCTGAAATGTCAAAATACATCTGTCAGTGTGTATGCGAGTGTAAATATATGTTCATGTTCACCTGAACAATATACACGCAGTGTGTCTATATCATGTATAAATAAACTCTGGTGTAATTATCATGATCCAGTTGCAATGAGCAAATAAACATCAAATTTCAAACCACAAAATATTCAAATGTCTAAGAACAGAAACTTACATAATACCTCTAGCAAATTTCTCAGCAATCTAGTTTAGCTGGTAGACCAAATGCAGGGATATATTTAATACTGACTGTCTTGTCACTTGCTGTAGTATTTGGATTTATTGATCAGAAAGTAATGTTTATTTTAGAAAGGGCTTTAAAGTCTGCTGGGAACTATCTAAAACACCCTACACCAAAAGTGTGCTGTGACAGTAGTAATAACCAATGCATTATGTTGTGTATTCATCTTTTTGTATATGAAATGCTGATTTTAAGTTAAGAACATTCTAATATTACAAAAAACTTCCAATCCCCTTTTCCTTTGATAACATTAAAGAAAACTTGGATTGTCAATTAGCTGAAGGTTTTGTTTGTTTAATGGTGATAGGTACTGCCATTATTGGGGAAAAAAAATAGAAATCTGAACTAAAGGTTATGTAATAATGTCAGTGATGCCCCTATTTGAGGAAATTCTTATGAAAGCTTTTTGCATTATGGTTCTCGTTAAAGAGAGAAATTCCCAAATGCAAGCTGTAGCCTAGAATTTTTGCTGAATTTTACTGAAAAGTACTTTAATATGTTTCACATTCAGAAGAACACAATCTCTATCTTTTTACGTTTCAAATATACAGATAATTCTGGTTTTTTAACGTCTTTTGAATACGGTTTAGCATTATTTTTAACATGAAAGCAACACTGTTCAAGCATGTAAATATTCTGGATCCATTGCAGCAGCTTTTGTACGTTTCCTTGTGACACATTGCATCTCAGGGCAGGTCTATACTATGGGACTCAGTCAACCTAAGTTACGCAACTGCAGCTACGTCAATAATGTAGCTGGAGTCGACGTAGCTTAGGTCAAACTTTTGCAGTGTCTAGACCACGCTGGGTCGATGGGAGAAACAGTCCTGTCGACTTACCTTATGATTCTCATTATGATTCTCCACTCCAGTGGAGTACATGAGTTGACAGGAGAGTGATTGGCTGTTGATTTAGTGGGTCTTCCCGCTAAATTGACCCCCGGTGGATCGATAGCCGCGTGCCCATCCCCCGGTAAGTGGAGACAAGCCCTTACATTCCTTTTGCACGTGGGCAACTGTCCAGAATAGCAGAAAAGTGACTTTAAAAGGATCTTTCTGTATAGCTGTTCATTTTGGATGTAGAGTTTTTGGAAAGCTAATTCCTCCTCCACAAACTGTTTTTCATTACTTATAACATGTATGGAGACTCCTGAATGAAATATTACCTGACTCTCTTTGAAGAATTAGTCTCAAATTAGGCATAATTCTCATCACGTTATGCTGGAATTGAAGTCTCATTGAAGTCTGTAAATACTCATGAGAGCCAAATGGCTAAATCAATGCACAGTGTGCTGAAACTTTCTCTTGTTGCCCTTTGTCTTCCCATATTCTCTCTCTCCTAAAAAATTGTATATTGGAGGGGGCTTTCTAAGAAGTATATAGCACAATACTCTACTCTACAAAATATAAGAATATTTCTCCAATTAATAATCCATACATGAGGATAATTATATTCCTAGTCAAGATAATGGAGAATTCAGTGACACAGCATGGTCTTTCTATTAGATTGGAATTCTCCTGTAAAGTTTCACCCAGTGAGTTGAAAGGAAGATGCTTTATTGTAAGTGAATATAAGAGATCATACTTTTTAAAAAGGATCTCTTGGGCAACTGGATTCCTGTGGGCCAAGGATAGTGATGAAGATGCAGATACTCTCCAGTCCCAGACCTTTCTGCTCACCTCAACATACCATCATTTATCTGAAGGAGAAAGACACTCAACTCTTCTGGCCAACTTTAGCTGATTTTAAGTGAAATAGGTTGTAGACTTAATCCCCTTCCCCACCTCCTGCCCTGGCTGATCTAAGAAATTAATATTTTCTGGAGATGATGTATAAAGAACAGCTAAATTGGGAAAACTGAGAGAGGGGAAAATTGAAGTATGTAATAATATAGAGGTCTGCTATCTTGCTCAGTTCACATAATTTTCTCTCAAGAAATTTTATTTTTAGCCATTTTCCAGCTTTTTCCATTTCTAAATGGACATATGTTTTAAATAATATTTGAAGTGTTTTGTGACACTTCAATTATTAGCAAAATACTGCATAGTTTGATCTGTTAAATAGAATGACAAATGTAGAGAAGGCCCAAAATACTAAGATTAATATATTAAAAGCAATCCTTAATTTATAAATCTCAGTAGTAAAGTAAAAAGTTGCAATACTTAAGGTAAGTGGTGGTTTTTTTGTTTTTTTATATACAACATTTAAACTCTGGTGAGCAGACCACATAATTATTTAACTTGGATCTTTCTCTCTCTCTCTTTTGCTTTGTCTTTCCTCCCAGATGTACATCTTAATATTGCATTCTATTTTTTGTTGTTGATTGGTTTTCCTTTTTTCTTTATCACTGCTTCCTCTGTTCCTCCAGGAACCAATAGGTTATTGGTAAGTATTTCAATTAAATCAGATTTTACAAAGTTTTTGCTCTAGTGAGGAATTTTTACATTTCCTTACTTTTGGTGGAAACTTTGTAGACTACAGACAATAGTCTGTTAACTGTGCTTTCTCAGGTCTCCATTATCGCCTTGTTTAGTAGAATGATAGTAGTAGTATTAAAACTCTGAGATACTTTGTCTTCTGCATGCTGTCAAGTGGCATCCATTTCTCTGTGGTCCACTATGATGCTGCCTTCTTCTGGATCCTGTTCTTTTCTGTCTGCTCGGTTTTTCTTAAGTGTGATGTCTTTTTCTACCCAGTTTATTTTTGTTCTTTATACATGTTTTTATCAGTCTGCTTATAAGATTCCTTAGCTTTTGGGAGGTTGTTTAATCAAGTCTTTTATATGTAATTCTTGCTAACTGTCACTCATGTCTTGTTGTTTTGTCTTCTTTCCTTTGACTCTTCCATTAAATAGACTTGCTCAGCATGGTGTTCTCACCCTACCCCCTGTTGTCATGCTTCATATAATCTTCATCCTATTCATTATTGTCTTGTACAGTATTAAGTTTTTCAAGATATATAAGTCTGTACTTTCTATTAACCAGAACTTTCTTCTTTCTTCGTATCTTGGATCAATTCTTTCCATCCTTCCTCTTAAACTACATGACAATAACTTTCAACTGATTTTTTAAATCCATGTAATTTTTGATGCTCTATTAACTTTTACTCTAGAAAAATAATTGTTAAATCATTTGAAAAATCCCATCTTGTTTCATTATGCAACTTTTCATTGACGTGAAACAAGGCCATCCTTTTGCTCAATGGCCATTTCTGTGCACTTTTTGGTGTGCTGCCATTAAATCTGTCCAACCTAGTGATTACAAGAATTTGTTAATGAAAGTAACAATTTGGCATAAGATGCCTCAGAGCTGTGTAATTGTTTTTTAGATTGTAAGCTCAGCATGATGCTGTTTTTATTTTGTATAGGACTAAGCATGCTGTCTGTAAAATTCATTTAACTTTTCTGTACCTCAGTGTGTATGCTTATATATAAGGGAATAATTCTAGCTTCACTGGGAGTGTTGTCTTTTTTTACTTTTAAAAAAAGAATCTTAAATAACTTTTCAAGGTCCTAAAATACTGCAATGGATTAAACAAAATATTTTCAGCTACAAAACAGTATTTCAACCCACCTGTATCTTCATGCTAGATGGTATATTGCTAGTATGTGCAAAACACCACATGGTTGATCTATTTAAATAGAATGTACTCATTGATAATACTTAAATGATAACTCACATGCAGGTACTTATTGAAATACAGTTCACAATGTCAAATATATTTAATGTGTTTTGACTCTTCTGCCTGTGCATCCATGCAGCCATTCAGCAGTGCAATTATGAAGCAGCACTGCATTGCTGAGATTTTTTGTCTAGTTTGGCTTTGTAATAGCATAACAATGGCAATTAAGTGCTCAAATCTTCCACTTATCTCTCTGGGATTTTTCTTTACTGTTACTTATCTCATAGGAATTAGATTTGTATACAGTCTTTTCATTAAAATATTATTTTATAGGTAAGAACAATAATTTTTGGACCTCAATGTTTATGTAGCTTTCTAAGAGGATTGAGAATTATATAAATCAGCGGTTCTCAAATTTTAGTAACCAGAGGACCTCCATTTTGATTTAAAATTTTGTTGTGGACCTCCAAGTCTCCCGCTCAGCCCCAGGCCCTACCCCCACTCCACCCCTTCACCTAAAGCCCCATCCCTCCTCCACCCCTGCCCCTCCTCTTCCCTGCCTCTTTCTTCTCCTGTCCCTGCTCCCAGCACCTCCTTCACGCCAAGGAACAGCTGTTCTGCAGCGTGCAGGAGGCACTGGAAGGGAGAGGGAGGAGTTGATCAGCAGGGCATGCAGACCCCTGGAATACCCTTGTGGACCCCAGTTTGAGAAACACTGATATAAATGATAAAACACTATGTAAAGGTACATTTAATTGAAAATACTGTAGTTGGAAGATGTTTGAAAACCAGCCTCATATGTGCTGTCTTCCAATTTCTTTAGGAGTCTACCCATTTCAGACCCCCCTCTCCTGGGGGTCCTAGTGGTTACTTTTCAGGCAGATGCTTGGAGCCTGAGAGAAGAGTGCCTGAAATTGGTCCAGAAACTGCACTCTGGCAGTTCTTCCCCCTCTTCCTCTCCCCCCACCCCCTTTTTGTTCTACAATAGCTGTTTTTACTTTTCCTAAGTTTCCAAAAATGTGAAGCTGTCAAAGAAAACCATTAGCATGTTACTTTAGCAATAGATCATATGGCATCAGGACAAAACTTACACAGCTGATATGAGATTCTTTCACTATATAAAAAAAACTTGTCTTGTTTGTTCAACTTCTTTTCTCTTTCCCTTCACTCCATTTTTTTTTCCCCTTTCACTGTTTTCAGTGAAATGCAGGCGAGAAGGCTGCAGCTAGATAGCTGAGCTCATACTAGGCTGTATGCGCGTGTGGATACAGTGCAGCCACCTTTCTGAATGCTATCATTCAGTGTTTGGTATTGATGACTCCGCTTTCCCCAGTTAAAGAATTTCATGTAGTAAGATTTTTTTATCTTTCACAAATGTTAACTTAGTTTATAAAGTATTCTCTAAACAAGTTCTTCTAGTTGTTGGCTTATTCAGTAGCTTTTTCTAGCTTTATTCAAAACTTTTTTTTAAATAAGGGTGGTGTTTGACTCTTCTTTACAATTGTCTTTTCTCTTGAGTGCTATGGAAGTTTTGAGTAAGGAAATGCAGGCGAGAAGGCTGCAGCTAGATAGCTGAGCTCATACTAGGCTGTATGCGCGTGTGGATACAGTGCAGCCACCTTTCTGCCACATTAATCCATGTGCTAAACTGGCCTCTTGTGCAAGTTTAGCAGCTACTGTGGTTTGGGCACATCCTTGCTAATCCCCCATCCTGCTCCCTAAGCGGGAAAGGTAATGCTGACTACAGTACCTTTTAAATGGACTCCTCAGATGCTCTTTTTAGACCATTTTTAAGGCCTCTTTGCTGCTCTGAGCTGAGGATCTGTCCCTACAAGTTTTTGACTAATTAGTACTTTGTTGCCTACCACATCTGTCTTCAATACATGGTCTACTTCATTTTCTTGAGAGGCACAAAATAAAGGCGAAAACTAGGACATCAGCACAAAAGTCTATCTAATGGAAGGACTTAGCATCATCTGGTCATATTGCAGTTCCTAGAAAACTTATAACAATATTTGTGCTGTGGAACCATAGCATGATCTTCCATAGTTGCTGTGGTTTCCTATCCCTCCCTTCTGAAATCTAAGGAGATGATTCACTTCTACCTGTTTAACCTTCAAGAATCTTTCTGCTTGATGCTATATCCTCTAGCTGGATTAGGGAGCTGGATGTACAAGGGGACAGAGAACTGGCAACATTTTAGCTGGGGGTTCCTCCAAAATTGGGTAGTCCCAGGAGGCTTAGTGCTAGATTATCCTCTTCCACACCCCATGCAGCTTTTGGTGTAGGGGACATGACAGGAGCATGCTGTACTCTGGCAATCCTGAGGTGGCAGGTGGCCCGTTGGGACCATAGTAATAGTCCTTTGTCCTTTTGACCCCCTTATGACTTCTTTAAGAATAACTACAAACTCAACTTTGTGTTTTCTTCTGTGTTCTGACATCAGTTTAAACAGGTTTGTATCCACTTTTAGGTTAGGTGAGGGAAGATTACAGGAGGAGGAATTAGAAATCTTGCTAAAAGAATATATTTTCACAAATAATAAAGATTTGAAGATGTGTAGTTCAGTGTGTGTTTGGAGATGGATTTATACTTTTCTTCCCTTTTAGTTTTATTTGGTTCTTTTGGGGAATTTTATTTATCCAATTAGTTCTGTTTCAGCAGCTTTCACTGAAGATCAGTTTGTTTAATTTTACAAAATAGTTGACTAGGGCGCAAAGTAATCAAGAGACTTGCCCAAGGTGTCTGGCTCAGCAAGAATTAGAATTAGTTCCTTTGGTCCTCCTAGTTCCCTGTCCTTTTAATAACAACTGGTCCACTCTACAGTTAAATGTAAATCAGTACACTCAAAGAATTTGGCTTGCACATGATGACAGTAGACCTTATGTGGGTGATCTTTTTGCAAACCTGTCATTTTTTTTATTGGTAATAATAAATACAGATTGTATGCACCATTTCTTCTCCAAATGCTGAAGAACAAGCAGAAGTATGGGCTTTCTACAGCTGTTCTCCCCCCAACTTTTTATTTTATTGTAAGACTATACACGTATATAATGCTTTGCTTTTATTTTCAACAACCTTTTACGTTGTGAGCATAGTTAACGTATCTGTGTAATAATATCCAAGGGATATTAAATCTTTATGATAGGAGGAAATATGTTTGTTTTGAAACAATTGAGGATTTTTTTAATATACTTTCAAACTGGCCTGAGTTCTGTGGTGTTCTGCCAGAAACTTGCTCTGTTATAAGTGTATTCTGATCAGGTTGAGCTACAGCAGGGGTCTCAAACATGCGGCCCGCGGGCCGCATGCGGCCCTCGGAGCTCTTCCCTGCGGCCCGCGGAGCTCCCCCAGTTACTTCCTGTCGCCGCCAAACTCCCCTCACCCCCGCCCCCCCTCCCCGAGTTATTTTCTGTGCCTAAGCTCCCCGCGCGCTGCTCCCCAATGTTTGGGGCCGGGTCTCTCCCCTGGCCCCACCTGCCGCCCCCATGCGCCTCCCCCCCAGTGTCTACCAGCCCCCACTTGCTGCCCCCTCACCGCCTGGTAGCCTGCCCGGGAGCTCACGCTGACTCCACTCCTCCTCCGCTATGCCGGCTTCCAGCATCACCTGCTGCCGCAGGGTCCTAGCGCCCCCCTGCACTAGGGCCAGGGCAGGCTGCCCTTCCCCTAGTCCTGAGACTCTCCAATGCCCCGAGCCTCTCCAATACCTCAAACCCCTCACCCTCAGCCCCACAGCCCTCACCCCTGCACCCCCTCCTATCCCCAAACTCCGTCCCAAAGCCTGCACCCGTACCCCCTGCCACAGCCTGGAGCCTGCACCGAGCACAGAGCCTGCACTGCAGACCCCCTCCCCCACCCAAACTCCCTCCCAGAGCCTTAGGCAGTAAATCTAAGTGCGTGTTTTGTCCTTTGAGTGAGGTGCATTACTGAGTGTATATATTTATTAAAACTGCTTGGAAATGACTTCGTCAAAAAAAAGAACACTCATGGAGGAAAAGAGAGTTTTCCAAGACAAATGGGAGAATTTATATTTTTTCACAGAGGTAAAAGATAAAATTCAATGCCTTATTTGTCAGCAAACGATTGCTGTTCCCAAGGAGTATAACGTGCGTCGGCACTATGACACGATGCACCGTGAAAAATATGATGCATTCACCGGAAAAATCCGAGAGGAAAATGTTCAGCAACTTAAAGCAGCAGCATTTGCCAAGCAAAGAAATTTATTTTCAGGGATTAACAAGTCTAGCGAAGATTCAGTAAGAGCAAGTTTTGTGATAAGCGAAAATGATAGCTAAATCATCGCGACCTTTTATAGAAGGCTTATTCATAAAAAAGAATGTCTTATGAAGGCCAGTGAAATTTTATGTCCTGATAGGAAGAAAGTTTTTGAAGGCATAAGCTTGTCTGCAAATACAGTTGCCTGCAGGATAACGGATTTAGCTGATAATGTGCAAAAACAATTGATTCAAAATGGCAAAAGACTTTGAAGTATTTTCAATTGCTCTTGATGAGAGTACAGATGTATCAGATACCGCACAGTGTGCAGTGTTCATTAGAGGTGTGGACTGCAATTTGAATATAACTGAAGAATTGCTAGACTTAATGCCACTGAAGGGTATCACAACGGGACGTGACATATTTCAAGGATTGGAAGAGTGCATTGAAAAAGCTGTTGGTGGCGCTTAGCACTTTCCAGGAGGGAGGGGGGAGGAGCGGGGAGCCGCGCGCTTAGGGGAGGAGGTGGAGAAGAGACAGGGCAGGGGCGGGGCCTCTGGGAGGGGGTGGTTGGGGGGTGGGGCCAGGGGCAGCAAGGGGGCGTGTCAGTGATGCGGCCCTCGGGCCAATGCACTAGTCCTCATGCGGCCCTCGGGGTCATTTGAGTTTGAGACCCCTGAGCTACAGTGTCCTTTCTGTGGCCCTTCTGGGTTTGTTCATGGCTTTTTGGCCAGTGTTAACAATACTAACCGAACATTTTACAACTATATTTTTATGCAGCTGTAACATTTCCTTAATATTTATTTAATGTAAATTTGTGGCATCTGTTAATGTGCTGAGTGTGAGTTCCATGTCTCTCCCCCTGTTTACCCTCAGAAAAAAATAGGTTTGTGACTGGTTCCTCCAGGATGCTACCTGGACCTGGGGTACCACTGAGCCCTCTGACTCACCTGCCGGGGCTCCCTCTTGTACTATGCTGCCATGAAAAGCCTCAGACTGCTTCCAGTCCCACACTTCCACCAGCATTCACACAGGCAGGGACACACCCAGCTGCCTTCAGTTACATGCAGGCTGATCAGCCACTACATGAACCAACAATAGAGAGGCTACAGCCAAGATACCCCCAGCCTAGGACCCCAGAACTGTACCCTGACCAGTATGAATGTATTACCCAATTCGCCCCTTCTTCAATGTGGAAAGGAATATGCAATATGTGTTAACCAAGCTGAGAATTCCCCCCCGCCCCGACACCTCATTCAAAGGCACTGGTTTAGATAAAGCAAAAAACAAGTTTATTAGCTACAAAAGACAGATTATAAGTGATAGCAAACAGATCAAAGCAAATACCTAGCAAATAAACAAAACCGCAAACTAAGCCTAAAATACTAGATTGGATATGAATTAGCAATTTCTCACCCTGGCTGATGATACAAGCAGTCCACCAGGTTTCCATACACAGGCTGGAAATCCTTTTAGCCTGGGACTAGCACTTCCGCTGGTTGTCTTTGTTTCTCTGGTGTTTCCAGGAGTGTCCTTGGGGAGTGAGGCCACTTGATTTCACACCCCACCTTATACAGCCTTAACATATGGTGGAACCCTTTGTTCCAAGCTCAGTTCCCACCCAGTTTGTGGAAAAATACAGGTACCCAAATGGAGTTCTGTATCATGTGCCCTTGCTGAGTCATAGCAGCCATTATTTACAGGTCCATTGAAATGTTTACAGGAAGGCTAAGCCCTTTTCATAGCCCATTGTCTTTGGTGATGAGCCATTAGCACTGTCTAGCTTCATCACTGTTGTACCTGAAAAGTTAGCTGTGGGAGTTTTCCAGAGTAAGCACATTCGAAATATAAACCATAGTCTCTAACTTCAGATACAAAAATGATACATGCATACAAATAGGATAATCATATTGGAAAAGCTGATTTGCTGAATGACACCTTACATTATTCATTTTGTACAAATGGCATCATAATGTCATAATCATATCCCCACGATGAATATGAGGTGTAGTGTCACGAGGTATTCCAGATAAAATTTAAATGTTTGTGGAAAATACATAGGATCCAAGATTTTTTGTAAAGTTTTAACTTAAAGGCATCCAGATGGTAGATCTTCACTTATTCCCCTCCACTCTCCCCCCCTCTCCCAACAACAACAACAAAATAAACAGCCACCCAAACCGTCTTACACTGAAGCAATTTGAATGGTGCACAGTGAAGCTGTATAAATTGGCAGGGAAGTAAGGCAGACCCAGAAGGATGTTGCTGGAAGGCTGAAGTTGGCAGAATGTTGTGGAGTACCTACACAGCAACTCAGCGGCAGTGAAGGGATGATAGGTCAAAATTTCAAGAAGTGTTTGAGATGCAACAACTGCAGGGCTGCCCAGAGGATTCAGGGGGCCTGGGGCAAAGCAATTTTGGGGGCCCCTTCCATAAAAAAAATTGCAGTACTATACAATACTATATTCTCATGGGGGGCCCCTGCGGGGCCCAGAGCAAATTGCCCCACTTGTTCCCCCAGCCCTGGGAAAAATAAACCTTCTGCATCTCGGCACAAACCCAGTTTTGAGAGAACTTCTTTACAAGGTATCACTGGTTCTCAGCATCAGCTAGTGCTGAAAGGTACTAAAGCTCATTAAAAGGGTTGGACAAATATTTTCTGTCAACTTTTTCTGGATCAAGAACTAGGGGTTTTTAAAAAGCAGAAAAAAATCATGGACAATGTCTGCTTTCCTTCAAAATTTGTTGTGGTTTTTTTAATTGAAAAGCTGAAATTAGTTTGTCAAAACCTGAATATGGTTTGGAGTTTCAGAAGTGTGTGGCCAAATGTTTGCTGTTTGCTGTTTGCTGTGTTTGATTGTTTAAAGAAACAATTAAAAAATTCTGCTTAAAAAAAATGCAAAACTTTTGAACCACCTCAGCGTGTGACCAAACGCCTGAGCCCATCCAGTCAGAGTTTTTTCCAGGTTTCTGATACTCTGCTGGCTTCCTTGACTCATATCTGTCTCCATAACTTTGGGTTCATTTAGGTTAGAACATAAGAACAGCCATACTGGGTCAAACCAAAGGTCCATCTAGCCCACTGTCTACCAACAATGGTCAATGCCAAGTGCCCCAGAGGGATTAAACCTAACGGGTAATGATCAAGTGATCTCTCTCCTGCCATCCATCTCCACCCTCTGACAAACAGAGGCTAGGGACACCATTCCTTACCCATCCTGGCTAATAGCCATTAATTGACTTAACCTCCATGCATTTATCTGTTTCCTAGAGACTGGCTCCATGGGGTCCCTCACAAACTGGAGACGGTTACTGTGGGTTTGTCTTTAGTATAGACTATGTACATATTCCATGAACTGAGCAGTTGAGCTTGTTCCAGATTCTGGGATGAGCCTATGTTGTGAAAACTGAAATGCTCAAAATAGCACATGCATGTGAATGCACACAAGGTGCTAAAATTAAATTAACCCAGGTGGTCTCAAATTGGGGGTCAGGACCCCTCAGGAGGTCACGAGGTTATTAGTGGGGGTCGCGAGCTGTCAACCTCCACCTCAAACCCCACTTTGTCTCCAGCATTTATAATAGTGTTAAATATATAAAAAAATGTTTTTAATTTGTGCTGGGGGGGGGGCGGGTTGCACTCAGAGGTTTGCTATGTGAAAGGGGTCACCAGTATAAAAGTTCGAGAACCACTGAATTAAACCCTCTGGAGCCTCATGGAATGTGTGGGAGGGGTGTCCCCCTTGGTAGGGTTGGGAAGGATATTGCTCTTCTCATGTGATCCCTCCCCTCAGTGGCTAATTTTAAATGAAGCTACCCTGACATGAATCTCCCTATGGCACTGAAATTAAATATAGACTATAATTTGGCATTTGAGAAATGAAAGGGATGGTAGCCCTAACAGCTTGGCTCTTCTGCAAACCTCAAACTGCTGAATGAGCTTTAGGGTAGGGAAGGCTGTGCCTCCCAAACAGCCTGGTCCTGCCCCCTATCCGACCCCCACCCACTTCCTGCTGCCCGACTGCCCCCCTCAGAATCCCCGACCCATCCTGCTCCTTGCCCCCTCACCATCCCCCAGAGACCCCTCCCCACCACCACCCCACCCCTGCTCCCTGTCCCCTGACCGCCCCGACCCCCCGCTGAGTCCTGACAGACCTCAGGAACGCCCACGATCCAACCCCCCCATTCCCTGTCCCCTCCCTGTGCCCTGACTGTCCCCAGGACTCCCTGCCCCTTAGCCAACCTGCCCAGCCCCGGCCCCTTACCCCCGGCTCCCTTTCAATGCATCCAGCAGCATCCCTGAACAGTGGCGCAGCATGGCTCCGGCAGGGCCCCTGAGCTCAGCCCTGCTCAGAGCTGCGTGGTAAGTGGGGGGGCGGGGCTGCGAGCTCCAGGCTGATCGGAGGGAGCTGAGCTCAGCCTGGAGCTCACAGCCTCCCCCCACCAACCCCGGCCTCTTACCACATGGCTCTGAGCAGGGCGGAGCTCAGGGGCCCCACCGGAGCCACACAGGGACGCTGCTGGATGCGCTGAGGCTCCAGGAGAGGGGCGGAGATGGGGTAGGGTGGGGCCGGGGAGGGAGCCTCAGCCATTCTCATGGGGGGGGCCCTGCAGAGCCTGGGGCCTGGGGCAAATTGTCCCACTCGCCCTCCCCTCTGGGCGGCCCTGAACAACTGTCAAAATCTGCCTGCAGACCTAGGCAAGGGTGACATTTCCTGAATGTGTGAATAGTCCTCAGACACTGGGGAAAAGCTGTGTATCTAAGAAAACAAAGAAAGATTGACTTTTCTTAGATGGTTCTTATTTGTTTGTTATGCATAAATAGCTGTGTTGATTTATTAGTGTTTTAAAACAGTTTGTACTGTTTTTAGTCTGCTTTGGCTGCTTTAACTGATCTTCATTGTTGTTCTGTGTCTTCGCCCTAGTACGCTTTCCAAACTCATACTTTGTTTTACATCATAATTACTTTCACTAGAATGCTAAACTTTCAAAATCAGATCATAAGGGTATGAATAGTTGGGAGAGGACTCTTTGCTGTTTTTCTTTTTGAGTTTTGTGTTTGTGGCAGTCTAACATTACTCCTCAGAGCATTCTGGGCCAAAAACCAAAAATTCAGTGTCAAAAAAATTAAAATTCTGCAAATTATATTTGTCAAGTAAATGTGGAGGCTCCAGCGTGGCATTGATGAGCACCGGCCACTGGCTGCACAGAGGTGGGAGATCACTGCAGCTTCCCCCCCCCCCCCCCTCGAGACACGCCTGCCCCAGAAAAACCCCAAGGCCCTGCCCCTGCATTCCAGGTGCACCAGGTGTGGGCAGGCAGACTCAGCAAGACAAGATTCAAGTGTGGAGGGGCTCTGTGTGTGTGTGTGTGTGGGGGGGGGGTGATCCAAGTGTGGGTTGAGAGGGTCCTGTGTGGGGCAATCTGGGTGCAGGGAGGGATCTGGCTGCACAGGGTCGTGTGTGTGTGTGTGGGGGGGGGGTGTTCCTGGGTGCAACAGTAATGGGACTCTGCAGGGGGGTCCAGTTGAAGGTGGCTTTGCGCTCAGTGCGGGGGAGGAATAGAGCTCAGCAGAGGACTCTGGATGTGGGTATCAGTGGGGGTTCCAGATGTTAGGGGTGTGGGGCTCAGTGGGGTGGGGAACCAGATGCAGCTGGTTGGGGCTCAGTGGGGTGGATCTGGGTGTGGGTGGCTCATCAGGGTTGTCCAGGTGCAGGGGGAGTGGGGCTCATTGAGCCAGTTCTGTGTGTGTGTGTATGGGGGGGTGGTGAGGCTCGGTGAGGTATGAGGGAGTCTGGATGCATGGAGCTTGGGTGAATGGGGGATCCCTCCCACTGCAGCTGAGGAATGATAGGTGCAGGAAGTGAGTGGCGGGTGTGTGTGTGTGGATGGGGGGGGGGGGGAGTTTGCAGAGCTTCCTGAAGCTTGGGGAGAAATCTGGGGGTGGGTCTGTCCTGGCCCCAGATGCTGTGCAGGGGAAGAGAAAGCTGCGCTGGGACTAGCAGCTGATGCTGGCGCAGGGGAGGAGCCACCAACCAGTTCTTTTCCAGCCCCTGCATCAGAAAATCATTTTTCTGCGGGGAAACAAAGAAATCTGTGAGGGACATAAATTCTGCACATGTGCAGTGGTGCAGAATTCCCCCAGGAGTATAGCATGTACTGTTTCTGTTAGACAATTAGAATAAGATATACATGTGCTGTGCTGGATTAACTTTTGAAATGGAAGGAGGATCTCCAGGTTTGCCTTGTCTCTCAGTGGTCTATTCACTGTATTAGGAGGAAGGGACATCCTTGGACTGATACTACAGTGGCCTGGCTTCAATACCTGACTCTTACAGAGTTCCTGTGCGTGACCTTGACAAGTTGCCTAACATGGAGGTGATACTTTTCCCACCTCACATGTAAGGATAATTACATTTAAAGTTTGTGAGGCACTCAGATAGTATGGTGAGGGGTTATGTGGCTACATAAATATGTGTAATGGCTCTGGCTCTTTTTTACCTTATTTGCTTAAGGATATCTAGTTACCTTTTTTTTAAAGCTTTATTTAAAATCAATGATATGCCTTTCTGTAACTCTCTTAATTTTAACAGATTCTTTTGTGGTTACTACAGAGCAGTTGTATCTACTCTCAATGAATTTGATACCACATTAACTGATTTAGGCCTCTTTGTTGCCCTGATGTATCTGGATTTACATTGACAACAGTTTATCTACTAAACACAAAGGACTTACTATATTAGAGAGCAGGCCAATTTGAACCTTCCTTTGATTGCTTCATTGACAATGACTTTAGGCACCTGAAAGTCTCTTATGGAATTGGTTATTGGAATGTTTCCTTGAGCTGGTGATAAAAGCAAACGGCCATAAATGCTTTTCTTGGGTCTGCCTTGCAGTAGCACAGCAGTTCCTTTGTTCTCTGAGTTATTTATACATTATGAGTCACTGAAGGACTGCTTTCTGAGAAGTTCTTCTACTTTCCCACCCAACTCGCCTTTTTTGTTTAGTACATTCAGTACTATTCTAACTGTGGTTGTTGATAAAACAAGTACAGTAGAACCTCAGTTATGAACACCTCAGGAAGGGAGGTTGTTCATAACTCTGAAATGTTGGTAACTCAACTATAACATTTTGTTGTTCTTTCAAAAGTTTACAATTGAACATTGACATAATATAACTTTGAAACTTTACTATGCAGAAGAAAAATGCTGCTTTTAACCATCCTAATTTAAATGAAGCAAGCACAGAAGCAGTTTCTTTACCTTGTCAAATCTTTCCCTTTATTTTTATTTTTTTTAGTAGGTTACATTTAACACAGTACTATACTGGTTTTTGTCGCTGATGCTGCCTGATTGTGTACTTCTGGTTCCAAATGAGGTTTGTGTTTGACCGGCCGGTTTATAACTCTGATGTTCATAACTCTGAAGTTCTACTGTAGTCCTTTCCCCCTTTAAGTATATATTAGGGTTGTAAAGCAATTAAAAAGATTGTGTGATTAAAAAGACGAATCATGATTATTTGTACTGTTCATAGAATACCATTTATTTAAATATTTGACGTTTTCTACATTTTCAAATATATTTCAATTACAACACAATACAAAGTGTACAGTGCTCACTTTATATTTTTGATAAATATTTCCACTGTAAAAAACAAAGGAAATAGTATTTTTCAATTCACCTAATACAAGTACTGTAGTGCAATCTCTTTATCATGAAAATTGAACTTACAAATGTAGCATTATGTACAAAAAAATGCATTCAAAAATAAAACAATGTAAAACTTTAGAGCCTTCAAGTCCACTCAGTCCTATTTCTTGTTCAGCCAGTCACAGACAAATAAGTGTGTTTACATTTGCAGGAGATAATGCTGCCCGCTACTTTTTCGAAATGTCACCTGAAAGTGAGAACAGGCAATTGCATGGCACTGCTGTAGCTGGCGTCGGAAGATATTTACATGTCAGATGCGCTAATGATTTATATGTCCCTTCATTCTTCAACCACCATTCCAGAGGACATGTGTCCCTGCTGATGATGAGTTCTGCTCGATAACAATCTAAAGCAGTGTGAACCGATGCATGTTCATTTTTGTCATGAGAGTTAACCAACCTTCTGCTGGTGGCATTTTTCTTTTTTAGTGGTTTGGGTTCTGTAGTTTCCGCATCTGAGTGTTGTTCTAAGACATCTGAAAGCATGTGCCATGCCTCGTCCCTCTCAGATTTTGGAAGGCACTTCAGCTTCTTAAACCTTGGGTCAGTGCTGTAGCTATCTTTAGAAATCTCACATTGGTACCTTCTTGGGGTTTGTCAGATCTGCAGCAAAAGTGTTCTTAAATGGAACATGTGCTGAGTCATCATCCAAGACTACTATAACATGAAACATATGGCAGAATGTAGGTAAAACAGAACTGGAGACATATAATTCTCCCCCAAGGAGTTCAGTTACAAATTTAATATATATATATTTTTTAACAAGCATCATCAGCACAGAAGCATGTCCTCTAGAATGGTGGCTGAGGCATGAAGGAACATATGAATATGTAACATATCTGGCATGTAAATACCTTGCAATGCTGGCTACAAAAGTCCCATGCAAACGCCTGTTCTCACTTTCTGGTGACATTGTAAATAAGAAGTGAGCAGCATTATCGCCTGTAAATGTAAACAAACTTGTTTGTCTTAGTGATTGGCTAAACAAGAAGTAGGACTGAATGGACTTGTAGGCTCTAAAGTTTTACGTTGTTTTGTTTGAGTGCAGTTACATAACAAAAAACCCCTACATTTGTAAGTTGCACTTTCATGATAGAGATTGCATTACAGTACTTGTATGAGGTGAACTGAAAAAAACGTTATTTTTACAGTGCAAATTGTAATAAAAATATAAAGTGAGCACTGTACACTTGGTATTGTGTTGTAATTGAAGTCAATATACTTGAAAATGTAGAAAAACATCGAAAAATATTTAATAAAGAATAGAATACCAATTGAAATTTAACAGTGCAATTAAAACTGCGGTGAATCGTGTTTAATTTTTAGTTAATCACGTGAGTTAGCTGCGATTAATCGACAGCCCGTGTATGTGTGTGTATGTATGTGTATATGTGTGTATATATATATATGTATATATATGTGTTTATGTATCAGGGTTTCTCAAACAGTAAGTCCCTCAGCCCGCGCCACTTCCAGCAGCTCCCATTGGCCCGGAGCAGCGATCCGCGGCCAGTGGGAGCCGCAATCGGCCGGACCTACGGACGGGGCAGGTAAACACACCGGCCCGGCCTGCCAGGGGCTTTCCCTACAGAAGCGGCGACCACTGTTTTGGGAAACCCTGGTATATATATTATATACATTTTATTTAAAGCCAATTGATTCAAAATGAGGCTCTAAATTTCTTAGAGATCAACGTAAGTCTTTTGCAGTGTCAGGAAGCAATAGCTAGAGTGGAGAGAGCCCTTTCTCCTAAAAATCTCAGTTGCTGTAGCTTCTGTCAGCTGCTTCATCAGCTCTCTCTGGTGACAATGATGAAGAGACGGATGGTGATATTGGGTCAAATCTTTTCATTTCCTCCCTGTTACTCATTCTCTGCTGCAGCAGATAGTGATGAGCACCATAGGCTTTATTTCAATTTTGGAGCGATTATTGGGTTGGTACTCAAACAGTTTAATTTTAAAATTTAGATCTCGGGCATTATTTCTTCTCTATACTCCCACCTCTCCTTCATATATAGTCTGCAATTCCCTTCTAATTCCTCTACTACCGTTGATCAAATAAGACTGTCTGCTCCTATAGGTCTCATTCTTAATTATTTGTATCTGTTAAAACTGGGATGAAAGCAACTTAAAGTAGAAACTTGTTAAATTGTTTCTCATACATGCTATTGGATCTGTCAAATGAATTCCAGTCGTACAGATTAAAACCACATATATTGGGAAGGCTTTGCCGTAGAAACATTTGACATAATGTTTATAGGGTATTTGTGGTGGTAATTTTGATCCTTCCTTTCTTTCTGAACTAATGAAGATATAGGTGGATAATACCCAAATCTACAAGTACAGTGTTGTTAAAGGTTAACACTAGTAATGAGAGGCTCCAGAGGGAGAAGAGAGAAGATTAAGGATTTCTTTTGGAATCTTGCTGTATAAAGAAGGGTGAAGTGACTTTTTATAAGAGGCGTTGAAGGCAACTGTTTTGAACGTGAGTACCCCTGAGGGAATTCTGCGCCAAAAAATAAAAAAATTCAGCACCCAATACTTTAAAATTCTGCAAGTTTTATTTGTCAGTAAATAAATCTGGAGGCTGCAGCATGGCAGTGGGGAGTACAGGCCGCTGGCTGCACAGAGGTGGGTGATCAGCCTTCACCCCCTGGGAAATGGATTTAGCAGTGAAGCTGCACCCAACCCTGACACAGCGCAAGGGCTGGGCCTGCCCAAGAAACACCCTGGGGCCCTGCCCCTCTGTGCCAGGCGCATCAAATGTGCGGAAGGCAGGCTCAATCAGGAAGGATCCCAATGTGGGGGTGAGAGGGTTCTGTGTGGGCAGCTCAGTGGGGGTATCTGGATGCACAGGGGATCGTTGGGGGTGGGAGAGTTCCAGGTGCAGGGGCAATGGGACTCTGTAGGGTGTTTCTGGTGAAGATGGCTGGGGGCTCAGCAAGGGAATCTGGGTACTAGGGGAGTAGGGCGTGGTGGGGGTCTGGGTGCAGCTAGTTGGGACTCAGTGTGGTGGGGGTCTGGGTGCGTGGGGGCTCCTTGGGGTGGTCCAGGTGCAGGGGGAATGGTGGGGGTCAGGAGACAGGGTAGCTTCAGATGCAGAGGTTGAGGTTCAGTGGGGTGGGGTTTGGGTATGATGGGTTGGCAGGGGGGGGGTTCTGGGTGTACAGGGAGAGGTTTGGTGTGGGGTGGTCCAAATGCACAGGGGTTGGGTGGATGGGGAACCAGCTTCCCGTATAACAATGGGGGCAGGAAGCAGGGGAGGATGCTGAGCTTCCTGCAGACAGGGGAGGTTTCTGGGGGTAGGTCTGACCCAGCTCCGTCTGCTCTTTGCAGGGGAAGAGGAAGTCTTGTTCTTCCCCACCTCCAGCCCAGCTGGGACTAGCAGCTGTTCCCGGCACAGGGTAGTAGCCACTGGCTGGGGTGTCCCCAGCCCCATGATGATTTACCTCTCCACTGGCTGCCCAAAACGATGTACAGTAACTCCTCACTTAATGTAATCCCGGTTAACGTTTTATGTCCCTGATCTATTAGAGAACATACTAATTTAAAGTTGTACAATGTTTGCTTATAATGTTTGGCTTTGTGGGCTTGGGACCAAGGGAGGCCAGCAGCCCCCCATCAGCTCCCCCTCCTGCCCCCAGTGGCCCCACGGATCAACAACTCTCCCCTCCCACCCACAGCAACCAGCTGTTTTGTGGGTGTTCAGGAAGCCCTGGGTGGGGGGGGGGAGGAGCGAGGACATGGTGCGATGGCCTCTTGAATGCCCTGAAACAGCTGATTGCTGCAGGCAGGACGTGTGGGGAAGGAGCTGGAGGCTGCGCGCTGCATCCTTGCTCCTCTCCCCTCTCCTCCCAGAGCCTCCTGAACTCCGCAAAACAGCTGACTGCTGCGGGCGGGAGGCATGAAGCCTCCCCACTCCCTCCCTGTGCTTTCTGCCTGCAGCAGTCAGCTGTTACACGGCATTTAAGAGGCTGGGGGGGAAGGAGCGAGGATGCGTTCGGGGGAGTGGATGGAGTGGGGGTAGACCTAGGGCAGAGCTGGGGTTTGAGCTCCCCCAGCACTTTGGAAAGTCTGCACCTGTGGAGTCGTGCATGTGCCATCTCCCGGAGGAAGGCATGGTGTGCTCCAGAGGGATAGTGTGGATTCATCATCACTTTCCCCAGGGCAGCGTTTGCAGCCACTGTCCGGTGTATTGTCTCCTCCCTTGGTGCTGCCTTGTGGAGTGTGAGGCTACATTAACAACAACGTGTTAACCCTTGAGGGCTCAGCAGAGTGCTAGTTCATCATTTAGCAGCAAGGCATTCCCTGGGAAATATCCCTCCTGATATCAACACGGTTGCTTTAGGAGAAGCTCAGGGAGCTCATGAGCAGGTCCCCAGACAATCCTTTGGTTAGAACTTGTTTAAAGCTTATTCTGTATATGTCTTTTGTCCGGCGAAAATTTTTTCCCTGGAACCTACCCCTCCGCTTCCCCCCCCCCCATTTACATGAATTCTTATGGGGAAATTGGATTTGCTTAACATCATTTCGCTTAAAGTCGCATTTTTCAAGAACATAACTATAACATAAGCGAGGAGTTACTGTATTTGTGCTGCTAGGGAGGAGTGCGTGATCACTCTTGCAGCTTCCCTTTGCTTCCCTGTCAGTCATTTTTCTATGGGGAAGCAAAGAAATCTGCAGGGAACTTGAATTCTGCACATGTGCAGTGGCACAGAATTCACCCAGGAGTACATGAGGTAGGCTTGGCACGCTGGCCAAATAATGTCAGTTTACTGCCTATTATTTGTCCCTGGTTAAATATTATCAAATATTTCAGCAAGAATGCCCTGATTGCATCATGTTGTTGTCTACTGTTAGCAAGCCTATTCAGTGTCTTGCTCACTCATTTTACTACATGCTAATGCCACCTCTGGGGAAAAAGGTAAATTAATTATAAGTTGAGCATCTTGATTGAATGGAATCCTTCCAGAGCAAACATATGTATGTCTTTATTTGTATACCATGCCATCGATGCTTGGGCAGTTTACAAAGCACATCAAACAAATTTAGATATGGTCCCTGCCCTGAAGAGTTTACAATCTAAATTGACTACACAAACATGCATAATAAATTAACTCAAAAGGGAATGGGGGAGGGAGAGAAGGGTTCACAGTCATCTTCCCCCAGCACAAAGAAAAGATGCACAGCCGTTAAGCTGCTTGAAGAGTTGGCCTGTTGCCTGCCTAGCAAAAGTGCATGTAAAATGACTTTTTTTCTTTTATGGTTGCTATGTGATTGACTTATTTCTATTTAATTTATTTTTTCTATTCTAACTATTCAGACTTGAATACCGTTCACGTTGAACTGCTATTCTAACATTGGTAGAAAAGTCAAAAGTTCATTTTTAGAACTTGATTTAATTATTTCACATTTTTGAGTTATTCCAAGTCAGTCAAGTAACTTTTGTAATTAGCTTAGCCTTTAAAAGATATGCCTGACCATTAAGTCTTAATCTTCAATGTTACTGGTCTAATGAATGAGTGCTTTAAAATTTTTGATCATTTGTGATAACATTTTATTCAAATGGCCAACCCTAACATGAGGCAGGTTAAAAAAATCATTGTGGAAAGGGAATTTGACTAATGGATGTGGGAATGGGCTCAGAAAATGAAAATAAAAATATTTGACAATGTAAGTAGTTGTTTTAGAGAATGATGCCCCAAGACAGAGGGGAGTATTGTTTCGATGGAGATGACTTTTTAATTGAGGAAGTGATTGCTAGTAGCAAAAGAGGGTCAGAGAATGAGAAATCGGATTTCAGCTGTGAAGGCAAGGATGGATAGGAATTCTGGTATGGTTTGGAGAGTTAAGATTATAAGCAAAATGTGATCAAGAGGGAGAAAAGTTAGAGGTAAAGTGGTTGGTGAGGTAATAGCAATAGGTGTTTAAGTTATCGATTGAGATTAGAATTTGACAGTCATGGCAAAACCAAAGAAATTCTGGAAAAACACTGAGTTGTCCTGTAGAACAGTGGTTCTCAATTGGGGTACACGTACCCCTTAGGGTATGCAGAGGTCTTCCACGGGGTACATCAACTCATCTAGATATTTGCTTAGTTTTATAACAGGCTACATAAAAAGCACTAGCGAAGTCATGAAACTTTTTAGTTTGTACTATAGACAATGGCTCTGTATACTGTACGCTGAAATGTAAGTACAATATTGTTATTTCAGTTGATTTATAATTATATGGTAATGAGAAAGTAAGCAATTTTCAGTAATAGCGTGCTGGACTACTTTTGTAGTCTTATGTCTGATTTTGTAAGCAAGAAGTTTTTAAGTGAGGTGAAACCTGGGGGTAGGCAAGACAAATCAGACTTCTGAAAAGGGTACAGTAGTCTAGAAAAGTTGAAAGCCACTGCCGTAGAAAACCAACCATTTAGGTTGGTTAGTGGCTGAAGAGAGGTGCTCAGTACATATTTATAAATCTCACTTGGTAGAGAACACTTCCTGTTGTGTGAAATCACAAGACTGAAGAGACTTCACACGATCACTTTCTTAAAGCTGTTCAGTCTTTGGTGTTCTGAACTCATCACACCCATCAGCAGTCACTTATTTGTCTTCAGTTTTAATCTGCGCCTCCTTTTATCTTGCACCAAAAATTTATAGTTCTTTTGTATAAAGAGGAAATTAACAGTGGGAAGAAATCCATTGCACAATATTGGAAGTAAATAATGTGGTTTGAAAAGTTGACTCCACATCTGTATAATTTTTAACCGATCAAAGCTTGTAGGAGTTATTTGCTTAAAAGTGTGGCATCAAGTCATTTGATATCCTTGCCTGACTTCTCTGCCTTATGGATGATTTAGTGCTAGAGATAGAACTAGGAGTAACACTGAGGAATAATATTGCAAAAAGCCTGGGAGCAGCCCTTCATAAGAACAGCCACATTGGTCTAGCCTAGTATTCTGTCTTCTGACATTGGCCCATGCCAGATCCTTCAGAGGGAATGAACAGAATAGGGCAAGTTATCAAGGCTTCCATCCTCTGTCCTCCAGTCCCAGCTTCTGGCAATAAGAGGTTTAGGGACACCCAGAGCATGGGGTTGCATCCCTGACCATCTTGGTTAATAGCCATTAATGTACCTGTCCTCCATGAACTTATCTAATTCTGTTTTTAACTCGTACTTCTGGGTTTCACAACATCCCCTGGCAACGAGTTCCACAGTTTGTGCGTTGTGTGAAGAAGTACTTCCTTTTGTTTGTTTTAAACCTGCTGCCTATTAATTTCATTGGTTGACGCCTGTTCCTTGTTTATGTGAAGGGGTAAATCACACTTCCCTATTCATTTTCTCCACACCATTCATGATTATATAGACCTTTTATCTTATCCCCCCTCAGTTGTCTTTTTTCTAAGGCCTTGTCTACACTACAAGACTATTTCGAATCAACTTAGTTCGAATTTGTGGATTCGACCTTATGAAGTCGAATTTGTGTATCCATACTAAATACACTAATTCGAATTTCTGAGTCCACATTCACGGGGCCAGCGTCGACTTTGGAAGCGGTGCACTGTGGGAAGCTATCCCACAGTTCCCGCACTCCCCGCTGCCCATTGGAATGCTGGGTAGAGCTCGCAATGCCTGCTGGGGGAAAAATGTGTCGAGGGTGGTTTTGGGTAACTGTCATCATTCAACCGTCACTCACAAACGCCCTCCCTCCCTGAAAGCGCCGGCGGGAAATCTGTTTGCGCACTTTTCTGGTCAGTGACAGCGCGGACGCCACAGCACTGCGAGCATGGAGCCCGCTGCGATCATCGCTGCACTTATGGCCGTTGTCAACTCCTCGCACCTTATCGTCCACCTCTGCAACAGTCAGCTGCTGAGAAATCGGGCGAGGAGGCTCCGGCAGCGCGGTGAGGAGAGTGGCGCAGACCTCTCAGAAAGCAGGGTACGCCGGGCAGTGGAGATCATGGTGGCAATGGGTCAAGTTCATGCTGTGGAACGGAGATTCTGGGCCCGGGAAACAAGCACGGACTGGTGGGACCGCATAGTGCTGCAGGTCTGGGATGACACAGAGTGGCTGCGAAACTTCAGGATGCGTAAGGGCACTTTCCTTGAACTGTGTGACTTGCTGTCCCCTGCCCTGAAGCGCCAGGACACCCGGATGCGAGCAGCCCTGAGTGTGCAGAAGCGAGTGGCCATAGCCCTCTGGAAACTTGCCACGCCAGACAGCTACCGGTCAGTAGCGAACCACTTTGGCGTGGGCAAATCTACCGTGGGGGTTGCTGTGATGCAAGTAGCCCACGCAATCGTTGAGCAACTGCTCTCAAAGGTGGTGACCCTGGGAAACATCCAGGACATCATAGATGGCTTCGTCGCGATGGGATTCCCAAACTGCGGTGGGGCTATAGATGGGACTCACATCCCTATCCTGGCACCGGCCCACCAGGCCAGCGATTACATTAACCGAAAGGGCTACTTTTCTATGGTGCTGCAAGGACTGGTGGACCATAGGGGACGTTTTACCAACATCAACGTCGGGTGGGCGGGCAAGGTCATGACGCGCGTGTGTTCAGGAGCTCTGGTCTCTTTAGACTCCTCCAGGCAGGTACTTTCTTCCCGGACCACAAAATAACGGTTGGGGATGTGCAGATGCCTACAGTGATCCTCGGGGACCCAGCCTACCCGCTAATGCCCTGGCTCATGAAGCCCTATACAGGCGCCCTGGACAGAGAGAAGGAACTCTTCAACTACCGGCTGAGCAAGTGCAGAATGGTGGTGGAGTGTGCTTTCGGACGTCTCAAGGGGAGATGGCGGAGCTTACTCACTCGCTCGGACATCAGCGAAAAGAATATCCCCGTAGTTATTGCTGCATGCTGTGTGCTGCACAATCTGTGTGAGAGCAAGGGCGAGGCCTTTTTGTCCGGATGGGAGGTTGAGGCAAATCGCCTGGCTGCAGTTTACGCTCAGCCAGACACCCGTGCCGAGAGAATATCCCAGCGGGAAGCGCTCTGTATCCGGGAGGCTTTGAAAGCAAGTTTCCTCGGAGAGCAGGGTAACCTATGACTCTCCACTTGCTTTCAAGAGAAACTGACCCTGGGCCTGTGTCAGTTTGTGTCGATTTGGATCTGCGGCTACATGCCGCGTTCTCCAAGTTTCCCCCACTTCCAAAGCACGTTTTTAAGCAAATTAATTGTTACACTCATTATTAATAAATCTTTCTTTTACTTTGCATTTCTGTTCTGGTGTTGAGACATGGACGCATACTGTGCTGGGCATGGTGTGCACTGACGTACAGACCGCTTCCTCCATAGAGGACTGACATCCTCCTGCTCCTACATAGGTCTCTGGGGTGGGGGACGGATGACAGTGGTTCTGCATGAAGGGGAGGGTTTGCAGGAAGGGGCGAGTGGTGCCTTCTTTGCATAGGGGTTTGGATGACGGCAGTGGGCTGCGGGTTTCTGCGTGGGAAGGGGTGATGGGTGTGGGAGAAGGGTGACTATCTGTCCGTGGATGAGGGCTCTTGTTGGGGCTCAGGGCAGCGGATAGGCTCGTGGATCTGTTGCAAGTGCATCGTAAGGGCAGCCTGCCTTCACAGTAATGGCGTGGCAGGCGCTAGGACCCTGGACAAGCATACACATTACGAAATGATCAGGGGCAGCATACACAACACAGAATGACCCTGGTGCCTACTGACTGCAGTGTGTGTGTGCCCCGCAGTTGATCCTTTCCCCAAGTCTGTACCCTGGTACTGTAGGCTATACCGTGCAAGTATGAAACCCCTGTCCACCCCATACACCGAAAAATCCTCTGACAGGAAAGACATGACGGAAACAGTGATTAACAGCAAACATCTTTTATTAATCTAATAAACAGTGGGGGGATGAACCTTGGATTTGGGACTGGCTGAGCCTATAAGGGAAGCACTTCTACAAATTTCTAACGTGAGAAGTGCGGGGTACACGGCCGCTCTGCTCTGGTTCAGTGACAGTTCTCACGGCCTCTACCACCCCTCCGTCTTGTACTTTTGGGTGAGGGGGGGCCAGGACTTCTTGGCTGGGGAGGGCGATTGCAGAGACACTGCAGGGGGGCCCTGTCCTCCAGCCTGCGGTCCTGCAGGACATCAACAAGGCGACGAAGCGTGTCCGTTTGTTCCTTCATGAGACCAAGCAGCGTTTGGGTGGTCTGCTGGTCTTCCTGCCGCCACCTATCCTCACGTTCCATGAGTGTGCGATGCTGCTCACATAGGGTCTCCCTCCAGTGTTTCTGCTCTGCAGCCTCTGCTCGGGAGCAGGCCATCAGTTCAGCGAACATGTCGTCCCTAGTCGTCTTCTTTCGCCGTCTAATCATTGCCAGTCTCTGCGAGGGGGATGCCGGGGCAGTCCGGGAAGGAGCCGAAGCTGTGTGATGGGGAAAGTTAGTGATTTCCTTGTACAGATACATTTTGGCGAACAGTGAACACCGTCTAGTCAATTTCTATGAAGAAGACCGTACCGGACAACAAGTGTCACGTGGTCTCCAGAGAAGCACAACATTTTGGCCTACGCTCTGATTGGCTGCGCCATTGCACAGGAGAGCGGAGAAGTCGGGAGAGATAGCAGAATCCCTCTAGCAGAGAGTCCTGGTAAGCCTTACAGTACATTATGCTTATCAGTTAACGGATAGCTGTGCCGTCGTGCTAAAGGCAATCTGGAAATCAGATACTATGACCCTTTTGCAGCCACTCCCGACACTGCAGGGGAAAGATCAATGTATGCTTTTCCTGTGTGGCCTACAGCACGTGGCTGCTAAGCGCGGGGCTTTGTTATGCAAAGTATAAGTAAACCATTAAGAACAGTAACTATTCGCTAATTGCCCTAATTAGATGCAGCACTTCAGTAACGAGATTACCCTGAGGCGTGTCTCTCGAGTGCAGAAAGAAAGGATGTTAAGGGAAGCACTTCACCGACCGGGACCCTACGCGGCCATGCTGGTAGAGGCGATGGTTCCCCTGTATCTGAGGATGTCGTGGCGTGGAAGAGTGAGCTTCACCGGAGGACCAAATAAGGCACCTCTTCCTCGAAACCTCCTGCGGAGGGTATTTGAGGAACTGTTTGAAGCATTTGTGGAATTGTCCATGGAGGACTATTGTTCCATCCCAATCTGTGTAGACCTACTGTTCGTTTAGTTTCCCTTTAAAAACTTTTAGATATAGTATTTATAGATAGAATTTATATTTTTGGTATACATGTTTTCGAGCAAATAAATATTTTCTTGTTTATACGACTTACCGCCTGATCCTTCCCCTGACTCTGAGTCCGGGTTCACGGCCGGTGAGGGTTGGTAGGGGATCTCTGTGAGGGTGATGAAGAGATCCTGGCTGTCAGGGAAAGGGGCATTGTGTTCGCTGTCGCCTGCGCCTTCCTCCACGGACCCTTCGTCGTCTTGCCCATCGGCGAACATCGAGTAGGAACTGTCCTGGCTCACTATGCCATCCACTGAGTCCACAGTCACTGGTGGGACAGTGGTGGCAGACCCACCGAGAATGGCATGCAGTGCCTCGTAGAAGCGGCATGTCTGGGGCTGTGCTCCGGAGCGTCCGTTTGCCGCTCTGACTTTTTGATAGCCTTGCCTCAGGTCCTTGACTTTCACGCGGCACTGCATCGCATCCCGGCTGTATCCTTTCTGTGTCATGGCTTGGGAGACCTTCTCGAAGGTCTTTGCATTACGCTTGTTGGAGCGCAGCTCCGACAGCACAGACTCCTCGCCCCACACAGCGATCAGATCCTGGACTTCCCGGTCTGTCCATGCTGGGGATCTCTTTCTATTCTTGCATTGGGCTGACTCCTCTGCTGGAGAGCTCTGCATCGTTGCAGGTGCCGCGGAGCTCGCCCCGATGTCAAAGCAAGAAATGAGATTCTAACTGTCCAGACAGGAAAAGGATTTCAAATTTTCCCGGGTCATTTCCTGTGTGGCTGCTCAGAACATCCAAGCTCGGACTGCTGTCCAGAGCGTCAACAGAGTGGTGCACTGTGGGATAGCTCCTGGAGCTACTAAGTTCGATTTGCATCCACACCTAGCCTAATTCGAGCTAGCAAGTGCGAATTTAGCGTTACTCCACCTGTCGGGGTGGAGTACCAAATTCGAACTAAGGAGCCCCCTAGTTCGAATTAAATGGCTTCCTGGTGTGGACGGTTGAGCGATTAGTTCGAATTAACGCTGCTAAATTCGATTTAAGATCCTAGTGTAGACCAGGCCTGAGATGAGCAATCCCATGTTCAGCTGGACATGGAGATGGGAGACTCTGTGTTTCAACTGTACCCATCTCCATAATTGCTCTCCACGGTAGTTTTTTCTTCATCTTCCTATTCCTCTTACGCTATTAGCAGAGGATGATTGCTGAAGGCTAGCTTTGAATGTTTTAGATTAACATTTTTTGTTGTATGTTATACTCATTAACAAGCTGTTAGACCTTAAGATGAGCATTTTTTCTTTGAGACAGCTTATGCATCAATCAGGGCCGGCTCTAGACCTCAGCGCGCCAAGCACGCGCGTGGGGCGGCATTTTCCCAGGAGGGCAGCCGGCGGGTCCGGCGGACCTTCCGCAGTCATGCCTGCAGGAGATCCACTGGAGCCACCGGACCAGCGGACCTCCCGCAGGCATGACTGCGGAGGGTTTGCTGGTCCCGCAGCTCGGGTGGACCTCCTGCAGGCATGCCTGCAGAAGCTCCACTGGAGCCACGGGACCAGCGCACCCTCCACAGGCACGTCCCCCGGAGGCGCGGGACCGGTGCCCGGCAGCGCGCCCCCTGCGGCATGCCGCCCTGCTTTGGGCGGCCGGATTACTAGAGCCGCCCCTGGCACCAATGCAAAGCAAACCAATTCCATTGATCAAAAGCAGTCTGCCACTTGAAATTTTCTTGGGATGTGGGTTCCAAGACTTGACCAGCCAACCTTCTTCTTTAATTAGAAGGCCACTGTCATTGGTAATCACAGATATTACAGCATTAAGCAAAGTATCATACACCATTATGGCATTGCATCAGAGTCCAGACTATCTAATTATTCCTTACCTCAAATCAGCTTGGGCTGTGATCTCACAAGCTAAGCAGGGTCTTGCCTGGCTAGTATTTCAATGAGAGAAGTCAAATTAAAACTCTGCTGCAGGAAGGTAATATCAGTGATTCAGTAGGTGAGCTGACACCTCTGAGTTAATATTAAATCTGTGTCCCAGTATGTGGTATTAGGGGATGTGACAGTATTGAAGCTGCAGTCTAGTGTTCCTAATTGCTTGTGATCACTAAAGATTTCATAGCATTCTTTGTTAAGAATGAAGGTGTTAACTTGGAGCTCCTGCCCAAATTCAAATTTTAGTGACTATGTTCTGTCTACCTTTTTAACTCCCATAGCCATTTCAGTTGATTAAGATATTCTCCACCTACTGTCCTAAACTGTTTTTAAAGTTGCTCTGAGTTATTAAACAACTGTATGTTCCATTCCAGCAGTATGTCTGTGGTAGGTGAACAGACTCAAATACATTATAGGTAAAGATTAAAAACCTTTGGGGCTTGATTTTTTTCAAACAGGGCCCAAGGACTTTCTTTGAAGACACAATTTTGTGCTTGCAGGATTTGCACCTGCAAAGCATTGCCATGAAAAAGCACACATGAAGTGTGAGACTGATATTAATAGTGTCCGTTTCACAGAGTGCAAAACTGTGCCTTCCAAAAATAGTGTTCTGTTTGAACACCCATGTTCTCTGAGATTTTTCAGAATCCAGGGAGCTGTAAAAATGTCAGACATATTATTTCGGTTGAATCCATAAAAGCTACTGGTTCACTTTTGGTTTTATTGTGTGTAAAATTTTGGATCCAGTACAAATATATAGTAGCTCTATATATTTATATATTTATTTTTTTAATAGGATTCAAGTGCCCTGTATGTTCAAAGTTTGTATCTTCAGATGAAATGGATTTGCATCTTGTGATGTGTTTAACGAAGCCAAGGATAACCTACAATGGTAAGTAAGAAGTAACCCAATATTTATTCTTCATTTTAACTGTTAACTGGGATAAACATTATTTTATTTTAGCTGTTGAGAAGCTCTTCTGATCTCACGTGTATGTATATATATTAATTAGATATGAATGCTACAACTACACTGCTTCTAAGATGCACATAAGTAGTATCACTTCTAACAATATAGGTTTGCATTTCAAAGTTCTAGCCTACCTAACATGAATGGCCCTAATTACCATTCACATACCTTTCTAACATGACTTTAAAGGTTGGCTTTGGGTCATTCAGCCTGCAAGCTGTTTAACCCTTTCTGGCCATGAGTTAATCTTTTTATAAGTTTCGTTGCAAGTATATAACAGTGGTAGCAATAATGATTTACATGTGTATATATTTGAATTAGACAACATCACAGAGTGGTACAGCTGATAGCATAAAGGAGACTGTTCAAGAAGGGAAGGTTTTGAAGCTTTCTGAAGGGTGTGGCTAAAGGAAAGTGGGTGATGGAATCAGTTTGTTTGGAAACCTTGGGATAGTGCTGGGGGATGCTGCTTGAGCAATAGAGAAGAATGGGCTAGCTATCCCAGTTAGGAGAGAGTAAAGCAGTTGGGCAGTCATCAGAGTGGAGCAGAAGGGAAGCTGGCAGGGAGGAAACAGGCTATGGAGAATTCAGACCGCAATTGAACCATATGAGTGAGTGGTACACACACACTGCTTGCTGACTGTCTGAAGCTTCTTGTCCTTGCCCAGAGGCACATGCATATGCTTGGCAGCTGATTGTCTAGCCAAAAAGATGATAGTAACCCACCTTGTGATCAGGGCCGGCTCCAGGGGTTTGGCCGCCCCAAGCAGCCTCCCCCCCCCCCTCCCCAAAAAAGCCACAATCGCGATCTGCGGCAATTGAGCGGGAGGTCCTTCGCTCCGAGCGGGTGTGAGGGACCCTCTGCCGAATTGCCGCCGAATAGCTGAAAATGCCGCCCCCTCCGGAGTTGCCATCCCAGGCACCTGCTTGATAATCTGGTGCCTGGAGCCGGCCCTGCTTGTGATTATAAGGAATGGTGAAGGAATATGCCAGGTTTCTCTGTACAATAGAATCTCAGAGTTATGTACATCTCGGAAAAGGAGGTTGTTTGTAACTCTGAACAAAATGTTATGTTTTTTTTTTCAAAAGTTTACAACTGAACATTGATTTATACATCTTTGAAACTTTACTATGCAAAAAAAAAATGCTGCTTTCCCTTTATTTTTTAGTAGTTTACGTTTAAACCAATACTGTACTGTATTTGCTTTTTTTGTCTCTGCTGCTGCCCAGTTCCAAATGAGGTTCGTGGTTGATTGGTCAGCTCTTAACTCTGAGGTTCTACTGTAACTTATCAGAGGGGTAGCCATGTCAGTCTGGATCTGAAAAAAGCGACAGAGTCCTGTGGCACCTTATAGACTAACAGACGTATTGGAGCATGCATCCGACGAAGTGGGTATTCACCCACGAAAGCTTATGCTCCAATACATCTGTTAGTCTGTAAAGTGCCACAGGATTCTCTGTCACTTTTTACTGTAAATTGTAAGCATTGGATTGGCTTGATTTAATTGTTCTTTTGAACTTTTCACTCTGAAATAATGCACTCCACTTAATTAGATGGACATCAGAAGTCTGCCGTTTTGGACTTGATAAAGAAGGGTTATAAGTGTGATTTTTATTTTATTTATTTATTTATTTATAATGAGTTTAAAGGAAGTGTAAGTAATGGAATTTGCTTTGCTGCCTTTACATTGCTGTTGTAATTTTTTCCTGGGTACAGCTTAATCTCCATCAAATTGCTTCTGGAAAGGTATTTTTGTATGTTTTCCTCTGCTTCCCATATTTAACCATTGCTGCCTTGACAAAATCCATCCAAAGGGAGCAGAATGTTTCCTTATGACAGCCAATGGTTATTTTAGAAACCTACTAAAGATGACAAGAAAAACATCTATTCTTCCTTCTCCTTTCTCTGAATTCTCTCTCTTGGGGAAAACAAAGGCAGTCTTACACTGGAAGTATAAGCAGTTTAAGAAATCGACAGCCACTAAAGAAGTGAACTCTCTTATGTGATCAGTTCATTTAATTCTCCATTACTTGTTCCTTCTGATATTGTAAATGAGTGAAGATTGCTTACTTCAACTCGAGGATGTCTAGCAGCATTTTTATGCTACTGGGATAGATTAACATTATTTGTCCTTTTATTATTGAAGACTGTGGTAAATTTATATCCACTTCCCCCCCCCCCCTCCACTGGCAAATTCATAAATCTGTTGAACTGTTAACCTGGATTTTGCAAAAATAAGTCTTTTTTGAACTAGTTTCTTTCTCTACCACTTTTCTTTGGCTATGGCATTTTTGGCAGTTAGAACTTCAGTAAAGAGGGTCCATGAACAACAAAATCTGGTAGTTGATTGCTTCACATGTTCTTCTGCAAAAAGAGAATGGTTTTACAAATGTGCCCTAATTTCAGGCTGACAGTTGATATTTCATATAAATTGGTACATCTTGTCCTTATTCTTTCCAAGATTATATGACCCGCTAGGGGAGATTGTGTTGCTTTACTGTATCTGGGATGTAAGAAGAGCCCTTTTTTATTTCTCTAGAATTATCTTTTCCATATCTCCTAGATTAGAACAACTTGTTCAATACTGCTGAGAAGGATCTGGAAGTTGTGATGGATCATAGCCTCAACATGAGTCAGCAATGCAATGCTGTTGCAAAAAAAGCAAATGCAGTTTTAGGTTGCATTAACAGAGGCATATGATGCAAGTCATTGGAAGTGATAGTACCACTCTACATGGTGCTGGTTAGGCCCCAGCTGGAGTACTGTGCCCAGTGTTGGTCACCAATGTATAGAAAGGATGTAGAGAAACTGGAAAGGATCCAGAGGCCAGCGACAAAGATGATCAAAGAGATGGAATGCAAACCCTGTGAACAAAGCCTGAAGGAACTGGGTATGTTTAGTTTGGAAAAGAGGAGCGTAAGGGAGGACATGATAGCGGTTTTCAGATACTTGAAAGGATGCCACAAAAAAGATGGAGAAAAATTGTTCTCTCTTGCCACAGAGGCCAGGACATGAGGCAATGGGTTCAAACTACAGCATGGCAGGTTTGGATTAAATCTCAGGAAAAACTTCCTAACTGTAAGAACAGTAGGACAATAGAACAGACTGCCTAGGGAGCTTGTGGAAGCTTCTTCACTGGAGCTTTTCAAAAGGAACTGGATCACCGTCTGTTTTGTATGGTTTGGACTCAACAAATCCTGCATCTTGGGAGGGGGTTAGACTAGAAGATGACCTTTGCGGTCACTTTGATTTCTAGAATCGTAGGATTAGAAGAATCTAGCCATTTTCAATCAAGGTTATTGAATCAAGATGTGCACTGTAATCTGCTACAATATAGCAGGAATCTTGGTTCTGGAAAGGGAAGCACTCACTCCACTGTGGGCAAAGCCATTTACTGCAATTTGCTTATGTTATGTAACCATCTGATTGTTTGCAGAGCTGTTTCTTTGGAGTTCTGTCCATACTCCTGCTAAGCAGTACTCTTGGTTCAGATACAGTCAGCTGTTGGGTTTGAGCAGGGGCATGCGCAGGAATTTAAATTTGACCACTTTTGGAGGGCACATTCTGTGCCGCCATAGCCCCAGGGCTGGAGCAGCTGTCAGCTCCTGCTGATTATTGTGGGGGGAAAAGGGGCTGTGCCCCTGCTTGCTCTCCCCCTTGTGCATGCCCCTGGGTTTGAGTGAGGATTGCTTAAGTAGTAGTATTCTCTTCTTTGTGGGTTATCTCTGGTAGCTTGCCTCTATACTATGGGGACCTACAGAGTCAAAGTAATGAAGCTGAAGGCAAAGTTACTTACTAAATTAACTGGGTTTTCAGAAAGTTTTTGCCTCTCCAGAACCATTGCATAGCCACACTGGTACCTTCCATCATCCTCTCTTGTTCAGAATGTTGGTTGGGGCCTTTATGCCCTCGGTAGAAAGTTAATGGGTGATTTTTGAGTCTTAGTAAAAGATGTGGTTTACAGAAAAAGGCCCACAACTCCTTACAGTGTGGATGGGCAGGAGCAATATATTTTGGAGAACCCCACTCCTACACAGCTCCACTAATTAGGTGGGTGGCCCTTCATTCTTTCATGTGTGGCCGCCCAGACATGCACCTTAGAGGTAACTATATGCGGATCACACTTTGAGAACCTTTGGCCTCTGCCATGGCATAGAGCAAGTCATGTTTGCCCGGCTGACTCTGATGAAGCTGAGACAACATCCAACTACTTCAGTCCACAAGATATCCTCCTTCCTCACATGAGGATGAAGTTGCCAACTACTTCCTAGAGTAGTGCACATTCACTCCCCATTTCTCCAAAAAGCCTTACTTTAAGAAAAAACATACCAGGACTTAGTCTTAATGGTGTCCATGTTTTGTGAGTTAGAACTCGGATCACCTTGTTGTGTTGCCTTTGTGCTCTCGCAGAAGCATGGACGTGGAAGGGAGGACTGCTCTGCAGAGCCTCTTATCTTTCTGGTAATATTAAAGTATAGGTGCTTCAGAGTGATATACATGAATGAGTATAGACTGTGTGTGCAATCCATGCAGAATATTTTCCAAAAGCCGTTGAAGGAAAAAAAATAAGTAAAAGGAGTAGTAAAAGAAACATCTCTGTGGCACTGAACTAGTTTTAGATTCCATCTCAGAGAAATTGATTCCTATTTTGACAAACCTTGCAACCTTATTCTGTTTTGAAATAATCCTTGCTATCATGTTAATCTTTCAGTCCTCTTTATTTCTTAGAGTATCTAAAGATTTTAAGAAGTCCTCTGTTTCTACAACTGGTTTTCCTCTCAGAAGTTGTAGTCTTTCTCTTGCTCTTCCTCCTTCCTATCAGTCTAAGTTACATGAAACCAAAAAGTGTCAGCCTCTCTCACTGTCGGAGAGAAATTTTTCAAGGTAGTAAAGTTTTTGCGTAGACTGACTAATTGTTAGTGTAATTTTAAAGAGAGAATATCAAGGCATTTAGTGTGTAAACTTAGGGTACGTCTACACTATTGCCAGATCGGCAGGTAGCGATAGATCTATTGGGGATCAATTTATCATGTGTAGTGTAGATACGATAAATCGATTCCCGATCGCTCTCCTGTCGACTGCTGAACTCCAGCAGTGTGAGAGGCAGAAGCAAAGTCAACAGGGGAGCTGCGGCCGTCGATCCAGCGCTGCAAGGATGTGAAGTAATTTTAATTCGATCTAAGATACGTTGACTTCAGCTATGCTGTTCTCGTAGCTGAAGTTGCGTATCTTAGATCGACACCTCCCCACCCCGGCCTTAGTATTGAACATTTTCTTACGCAAGGTAACTTTGTTGATATTCATTTGTTCAGTTACAAAAATAAGTGAAATTTGAGTCCTATCATCCAAAGAGACATTTTGACAGTTAAACTATGTCAACAATATAGCATTGCCCATGGCTTTTGGATTTATATTTCAAATCAATTCAGGTTTTTTCTAAATCATAAGATAGTATGTGGCTACTGCTTTTATATTCAACAATCTCGAAAATTAAAGTAGAAGATTAAAGTAACAATATTTGATGGAAAACCAGGAAAAGAAAGGTCAATATTCTCTTATTACAATCAGTTGTGGTGGTGTTTGAGCCAAACAGAGCATACACATGGCTCAATATTCCAATATTATACAGCAGCATTCAAAGTGACTTGAGCCACAGGAGAGCAACTGATCTTAATTAACAATAGAAGAAAGCAGAGTGGAGGGGGAAAATGCTACAATTATACATCCTCATTTTTCTTACTATTTTGTACTGACCCAGACACATGATACAGTTCCTTCCCATGGAGAGAGAGAGAAGTAGAACTGACTTCTGATTACGTTCAGGCCTATATGTAAGAGGGTTACTGTGTCAGAATCCTGAGTTGAAACTGTGTAATAAACCTGCTGTATGAATTAAAGGTAATCAGCATCTTGATCAGTTTAATTATTCATTTTCATTAACATACACACTCTTAATGCTGTGTTGACTAGCAACGAGGGAGTTGGGGCTGGTATAAACAACTATGCAAAATTAAAACACTAAATAAGCTACTGCTTTTATTCTTTTATCCAAATGCCTGGGATTTTCAAAAATCACTTTTCAAAAAAAGATGGGCTTACTGCCTTATGGCTGTTTGACAGAAAGATTTTGCAAAGTTGTTTCAATAAGCTGTTGAGAAGGTATGTATTGCTGGAGATGTTGATCCAGCCTCTAAGGCTCTCTTGATAGACCTGCCAATGGGATGCATACTGTCATTTAGGTGTAGGCTTAATTGAGTTAAGCAGCTGTTTGGACAAAATTGCCATTGCTTAATAATTCACCACCCTAACAATAAAAAAACAAACAAACCCAAAAACCCTCCACTGATTCTGCATTTCTGAAAGTGAGCAAAAGAGAGATCAGTTTTGGTCAGTCTCAAAAGAAATGTTACTAGACGCTAGACATACAGTCAGTACATTGGAATATGTCCTTTAAAGAAACTCCTCCACTGTATTTCTATTTTAATCTATAATACTTGCAAGTCGTGTGTACCAGTTCCTCAAGAAGGGATAGAAGTGAAGCAGAATGCAGAAAGCCATGATCCTGGTGTGTCTCCAGGTTGGCTGTCAAGCTGCTGCTTCAAGAGACTTGTTCTCAGCGAGCAATCAAAAATATTGCCTAAATTGTTTGGGTGAGGGTCTGTCTTCCCAAGAGGCACAGCACAGAACTCTCAGACTGGGGAAAGTGGGGACTAAGGTGGCTTTAAGCCCTGTTTGTGCTCTCCAAATCCTGGGATGTTCTGGAGGCTGGAGAGGCCTGCACCATAACTTAGACATAAGAACAGCCATTCCCTTTAGCCCAGAATCCTGTTTGACAGTGGCCAGAGGGAATGAACAGAATAGGGCAATTTTGAGTGATCCATCCCTTGTCATCCAGTCCTAGCTTCTAGTAGTTGGATTTTTAGGGACAACCGGAGCATGGGGTTGCCTTCCCTGACCATCTTGGTTAATAGCTGTTGATGGACGGCTTAGATCAGTGGTTCTCAAACTTTTTTTCACAGACCACTTGAAAATTGCTGAGGGTCTCGGCGGACCACTTAATGATCTTTCCAAATATTGTTTGTACCATTAGCTAACTATTGTAAAGCACTTTTTGGATAAAAACACTATATTAAAATATTTTTTTTTAAAAATTAACTTTTTTTGTTCTACAAATAAAAGCACACTACTCATATTTTATATTAGTAGTCTTCCTTTCTAATGCAATGGATATGCCCTTTCTTCCTTGGGGTTGGGAAAGAGGAGGGTCTTTCCCTTGCCAAGGAGCTGAGGCTGGGAAGGAGGGCTGTCTCTCCCTGGCAGCCGCAGCCCTGGATTTCCTCTTTCTCTGACTGCAGCAGCCTTGCATGTTCTAAATTCCCCCCCATCCCCTCTTCTGCCCTACTGCCTCCTCTGCTCCTTATTCCCTCTGAGGCCACCACCTCATCTTACATGTGCATCTTCTCCAGGGTCCAGGCACCTAATTACTGTAGCCACGCCTGTGCAGCTCAACTAATTAGGTGGGTGGCCCTTCATTGTCTCATGTGTGGTTGCCCAGGCGCACACCTTAGAGGGAACTATCCACGGACCACCTGAATGGAGCTTGCGGACCACTGGTGGTCCGCGGACCACAGTTTGAGAACCTCTGTGTTAGATGGCATAAGACCATGTTTGCACTGTGGGTGCTATAGTGGCATACATATGGCATAACTATGCCATAGGAAGCCCATAATGTGGACACATACTACATTGACTGAAGGGGTTTTTCTGTTTTGGTAGGAACTCAACCTTCCCAAGCAATGGTAGTTAGGTTAACAAAAGCCTTATTCTATCAGCCAAGATGGTCAGGGGCGCAACCCCATGCTCCGGATATCCCTAAATCTCCAACTGCCAGAACTGGGACTGGATGACTGGATGGAGCACTCAAAATTGCTCTGTTCTGTTCATTCCCTCTGAAGCATCTGGTGCTGGCCGTTGTCAGAAGACTGGATACTGGGCTAGATGAATCATTGGGCTGACCCAGTATGGCTGTTCTTAGGTTCTAAGTCTTTAGAATTGGTATTTTGTCTACCTGATGGTAAGGAAGGCCTTGTAGTTTCCATATAGGTACAAAAGAACTTGTCCAAAAAAAATTCTGCATAAAAATGTCTTATTCTTGACCCTTTTTGTCTTTTGTGATTCACATGGAATGCTGAGGGCTGATCATTGGCTTTTTCTCAACCAGCTGTAATTCCCTTTAAACCCATCCCACAGTAATGATTTGCATACAGCAAGGGACAAATCAATCAAGGTTTTTGAAAGAGCTTGTAGAACCAATAAAACCTGATACATATTGCTGAAAGTTTTAGAGGAAAAGTCATCCATATATTAAGTAACTAAAATTCCATGGGTTCTTCCTTCTTCCCTTCATACACTGTTTCTAAGCCTATTCGTCATACGTAATCATATCTTTTTATCTTGTGTTGATACTGACCATAAAAGGAAGTACCAAAGGTAAATATTTTCATCATTGTTGTATCTACATGCCCTTCAAAACTAAGGATATACCTGTGAGGCAGTCCAGATTTTTTTGTTTCAGAAAAAGTCATTAAAAGCAGGTTAGAGAAAATATTTATATTCTGCTGCATTCCTTTTTATATGTGTGCATCCATTGCACTGCTTTTATATGATGAAAGTGCTGAGTGAGCTGCAGAAACCTGAAATGCTATATACATGCCCAGTAGCAAATGCAAACTCATTACACACTGCATCATGTGATCCACCTGGATAGGAACTACCTACCATGTCCTACACTTAATCAGTCTTTAGCTTTGAGAGGTCATTCAGAGGATGTCATAAATCGTGTCTGCAACTGCCGCAGTCTTGTGACTGCTGGGACTTTTGCTACAGGGCAGACATTGTTCCTTGTCTTTCAGGTCATTTCTGCAGCATTTAAATTTGATATTCCTAAAACACTGGTGATTTTAGCATTTTGTCAGAAGGGAAGTGACTTATTTTGTGGAGTCAATCTGTGGAGACTATATCCATCAAAATATCTTTCCTTTCACTCAGTCTCTCAGTTCTAGGAACACTGTCCATGGGTCTGGATTTTGAGGTAGAAGTATTTTAAAACTATAGATTTAAAAAGTAAATTCTAGGTGTTTATTTTTATTTAGATTGAACAATAAATCTAAGTTAGTGGTCTTCCTTTCATGTAACACCACAAACCATTATACTGGAACTGCAGTATCCTCACTAGAAGAATTTTTGCTCATATTTAGCGTTTTCTCCTGTCAGAGAATTTCCTTAATGTGTAGAGTATTTAAGGGCTTTGTCTAAACTAGTTAGATTTTTTTTCTCCTCAAATGAAAGCATCACTTCAAAATCTGTTGCACTTTCAATTATTTGAATATCTTGCTGTTCTTTTACTACCGAATCTTCAATGCAGAAGCCCATACCTTTTTTTTTTTTAAGGGGATTTTGATAGTAATTTTTTTAACCACTGTCCCAAAATAAATTAAGAACATGTTGTAGTGAGAACGAAGTCCTTTCATATATAAATCAGGGATTATCCTCAGTCTTTACATAGGAGATATTTACCAGCTTTATGTATTATTTGCAATTGGATCCAATGATCCTGCAATAGTTTTAAAACTCTGTCTACTTGGTGATTATATAGTGCCATGGTGATAGTATTAGGTTAATGTATTGCCAGTAATGGAATTATTTCTTCTTGTAAGGTTTGCATAATTGTCAGTCTTACTGGCTATATTTTTTTTCTGCTAAGGAAGTGAACCTACAGTACTAGTACAAAACAAATACGAAATACTGCCCTGCTACATTCATAGTAATGGGAAATGTTACAATTGAATGATATTAACATTATGGAAACTTATTAACTTCATAGTTAAGGCTGTAGGACAGTTTCCATTCAAAGACTTATTTTAACCCTGCGTTCCTCTGATACCTTTATTAACTTAATAAAAGTTGGCCTGAAATTTCATATCCTAGTCTTGGATTAGAGGAGATTGCTTTCTTCAAAATATCCCATTTAATCATATAAGCCCTTCTGAGTTTTGAATAGTTGAGTGAACTATCCATAGCAAATTATTTATTTAGCTATTTGTCGGCAAACAGTATGTGAATTATGAATTTTGCTCAAAATTGTTCAAATACTTTGAACATATTTTAAGTCTATGGGTTAATTTACAGCGCTTGCTTCACATCTGTTTGTTAGTGACCCTGGTTATGTAGTCATTGCTGTTATTTCTCCTAGATTGGTAATAGAAACTTTGAAAATTACTTTTGAAATCAAAGAACTAGAATATGTTTTGTCTCTGTGGCTTTATGGTGTAGGGGAAACCACTGGGTCACTGTCACTGCTAGAATTGCCTGAGCTATTCACCATTAGTGTAGAGGACTACAGTAGGTTGAGTTAATGTAAAGCAGACCAGTATAATCAGCATTTTTTACATTTGCTCATAATTTAAGGTTGGAGGGGTTTTTTGCCTTTATCTGAAGCGTGTACTTTGAATTAAATTTATATATCCAAGGTGATTGTGTTTGGAATGGGAGTAGTTTGCATAGTTGTTTGCCTTGAGCAGGAGAAATAATTTTGAGGAAATGTTTTGTAGTGACTTTGCTTCACTGCCCTAATTTTTCTGATTCTTGCTTCAATCCAAACTGTCCATGCAAAACATAATTCTAGCACCATGACTGTCACTAGTGCACATTCTCAGCCTACTTCTGTCTCCTGGCAATCTTGCAAAAGGTATGGAATCCATACACAAAGATTTCTGGCACAAGCATCTCCACCTCAGGTTCCTCCGTTATGCTATCTGTCTAATCACTGATGCCAGGAAAAAAAGTTTTTCAGGGAGAGACTTTGTGCCTTTTGATTTTAGCTTTCTGTTGATAACCATGAATTAGATTAGAAAACTGAAGTAATCCCCAGACTGCAACCTGCACTTGCACCTTATATAGTGTAGCGTGAGTGTACTGACACTACATGAAATCCAACCCCATTCCAGGTTTATGCAGAGATGCCTCAGTCATCTGGTAAATTTCTGAAAGTGGAAAAGAACTAGGCAAGCTTGCTGTGCTTTGGTTCTGAGACTAGCAACAGGACTTGGTAGAGAAGACATGGAACTAAGGCACACCTCCAGATTAGATATTTTTTTTATCCCTACAGTTTGCCCCTCTTCCCTCCATACTGTCAAAGTATTCAAGGTTCCAGGAGAAGCTTCTAAGGATAAAGGCTCTCGTGACTCCTTTTTCCCCCATAACAGACTTTGATTCCTGACATGCACGTCCATCATAGGTACATCAGTGTCATGCTAGGGCTTAGTACTATGTGCCCAGTCCCACTCAAGGACTCTGCATTGGTTTCTCATCCAGATTCTCTCATTGGTAGGAGAGAACTGAAGACTTCAAAGTCCATCTCGCAGGAATAGTAAAGAACTCAGTCTGATAGATGAATAGTTACAGTATCCCAAGGGGTACCCCTTCAGGAACCATGCTACCCTTGGAATCAGCCTAACCATAGATATGAACCAATTCAGCTAGGATGGGGCCTGTTCAGTGGAAGAACTTGACCAGGGATTATAGGCAGGCAAGGAGCAGAACCCTCTAAATCATAAGCTGGAGGCCAAGTCCATCCACTGATAGTGCTACCAGGAAGAAATCCAGCTTGTGTCACCATGTCTTCATCGGGACCAACAATGTGGTGGTGGTGATCGTATGAGAACTGAGAGGAGTCTCTCTCACACACAATTTTTTCTGTTTCACTTACCTAAAAAAAGACCATTGGCTACGTTGAGAGGACTTAACATCCCAGGGTACCTAAACCTGCAGGCAGATCAGCTCAACAGAAGTTGGAAACAGGACAGTAGCATGAGCAGATGTTCATAAATTCCCACCTGTGTAGAACAACCTGGATCATTCCTCACAAGAGATGAAGCCTGGCTTAATTTGAGTTTTGGGCCATGTGTTCCCTATAGAGCAGTTCTCTCAAACTGATTTTCTTCGGGGCTGTGCTGCTGTTTTTCTTTAGCGGGGGAGTTCTATTTTATTCCCTTGTATCCAATACTCTGTTCTTCTGGTTGTTGCTCAAACTTAAATTTTGGTTTAACTAAACTAAAAATATAAATTCAGGTCCATCCCAAGGTAAAAAGTGAATTGCGAAGAGGTGGTAGCTGTTTTCTCTGCTTCTTCATACCACCACTGTGGATTTCTAGTCATGATGGTTGCATAGAATAAAGTCAATAACTTAAACGTTCTCAGGTTTTCTTTAATTTTTCATTTGTAGTTTTTGGATGTAGTTTACCCTGTGTATATATGTAGGTAAGCAAACTCTCATTGCTGACTACCGTTGGATCACACCATTTCTATAAATTAGCAGCTATATCATTTAATGAACAATGGATCTCCTACACAAACTTTGTCTTCAACCTTTTGGATTGTCTTTTGTAGGTAGATACCTAGTTATATTTTACTACAGTAAACTCCTTAAACTGTTGATTCATGAGCCATTTTTGCCTACTCTTGTCCTGTTAAGAGCACAGACGATGAAGTTTAGTTTAAATAAGTCAGTATTTCAACTATTAGGATAGCGGATAAAGATTGAAATTGCAGTCTCTTTAAATAAGTATTGAAAGACAACTACCATTGGCCTAAAACTGTATTCCATACATAATTGCTGCTGAACTGTTAATGAGGAAAACACATTGTCACTCTTGATTTTCCAGGAAAGTGCACATTTGAGCTGCTTTTGTTTTCTACTGCTATCATTGAGGGTTTAAGAACAAAAAAAATATTTTTTCTTCGAGTGATTGCTCATATGCATTCCAGTTAGGTGTGCGCGTGCCGCGTGCACGTTCGTCGGAAGATTTTTACCCTAGCAACACTCGGTGGGTCGGCTGGGCGCCCCCTGGAGTGGTGCTGCTATAGCGCCGAATATATACCCCTGCCGACCCATCCGCTCCTCAGTTCCTTCTTACCGCCCATGTCGGTCGTTGGAACAGTGGAGCGCGGCTTAGCTGACCTCCACTTCCCTAGCTACTCGTAGTTTCTCTCGTTAATTTGTGTATATATAGTTCAGATTTATATAGTTGTAGTTAACTTTATTCGTTTGTAGTATAGTTAGTGTATATAGTTCACAGGGGTTTGGGGATTATCCCCTTCCCCGCACCCGGTGCCGGGTACTATGCCCGGTTCACAGGGTTTCAAACCATGTTCGGCCGGCCATAAGCTGATGCCGACAAGAGATCCTCTCCTAAGTGCCTCGAGGAATCTCACCTAACAGATAAGAGCCGCATTTGTAAGGCCTTTAAGCCGAGAACAGTAGGGGAGCGAGACTTTCGTCTCAAGCAGCTCCTGAGGGAGGCAGCTCTTACTTCTCCGCTCTCGGCACTGAGCGCTGGTCAGTCTTCAAGAAGCGCTCCCTCGGCACTGGATTGCTGGTACCGCCAAGGCCTCTCGACACCGGCCGTCGCCGGCACCGACGTCCGCTTGGCACGGATCCCTCTCCTGGAGGATGAAGAGGCACAGGACTCCTGCTGCGTCCGAGCCGCCTGCTCCGCAGCCTGAGCGCTATACTAACTCGGACCGCCCGGCACCGATACCTGCCGTGGCACCGACAATATCGGCACCGTTGACTCCGGCCACGCAAGAGCCATCGAGTCCAGTACCTGAACGCTCCCCGGTGCGAGCCGTGGTTGAGCTCACTATTCCCTCCACGCCGGAGACATTTCCATGTCGAGGAAGTTGATTGCAATGACAGCGCCTGCGCTGCCTCAACCCCCGGCACCGCCGGTGTGGGTTATATAGTCGATCGGCAAGCCTGCCTTGATCAGACCACCCTGCGTCGGCACCGCAGAGCGGCACCGTTCACGATCGTGGTCCCGCAGATGTTCTTGGTCCCGTCGCCAATCCAGGTGCCGACGCCGCTCGCAGTCCCGGCACCGTTCTCCATTTCGGTACCGGTCGTACTCACGGCACCGATCAGCGTCCCGTTCGCCGGCCTGGTACATTCGGCACTGATCCAGCTCCCGGCACTGCTCCAGGCACCGGACTCCCGTCACCACTCCCGACGTCGAGCCTCGAGATCTCGGTTGACCTCCCGGCACCGCTCCGGTTGCAGGTCCCGTTCTCGCTCCTGGTACCGGTATGCCTCCCGGTACCGATCCCCGGTGCTGCGTCGAGCGACGTCAGCTAGAGAGGGAGACTCTGCCCAGGGCTTTTTAGCTCCTCCATGGCCATCCAAACATGCGTCACTGTCATCCTGCGCAGGCAGTTTATTCGCGCAGGACTGTGATTCGGATGTGCACACCAGAGTCTTCCAGGCCCTGTACATCTTGGGCGTGCCATCAGGCCAAAGGCCTACCTGTGATCTCATCTCGCTCTGTTCCGTCAGAGCACTGGGCGCCAGAGGCGACAGTTAGCCGCCCCCCTCCGGCCGGTACGGAGGAAGCCCCGGTTCAGCCACCGGACTCCCACATCCCACCGGATCAGGAGGTCGTCCAGGAGCGTGAGCCCACACAGGACCCGCTTGTCCCCGGCCTTTCTTCTTCCTCCTCCCCAGATGAGGCTGTGGCAGGAGCGTACTCCTCGGGCCCTCCTCTAATCGACTTGAGGGGGCCATCAGGACCTCCTGAGACGGGTGGCACTCAATATGAATCCCCAAGTGGAGGAAGTCTCAGAGACTTCCGGTCTCTGAGACTTCCGGTCTTAGACATTCTGTCGGCTGACGCCCCCACTAGAGTGACCCTACCATTCATTCCGACGATCAAGGCCAATGCGGGTACCATCTGACAGTCTCAAGCTACTATCCCGCCTGCGGGCACGGGAGTTGAACGCATGTACATGGTATCCTCCAGGGGCTACGGGTACCTATATGTCCGCCCCCCCCCCCGCTCCCTTGTCGTCCAGTCCGTCAATGAGACGGAACGCCATGGCCCGCTGGCACCAGCCCCTAAATCCAAGGAGGCTAGGCGAATGGACTTACTGGGCCATAAGATGTACTCGGCAGGGGCCCTGCAACTTCGCGTAGCAAACCAGCAAGCCCTGCTTAGCCGCTACTATGGGCAGCGGTGGGCAAATTTACGGAGTCGGTTCCTCAGAACTCCCGTTAAGCATTTGCTGCCCTCCTGGAAAAAGGGAAGAAGGTGGCGAGAGCTTCCCTCCAGGCCTCGCTGGATGTAGCTGACTCCGCAGCCACGACTCGGGCCTTGGGTGTTGCCACAAGGTGCATTTCATGGCTCCAGTTATCGAGCCTTCCCTCACAGCTGCTGCACACTATACAGGACTTGCCCTTCAATGGCAAAGTCGTGTTCTCCAAAAAAAAAAAAACAAAAAAAAAAACCTGCCCCTAGGCTGCAAAGCCTAAAGGACAGCAAGGTCACTGTGCGCTCCCTCTCGGCATGCACACGCCAGTGACTCAGCGCCGACCTTTCAGCCCCCAGCCTCACCGCCCTTACCCTGTGCCTAGACAAAGACAGGACTTTGCCAGCAGGCGTCGCTGAGGCAGTCGTAGGCATCAGTCAGGACCCCAAAGCAATTCCTCTTGCAAGAGGGGCGGATGCTCCTCACCATCGGCGCTATAGAGGAGGTACCAGAGGATGAAAGGGACAAAGGGTTCTACTCCCACTAATTCCTAATCCCCAAGGCGAAGGGAGGTCTCAGACCTATCCTAGACCTGCAGGAACTCAACAAGTTCATGATACACCTGAAGTTCCGCATGGTATCCATGGGGACCGTCATCCCATCCTTGGATCCCAGAGACTGGTATGCCGCCCTCGATATGAAGGGCGCGTATTTTCACGTCGCCATCCTCCACATAGAAGGTACCTCTGGTTTGTGGCCAACCGCCGTCATGTCCAGTTTATGGTCCTCCCGGTTGGCCTCTATACAGCCCCAAGTGTACTCAAAGTGCATGGCTGTAGTCGCCGCCTCTCTCCGCCACCGTTGGATACACGTTCTCCGTATCTAGACGATTAACTCATTCGAGGGACCACCGGGGCCCAAGTTACCAGTCATGTGGGCGTCGACAAGGATCTATTCCTGCGTCTAGGCCTGATGATCCATATAGAGAAATCCACTCTGATTCCCACACAGGGAATAGAATTCATTGGGGCCATCCTGGACTCCAGTCTCGCCAGAGCCTGCTTACCTCAGCCTCGGTTTCACGCAATGGTAACAATTCTACAAGGTCTACGGACCTTTCCGACAACTTTGGCTCGCACTTGCCTGGGTTTCCTGGGTCACATGGCTGCCTGCACGTTCGTAACCAATCATGCCAGGCTTCGCCTCCGTCCACTTCAATCGTGGCTCACCTCGGTGTGCCACCCGGGCAGAGACAGCATAGTCATGGTCGCCTCGATCCCCCCGAGCGTCCTAGGCTCCCCCGACTGGGGGTCGACGCCCTCCCTGGTGTGTGCAGGGATGCTGTTCCATCCACCTCACCCCTCGGTGTCCCTCATGACGGACGCCCCATCTCTCGGCTGGGGGGGCTCACCTGGGTCAGTTTCGCACTCAAGGCCTTCAGTCGGCTCAAGAGCTGGCCTTGCACATCGATGTCCGGGAGCTGAGAGCAGTCTGCCTTGTGTACCAGGCGTTTCGGCAGCTCCTGCAAGGCCGTTGTGTCTCGGTGTTCACAGACAACGCAACGGCCATGTTTTACATAAACAAGCACGGAGGAGCACGGTCCTCCCCTCTTTGCAGGGAGCTATCCACCTCCGGGACTTCGGCACAGCCCAATCGATAGACCTGGTAACATCCTTTCTCCCAGGGGTCCGGATCACTCTGGAGGATCGCCACAGCAGATCCCTCCTGTCTCTCAAGTGGTCGATTCCTCCGGACGTTATCCATTCCGTTTTCCGGAAGTGGGGCTTTCCCCGCATAGTCCTCTTCACTCTCGCGAGAACAGAAAGAGAGAGAGAAGTTCTGCTCATTCCAAGGCCTCTCCCCGGGCTCGATCTTGGAGGCTTTTCTGATGCCATGGACGAGCCGTCTGCTGTACGCTTTTCCACCGTTCCCGCTGGTTCACAGGGTCCTGCTAAAACTCCGCAGGGACAGAGCGCACCTGATCATGATCGCTCCAGCGTGACCCAGGCAGCACTGGTACACCATGTTGCTAGACCTGTCGGTAGCCAACCCGATTCCCCTGCCTCTTTGCCCAGACCTCATAACGCAGGATCTCAGCAGACTTCACCACCCAGACCTGCAATCCCTGCACCTCACAGCATGGTTGCTGCGTGGCTAAACCGATCCGAGTTACGTTGTTCTGCCTCGGTTCTACAGGATTCTCCTGCATGGTAGGAAACCTTCCACTCCGTTAACGTATCTGGCCAAGTGGAAGCGTTTCTCCTGCAGATACGAAATGCACAATGTTTCTCTCACCGAGGTTCCGATCCATTCCATCTTGGACTACCTCTGGTCTCTCAAACAGCAGCACCTGGCGCAGTCATCATTAAGGGTACACTTGGCAGCCATCTCTACCTTCCACCCAGGGGAGAGTGGCCGCACCGTATTCTCACACCCTGTGGTTTCTAGATTCCTCAAGGGCTTGGAGTGTTTATACCCCCAAGTTCGCCGCCCCGTCAAAACCTGGGTCTTCAACCTGGTTCTAACCAGTCTTATGACTGCCCCATTCGAGCCACTGACAACATGCTCGCTGATATACCTGTCCTGAAAGACAGTTTTTCCTTGTAGCCTTTGCATCGGCCAGACGAGTCTCCGAGCTTCAGGCTCTCACGGTGGACCCACGGTATACTGTGTTTCTTAAGGGCACGGTGCAGTTGTGACCACGTCCGGCCTTCCTCCCCAAGGTGCTGTCGACCTTTCATATCAACCAGGATATCTTCCTTCCGGTCTTCTTTCCGAAGCTACACTCATCGCGAGGGGAGCTCATTTGCCCTCCCTAGATGTCCGTAGGGCGCTCGCATTCTATCTCGAGCGGACAAAGCCCTTTCATAACGCCCCAGCTCTTCGTCGTACTGGCAGACCGGACGAAGGGCCTACCTGTCTCCTCCCAGAGGATTTCATCGTGGGTGACGTCGTGCATCCGCACCGCCTCTGACTTGGCCCATGTTCCATCGAGCCACCTTACTGCACATTCCACCAGGGCTCAGGCTGCTTCTACTGCCTTCCTGGCTCACTTACCCTTCCAGGGGATATGTCGTGCAACTACCTGGTCCTCGGTCGACACCTTTGCCTCATTGGTTCAACAGTCCAGAGATGATGCAGCCTTTGGCTCAGCAGTTTTGCATTCTGCAACATCTCACTCCGACCCCACTGCCTACGTAAGGCTTGGGAATCACCTAACTGGAATGCATATGAGCAATCACTCAAAGAAGAAAAGACGGTTACTCACCGTTGTAACTGTTGTTCTTCGAGATGTGTTGCTCATATCCGTTCCAGACCCGCCCTCCTTCCCCACTGTCAGAGTAGCCGGCAAGAAGGAACTGAGGAGCGGATGGGTCGGCAGGGGTATATATTTGGCGCTATAGCTGCGCCACTCCAGGGGGCGCCCAGCCGACCCACCGAGTGTTGCTAGGGTAAAAATCTTCCGACGAATGTGCACGCGGCGCGCTCACACCTAACTGGAATGGATATGAGCAACACATCTCGAAGAACAACAGTTGCAACGGTGAGTAACCGTCTTTTTTTCAGGTAAAATGCTTGATATTTCTCTATCAAGTTATGGTGCCTGTCTTCTACACAGCTGTAAAAGATAGTTAGTTTGTTTTGGATGCTTGGTCTGAATGGTGACTGTTCCCATATGAAGTAAAGCATGGAATTTCCTTGGATGCCTTTTTATAAAAAACAATATTTTCTCTTGAAAATATAGATGATTATTTTTTGCTGTTTGCTTTAATCATATTGCCTTGACTGACATTTAGAGTAGAGGTATTTATTTAGAGATGGTAATTCGTATTTAATTTTGCATCTTTGGCTGCATGAAAGTTAAGTATAAGACTTTGACTTAAATGGTCTTTGCAGAATTGCACTTTTTGTTGAAATCTTATTCAAAGTAGTGGGCACAATTTATAAGTAGATTTTTAAATCCTGGTCTCTGCTAATGTGACGTATGTAATTACCACAGAACAATATCATTGGTATACAAAATCTCTGCTGTTTCAAATTATTTAAAAGGGCTAATCCAATTTAGAATTAGATCAAGATGTCTAGAGCTATCAGCCTTTAGTTGATCCCACTCTGAATAATTAATTATAAAATATTTAACTTATTTGTGCTTTTGCTTTATTCATAATACTGATATTTTTACTGAAAATTGTCAGTGTTGTACAAAAGAGAGGAACTTAATTATTTCTCAGGATTGATTTCTGGGTACATTTTTCATGTGTGAAGTTTGTATTCTCCAAAACAACTTTTAAATAAAATGTTGACAGTCTGCAAATGCAGAATTAAGTGTTCACAAATAACGTTCTCTCCCTTTTCCTCTCAGTATGCATGTAGATTAGCTTCTATGCTATTTCAAATAATTTTTCAAATTTTTCCACCTTTGTTCTATATGTAGTATTGGTAAAGTTATATGTTTATTTGTGAGAATGAGGTTGCAGAACTGAGTATGGTAACCAGTGTTTGTGTAGTATACATTAGTTACGGTGGATATCTGCTTATATGTTGGTGTTGGAACAACATTGAGAGGGAAAATAGGTATAGTGTTTGTACTCCACATAGAAAATTGTGATGTGTTAGTGATGGTTTTGGGGCACAATACTTAGATGGTGGGATATAAAAATATCTCTACTATAATGGGAATAGATAGAGGAGAGGGAGGGACAGGTATTTGATAGGCATTTGGTAAATGTCAAACTGTTGTAGTAGGTTCGTTACGGAATGATGAATTTTGTATCTTGGTAGGTGGCTCCAAGTGCAGCTTGTTAGAGTATGGGCTGAAATAGTAAGGACAGGTGATGTATATTATGTGGTGCATTATGGAAATGTCTGAAAAGGCACAATGTGAATATGTTTTGGTACCAGTGGTTGGCTGTTAAAGGATGCAGAAAGGGGGGAAAGTTAAGGTTTTACAAGCAACCTTAACTCTGAATTTCTAGATTTACTAATGTAGCATATTAATATAGAATTCCTTGTGGTTTCAATAAATGCAATAGTTTATAGGGGATTTTAGCCGAAGCAATTGATATCCAGGCTTGAAAATTCCACTTGCCTGTGATCAGCGTCCAGATTAAGAGCCAGTAACTTTTGCAGAATGTAAGTTTTCATTTAAAAAAAAATGCTTCCCAGTCTCCTAGTTTTGAAGAAAACGTTACAAATGTGAACTTAAATGTAACTATTTTAGCCCTGCCTTCCTAAGACTGGAGACAGGCAACATTGTTGGCAAGCTAAGAGCAGCAGCAGAAGCAGTCTGCGTTGGAGTGACAACTGACTGGTCTTCTCATTTTTTGCTACTGATACTTAGAGAATCCTATGAACAGCAAATAATCAGATCTTTGTTTTGTTGCTGCGTGGGCAAGGTTCAGTAAAGATGCATCATGATCTTCTGTAGGAAAAGGAGAGGAGAAAATAGTGAAGCTGGGAATGGGGGAAAATAACAAACCAGAAGATGTAATAACATAGACTGATGAATATATTTATTAAATACTAATTTAATGAATTTTCACCAGTATGTTGATTTGGCAATACTTATTTGTGGTGGTCAACCAATTTGAGAGTTGGTCAAATACTATTCAGTGAATAAATAGATTATTTTGAAAAATTTCAATTGTATTTCTAGAACAATAGAATAATGTTCTTCTGTACTATTTGGTCAGCCTTGGTAGCAAATTACACTTGATTTGATTAAATAACTTGAGTGTCAATGTTCTAATTAAAAGCACAATACACAGCTGATTTGTTTGTTTGAATTTGGGTAGGTGTGGCCTTCGGAGGGGCAATCAGGTATTTTTTCACCTTTGTGAGTAAGCTTTAGTCCTTGGGCTAGTTGGTGGTGTATAAATATTTCAATCTCTGCTTGTAACTATTTTAATTTAGTATATATAATTGTGTACATATAATTAATATAATTATATCTGGGGAGTTTTTAAAGACTTTTTTTCAAAAAAGTTGTGGTTGTTTTTTCAAATTGATAAAGTGTGTGAAAACTTGCTGAGATGGTTGTACCTTCATCCAGTACTATATATTTTAGTCTAAGTATGGGTATGGTGTGTAAACTGTACTCCATGAATCCCAAGATAAGATTTTAGAAAAATCTACCATATACCTACTAGTTGAACTACTAATCCTGTTAGCCAGAGGTAGATAAATATAAGGATGGAGACTTGGGCAAATCATGGTAAGAAACAGCAAACCGTGCTTGAGTGCTCCATCTTTTATATCAGACTCTCTGGCTAGTAGAAGTCTCTCTAACACAGGGGTGGGCAAACTTTTTGGCCCAAGGGCCACATTGGGGTTGTGAAACAGTATGAAGGGCTGGGTAGGAAGGCTGTGCCACCCCAAACTGCCTGGCCACTGCCCCCGGACTGCCCGCCTCAGGACCTCCGACCCATCCAATCCCCCCCTGCTCCTTGTCCCCTGACCACCGCCCCCGGGACCCCACCCCCTATCCACCCCACCATCCCCTGTCCCCTGACTGACTCCTCTTGGGATGCCCTGCCACTAACCACCCTCCTGCCCCCCCCCCCCGTGCACTCCCTCCCCGCCTGCCTCTTTCGGAATGTGGCCCTGCGAACATGGGCGGAAGACTCAGGAGGAGCAGGGGCAGCTGCGTAGCCGGAGAGAAGTGGCGGTTTCCCCTTTAAAGCGCAGCTTCTCTCTGGCCAGCTGCGCGGCTGCCTGGTGCTCCGCCTCGGGCCGTGCTCCTGCCATCCACACCACCTGCCTGCTCTCCTGCCCCCACAGTGCAGTCCCTCCCCCCCACGGGTGGTGCGCTGGTGCTGAGCTGACAGAGTGCCTGGCCTTGGGGGCCCCGTGCCAGAGCACCCTGTGTTTACATGTAAATCTGCCCCTGAGCCACACTGCCCGGCCTGAGCCAGCCACGCTGCCAGCACAGTGAGCTGAGGCTGTGGGGGAGAGGGGACAGCAGGAATCATTTGATCATTTCACTGCCAGGGAAACATGAGAAATGTAACTAGCTGCTGCACACTACAGTGGATTAGCAAAATATTCTTTAGCCACGTTTCCATGACAAATGCATTTAAAAATCAGTGTTAAATGGACCTTAAACTGACTTCCATCTGGAGTGATCTAGGGCTGGTACCCTGGATGGTTGGGTATAATGGGGATGGTTGGGAATTCTGACTAGATCAAGGCATGAGGTTTTTTTCCCATTCTTTATGGTTTACCCAGTTCTGCTAATTTGACTACATTTCATCTCTTTTATATACGTTAAATATGAAGTCTCTTGGGTCCCCTGACTACAGTCAGTTTCACTGTCGTCATTCTGTAGATGTTATCAGATATGAGCGCAATTTATGTTGGCTTGGAATCTATTAATGTGTTGTGCCAAGTTGTGCATTTATAATTGGATATTTTCAGTTAGACATCTTAAAGATTTAGGCAGGTGAGTGTTTTCCTTGTGCACATGAGTGGGTGGGAGGGAATGCAAGAAGTTTGACTTGCTCACAATATATTTGGAAGGGTGAGCATACAAACACTGGAAACTTCATAACCTCTTACAAAGTCTAATAGTATCTTTTGGTACCAGGTAGAGAGAGAACATTTTGTAGAAACAGATGTCTGCCTTTGTATTACCCCAGAGTATTGCAAAGATACAGAAAACAGGTCTCAGGACTATGGAATACAAGTTTGTGCAGTATACAATAACCCTGGCGTATAATGTAAAGAATAGTGCGTACAGCAATTCATATAAATGTTTTATGTCTTATGAGCTTTAACCATATTAAATGATTTTTTTAAAAATTGGCAGGGGCTTGGCTTTGTCTCTTGTAAGAATGTCTTCAGTTATGTAAATGTTTGTTTTTAAAGTACTTTATACAAAAGCCTGCAGGACTCCTGTAGTCAGTTTTGTGACTGACTAAAGTGACACTATGCTTGAGTGTACCGGGGAGAAGAACCCAGTGCATAGTTCTGTGTGCCAGTTTCAACTCTGAATGTAGTGAAACCTCTGATTAGAGTGAAGTTGTTCTGTGACAAATTTTCTCATTGAGTGTGTGTGGTATATATGCATGTGCGTTATTTTTAACAGCATTTGTTTGTGGCCATAATGAGGAAGTAGAAAATAGATATGTTCAGAGGACCAAGAGAACCATGTTGCGACAGTATCCGTAAAGAGAGGAGTTGAAGGGGGAGGGAAGCAGTGAGATGAGTAAACCCTTGGAGAAAGCTTCAAATCTTGCTGTGAAACAGACAAATGTAATTGTCTTTGTCCTTTTTTGTGTGTGTGTATTTTGTTGCCTTCTTCCAGATATTGAAACATCTGTTAATTCAAGAGGTCAAGTGAAAAATGTGTACCCCTAGCACCCTCTTCTGGGCAAATTCTCAATGTCTTTGATGGAAGTTTCAGCAGTAAATGTGAGATTCTGCAAGATAATATGGCACTGTTTCCATCTTTTTATCACTTGAGAATGGTAAATGCCCTTAATGTTCATGTAAAGTTCCACTTCTCTGTTAAAGAGCAACAGAAACCATCTGGGAATGCGCCCCCCCCCTTTTTTTTTGGTAGACTGCCTACAAACAGTGCAAATATATGCTGCATTTTTCCTTTTCTTCATTACTAGAGTATGTTGTTTCTTAAGAATTAGTTGGTCTACTCATGCTCCTCAGCCATCTTGGATTCCCTCTGGTTCTGGGGTGGGGGTGGGGGGTGCAAGAACTTTCCCTCAGGTGCCATAGAAACTTTGAAAGCTTTGTTCACAATTTTAAAGGAAACATGCACATTTTTTTTAATCCACTGATTTTGGAGTGATGTGCGGAATACCATAAATCAGAGGTTCCCATTTTTACTAAGCCCTCCTTCTCCATGGGAGTCACATAACAGGCCCTTCCCCACCCATCCAGGGACCAGGGTAGAAAGTGACTTACTAAGAGAAGCAGGTGGCTTATGCCAGGGGTGCTAGCGGTATGCTAGCTGGCTCCATCCCTGGAGGAGTTTGTGGCAGAATGGTGCAGACTACGACTCCTCATCTCTTCCTCCTCCCCTTCCCCTCTCTTTCCCCTCTCCCCCCAGCACAGAGTATCTTGTTTCTGCAGGCTCTGAAGGGTTTAAAATACACACTGCTCTGGCTGAACGAATTGTTGGGCTGGGGCAAGCATGCAGAGTCTGAATCCCCAGCTGTTGGGGCGGAGTAGGGAGAGCAGCAGGCTACTGCTGGGGAAGGGCTGCCCCCTGTACCCTCTCCCTGCTGTTGCCTGGTCCTGCATGCCCAGTGATATCCTTGTGCCTCGCACTTTGAAAACCAGTACCCTAAAGAGTTAGTCAAAAGGGGCATTCAGCACACACACTACTCTTTTTAGGAGTGCATCATTCAGCTCTGCCATGGATTGCAGCTCTTTTGCTGTGGCACCCTGAATGTGCCTTTTGGTTATGGTCCTTGCACTGTGTAAATCCACGTTAGGCTATGTCTACAGTACAATGGACCTAAATTCGGGTAGTCAGGCTTCTTGATTTGTGTTGTACCGATGCTGAATTCTGCATCATGCACTGCTGCTAAGAAAAGTATCCAGAAAATACAGCTTTTACTATATCACTCTAATATTTTTCATGAAAACTTCCATTTTAAAAATGGCTTCTGTGCATTTCTGGCAGCTGCTTAATCTTCCCATTAACTACAGGACATAGTATTGATTCCAGAAAATCAGGGGACCTTGCAGAATTTAGGGTCTGTGAGGCCATACACCAGTTTGCAGTGATGGAGAACTTTGGTTCCTCTTGAAGGGCTGGATGATAGGAATGGGAGGGAAGCAAGTGGGGAGGGGAAACAGGCTGATAGTTGAGAGGCAACAGCAGAACCAGGTGCTCACAGGAGAGCTGGTGGGGAAGGGGTCAGGCATACAGTGAAGGAATGAGTGGAAGGAAGTGAGAGGAGGGACTGGATACTTAGAGAGAGAATGCCAATGGGGTCTCTATCTAGTTAATTACTCTGGGGGGGAGGATGTAGAAGGTGTCAGTCTGCAACGTTCTTTTCAGAGAAGCCACTTGTCCAGGCTCAGCCTTAGCCTCTAGCTCAAGTGTGTATTTAAAGCAGAATATGTGCACTTGGGCAGGAGGAGGAGGAGGAGGCGGCAATGAGGAAAAACCCCTTTCCCCATAAAATGAACTGGAGCCATTAAGGTCCTGAGAATCCAACTTCAGTGTTTGTTACTGGTACTGAGTTACAGCTTCTATGCTGTATAGCGTGCAGATGCTCTGAACTCAGAACTAGGGTGATGGTGGTGGTGGGTTCTTTGTCTCTGTCAATTTTAAGAGCAACTGACCCTTAACTATAGCAGCACTGCCATAAAACCAATTTTATTTGCAAACTTCAGTATGGTGGCGTGTTTGTTATTTAGTCCTACAGTACTTCCCTTTGTTGTACAACTGTGTTTAGTCAGAGACTAGATCACAGCCGTAGTTTAATTTGATCTCTTAAGACTCCTGATAACAGACCTCTTACATCCTCAGACATTATAAACATGCTTAATTTCACATCTTGTACTGAAAGGGAACCTTTAAAATTTTTTGTTGTATAATTGTGTTAATGCTATGAAAGTTTTGCCGTAAGTGTTGAGTTTTTTAACCATTTAAGACTGCCCTGTTTCTACAGAGGATGTGCTGAGTAAAGATGCTGGGGAGTGTGCAATATGCCTGGAAGAGCTGCAGCAAGGGGATACTATAGCACGACTGCCTTGTCTATGCATCTATCATAAAGGGCAAGTATTCTTCATGCTATATTATTCCCAGATAAAATGCCATATGCCAACATTGGTTGGGTAATTTTTATAAGGGATTTTTAAAGGAACAATTAACATTTTAAGAAATGAAAAGTACAAAAAGTAATTTGTAAATTTGTTAAAACTTCTGAAATAAACAGTTACAACAACGTACACCTTGAGTTCTCTAATGTTTAATGCATGGTATGCTTTATTGGGATTTTGGGATGTTAAAAATGATTAGTGAATGTTGAAAAATACTGTGCCATGCATTCTAATTGAAGTATCTTAGGTTTTAAAACACATTTTCTCTCTCTCTCCCTCCCCCACTCTCAAATGTTTCTAGTCACTTTATTTTAACTACGATAAAATTATTTAGTACACACAATAATTGTTGGTAATTGTAATCAATATACTTACCTTCCATTTATTCTCTTATGTTCCAACAGCTGCATAGATGAGTGGTTTGAAGTAAATAGATCTTGTCCTGAACACCCTTCAGATTGAGATGACAAGATTCCTCTTTTGTAGGTAACTTCTTTTTAAATATTTAATTGATCTTGTCAGTAATAAGACTTATATAAATAAGTACATAAATATTCACTCAGATCTAAATTTGACCTAAAATAATCGATAAATTCATTGTAGTTCCAGTATATTTACTATCTGTTTAAATTATTAGAATTCATAAATGGTTTCTACACCCTCACATCCGGTAGTCTGGAATGGTAAATTGCAGTTTAATTACTGCAAAGTGACAAGCAGCAGTGCCATTGAAATTTTAATTAGCCTTTTAAGATTATTTTGTTGTGTAACCTAAGCCTACTTAATATACCAAATCCCCAGAATTTTTGATAGTTTAAGTGAATGACCATTTCTTTCTGGACTGAAATCTACTTTTTCATTTGGGATGTTACACAGTTTTCAGTGAGATCCTGCTTTTTACACAGATTTGATCATTCATTGTTTTTTCTTCCATGCATGTAAAATGTTACAGCCCAGCCCACCCCACCCCCATTCACACAGATACAAAGCTTTTCTGCTTTAGTATTGTGCATTAATGGTTTAGATTGGAAACCAGTTAGTCAAAGGACTAAAGGGGCATTTTTATTCTTTCAGGTAACTCGCTTACACTAAACTACCAGCTCCAACCATTACAAAACACATTAGGGTTTATATTAAACACTATGGCAATTAGGGAATATGAACTCTTTGCCTCAAACACTGTAGTGGTTTTTTGAAGCACTGTTTCAGTGTTCTGTTTTTTTTTTTTTTTACTTCACAAGTATGTGTTGTAGCTCACACTGCAGTCATATTAGCAAGGGTTATGCACTGTCACACTTGCCAAAGAACACATTACTGCAGGGACAACGGTTTTTCCCATAGCGCAAGACTAGGACTAATTTTTCACTTGGACATGTACATAGAGCATCACGTGTTATCCCTGGTGTATTGACCCACAGGAGAAGCACAAGATGCTGTTTGCGATGAGGTTTATCTTTGAAAATACTTAAGGATGTTTCACTCAGGATTCTAAATCAAATGTGTTTAAATTGTAGAAGATAGGAGTGATACACTAGGAAATATGAAGTAGGGAAAAGTAGATTTTCCTTCGATTTTTTTGTTTGAGCAAGTAATGCCTTACTGTGTATAATTTACTGAACTAGCTGGGAAAGTAATATTTGTCATCTTTATTGGTTTTCTCACAGCTTCTTACATGGATCAGAAAATGCAGGAGATTTGAGATTCTGTCTTTGAACACAAATTTGAGAACATACTTGGCTTCAGACTTGTGTTCCCGTGTGTCTGGAAAAGGCAAAGATAGACAAACGTGTGGAACAAAACTGCCGAGTCCAATTGCTTGCCAGTAGAGTCAGCATACCAAACATGCATATAAAGGACACGCAGGGATTTTGAAAATGCTGCACATCCTGTAACAATCTTCTCGCCACAGATGTTATTGATGATTTGTATTTGAAAGGCCAAAGTTACTAATTTCAGTCTAACTTTTAAGTTCTCTGCAGAAACAGGTTATGGTTGTCTCTCTTCTTACCCCAAATGGAAATTGATGCATTCTAAATCAACACTATCTGAAACATTTTCATGAGGATCACCATATTTTTGAGTGGAAGCATTTTAATCTTCTCTTAGGCTGAAGAAGAGTAAATGGCAAGCAGTCTAGCCGTGTGACCTTATTCACTGAATTCACACCCTGTCCTCAGTACATTCTTCACCTTCTTCAAGAACAGGAAATGAAAACTACTTCTGCATAGGAAAACTGTATTTCAAAGTTTTTTTTAACTAAACCTTTGTCAGAATGCTGTCCAAAGAATAAAACCAAGGCAGCTGACTAATTTATATTGATCAAGCTATAGAATTGTTGAAATCTGGATGCTGTATTGCTATTTAAGTGTACTAAAATTTCTGTTTTACAGCTTGTCGTTAAAAAATGCAGCAAAGCATAATCTTGCAGCTATGCAATTTTTTTTAATGGGAGAATTTACCAATTTTAAGTGCTGCCAGTTAAGGTAATTTGTTTAACGGGTATTTTTTTTAAATGTTTCAGGTAATTATTTTATTGTACTACTTTCATCTCCAGGCTGCCTCTTTAGGTTTAGGGGAATAACTGTGAAAATGGTCACAGTGAAGTTTCCTAGGCATTAGAGAAATGATATTACACGGGGGTGGGATTTACATTAACTTTTGAAACACTTTTATACGTAAATTTTTTTAATTGGAATTTTCTTGATAGCAAAGCCATAGTAATTTGCACCTAACATCACTTATCTGTTTATGTGGACATTAGCGTTTGACAGTATTTTTAACATGCACCTGCATTTATCCATAGGGGGAAGCAACAAACAAACTGTGGATAAATATTAGTTCCCATAAAACATCACAATTAAAAAAAAAATGGAACAGATATCACAGCTTAGAAGGAAAACATTATTTTATTTCAAGAACGGATATGTAGCAGCTTCTGAATTTTCACATTACAGGGATAGATTATGACTATTAGTGACTGCAATTTTTAGTCAAGTTTCAATAGCAAAAATAAATTGCACAACACCTTTTTCTTAATTGTCTAAGTATTGTCATGTGTGCTTAATTTGGCTGGCATTGTATTCTTAAGTCTATATTTTTCTCCTCTGTTGCTGCTCTTTCATATTAAAAAGGGCAAGTACAGGAGCACCTGCTGCCACCCAGAAGAATTAGTGCATTGCTATACAGGGCTTTGGAGCTGTGCTCCGGCTCCACTCCAGCTCCAGGCAAAAACCTGCAGCTCCACTGCTCCGGAGCTGCTCCAGCTCCGGGCTCCGCTCCAAAACCCTGTTGCTATAAGAATCCCCCATTTTGCTTGTCAAATGACTTTAGTCTAGAGAACCTTTTTCCTTAAACTTTATGCTGTGAAATGCCTTTTGTTATGCTGCAAATCTGACACGATCAAAACTGGTTAATGCTGACAACTGACAGTACAGTTTCCATGGGGCTTTTTTTCCTTGCATAATCACTCTCAATTGAATCTGTTGTTATAGGTCCCAGTCATACTCTTTGATTTCAGTGGGAGCAGGATCAGACTCTGGCATGTTTTAAACTGTGTAGTTACATCAAACAAGCTCTCCTGACCAATGGTTGACAGTAGTTTACAGTATAGGTTCTGTTGCAGGGAATTGTTTTGCTGCCTTGTATTAAGAAGAAAAAATTGCAGCAGCTGTAATATTTTTACTAGGGATGTTGTTGCCTAAAAGCTTACTTTCCTGGTATTTTGAATCACTTATCTTCTGAAAGTAATTTTTTTGCATTTATGCCATACAATATCAATGCACAATACACTTTAGTGCTCATCATTCTCCATCCACAACAAACTTCGGGCTCAACAGCTGGAGCAGAAATTCCTATGTAATTTACAATGAAAGTTTGGGGTATTTTGGTGTCCTGTGCTTCAAGGTTGTAGGTAGTCTTTGGTTTAGGGATTAAGTAGATCAGTATTTAAACATGAATCTGTTTACAATTTGCATGATTTCAGTAGTTCACTCTTTCAATTCATCTGCTGATTTTCCAAAACCTGAATCTTCTAGGTTTAAATGCATAAGTAAATAGTTGAAAGAACAAAATCCCCAGCATTTATCATCACTGTCAGAAGTTTAAGGCCAGTGTCCATGCTGTAGTTGAAACATGCCAGCAGCTGTCACTTTTATATATGGTGGTTGCTTGTAGGTTTGCCCCCCTGGCCATTGGAGAGAGTGGATTTTTTTGGACTATTTGGGGTTGTTAGGATGACTTCAGTCCTGGGCCCTAATCCTAGATTCCTGGTTCATCCAAAACTCCTTCTGAGGTCAATGGAAGTTTTGACTGAGCCAAAGAAAGAAGGGTTAGATCCTTAATGTGGACAAAGCTTGGAACGATATGGAAAGATTAAACAAAAGCTTGTATTCAGAATTCCTTGTGGAAGTTCATGTATGTAAGCTTTCATCTCAAACTATTATGAAAAAAAATTGTGTACACAAAACTACATAATTAAGCCTACCCTCATTTTAAAAAAATATCACCTCACCAAGATCTTGGACCACTGTGCTTCAATAGGGGGAAACGTGTTCCCTCCTTGAGTAGAGGAAGACCACACTTGCACACATTAGAAGCCAATGGGTTATGATAAAATTTAGATGTGCCACATTTTCTGCCTGTAAATATATAGATTGCCAATTTATATTGTTTCAGTTTTTCTTTCATCTGACCTATATCTTGCCCAAGTACGTAAGAGTGAACTAATTCCCATACTCAGGTTTGCCATATACATGCTGCTTACTGAAAAGAGAAGAGTAGACATAAGCTATGTGAGGTTTTTCAAAACCTCATTATATAGCAAATGTCTCAAGTAAAAGTTTTGTTTAAAGGTGATCGGGAGTGGTTATGATTTGGGTTTTATATGATCATCCTTTATGGTATCAAGAGAGCCATGCTGCTAATAGTTATAGGGCTGTGATTATCCTGTCTTTTGTATCTTTAATGCATCGGTTATCACTTCTGTTTTAAATAATGAGCTAGTTTTCCCTGTGCATGTACTCTAGACATTGATTTGAGTGGAATGTAAAAGGAAAGATGGTGAAGCCCATTGCAAATTTGAAGTAGGCTATTTTATTTTGGGGGAAAACGAGTTTAAATAGATTAAACTAGAGCATCTCCCAATTCTACTGTGCAAGGGGAAGTGTACTGCAGTATTTCTAAATGGGGCATTTGAAGGTAACCCACAATGGTGGGAGTGAATTCTTTGTGATCTTTTTTTGCTTTTTTTTATGATGTAAAGGGTGTTTTATGATTTAAAAAAAAACAACCAAAACAAACTCCCCTGAAAGGTTACAAGTATCTCATTTTGAGTTCCATTTTTGCTAAAGGACTGGAGAGCTAGTAAGATTATGACCTCAGAAAAGACTAAAACCTGAGCAATTGTGGGAAAAGGAATTTTGAGTCAGAACTTTTGCAACTGTGTTTTGGTTATATCATCCAACTTCTCCTGACAAAAACTTGGGAGAAAAGCTTTCTTGTTGGAAGATTGAGCACTCTCTTGTTCTTTTATTTGAGGGCTTAAGATGTTCCCTCTTCAATCTTCCAGGAAAAAAAGGAAGTTAAAACTTAATAATCTTGATATCTCTAAAGAAACAGGGACAAACAATATTTTTTTTAAATGCAGTTGCTTTCAGTTCCTTTCCAAGTTTGTGAAATCTGAGCTGCTTTATCACATGGAATAGAATGATTCCACTTAGATTCAGTATAGCTGTTTGTATTTGCTAATTCTGTGGTAGAGAGGGAGTTTCCTGACAGAATACAGAAGTGCTAACATGAAGATTCCCAATTTATCTGTGCCAATGGGTTATCTTAGCTCTGATTTGACCAGTGCAAAATTTTGCTGTTCATGCTTCTCTCCCTCAAACTTGATATATAAGCTTCAAAGCTTTTTCTTTCTCCTCTTACCCTAACATGCTATACGATTTTTAGGAATTTATTCTACCCTCCGTCTTTGGACAAAGCTCCCATTGATGTTGATTAGAAATACATTACCCGATCTCATTGGAAGAGGGACGTTTGTCAGAACTCTAGTGTCAACCACTTCTCAATTGCTTTTGTCAGCGGGTGCAGCTTGTACCAGTTAAGCTCTTACCATCTGAAATGGTTTTGAGCAGGAGATTCTGAACAAAACAGTGGCCATGTTTTCTTTATGAAATATAGAATTTGCACTGTGCTGTATTGCACACGTTGAACAGAGAAGTGCATTGCACGCTTCTAAAATCAGCTTTGTCATGACACATTCAAGATGTTTTTCCCTGTTGGAATGGAGAACCCTGACTGTGCTTTAGTTGTGCATTTGTCTGTTTTGTGGTTGTGCTTCTGAAATTGAAACTGAGGTTTTGAAATTCTTGTTCCAGAAATTTCTCAGGCCACTGTATAGTGTTCTATAGACTACAGGCTATCTTACTTTCCTAATGGGTATGTCAGAGTCACCGATTGGATAAATTGTAAACTAACTTAATGAGATTTGTTCCGATAAATAACTATAGCATATTTGCGTTTTCAGGTGGTTGGACTTGATTGGCTAGTATGCCTTTTCTGGCTCTGGCATCGATGATCCTTTCCTTAACGAGTTGCCAGTGTACAGTAGCTAGTGTGCCTGCTGCCTACCCGTTTGCTACTTGCTCATCTCCTTGTGTCAGCTTCTAATTAACATGTTTGTATGAGACTTTTGCCCTGGGGTCTGCTTTGACAAAGGTTTTCAATGATGAGATTGAGTTGACTCTGGCAGAGTTTCAAATGCAAGTAAATCCGCCCGCCCACCAGTAAATAGGCGGTTGCTGAATCCTGTTCTTGTTTTCCTCAGAAGCTCTCCTTTTATTTTACTTTTTTTTAAACCCCTACTTTGTTATATTGGAAAGTACTTGAATGGTAAATATAGGTGGTCACAAGCTCCCAAGGGTTATGATAATTAATGGGAACATCCGGGTATGGCCTTGTGTATAAGGGGTTCTGTTAAAATACATGTCAAAATAAAGCTGATCATTGTATGGCGGATAGCACTCTTCTGACTGACTTTGCCAAACTGCTGCACTTGAGGAGTGCATCAGTTATTGATGGGATGTTTTAATGACTGTCTTAATTTAAAAAATTCAACCTATTTTAACAAGTGGTGATTCAGCCTGGAACCTTTCCACTTGCCTGAGAAACTCACCTACTCTCTTCTTACCATTAAGCAGCAATCTCATGGTAGAAGGTGAAGTGTAGCCACTGGTTCATGTACCTGTTTCCACAAAATTAAGTGTCCACACAGTGCTAGATGGAACTCTGTAGTAGTTTATGAATGCTACAATTATTTGTAATGATAATGGACAAGAAGTCTTCCTTCATTGCCCTGAGCATAAGTAAGAATATAATTTGCAATGTAAAACATGTTTGTAAATTTTGTAATTGAGCAGTATGATTGGAAGATGACTTGTGTTAAGGTACATTTTTTTGATGGTCTGTCAGTACGTAATCATGAATTAAATATTTTTTTATTGATTTAGGTTATGTTTAACATTCCATTCGTGTAAAATATGTACAAATATATGTAATAAATCTTTTGAAGCACAGTTTCTGTCACGATTCCAGGTGACTTTAGTATTGATAGAAAGAACAATGCTGTAGATTGGACAGAGTTGTTGTCTCCATGTTCTATTACATACTATGGAACCCCCACAAATACAGGAGAAACAGTCGTCCTCGAGGCGACTGTAGCCCTAGACGTAGGAATTCAGACATATCCTGCAAGCTTCTGGCTCCCGATATGGCCCCTTTGGATCCTGCACTACAAAGAGGATGTAAAGCCGGCTTAACTTGCCAGCTGAAGGTTCCTCTAGCAGCTTAGCGCTGAGGTAGCTGACACTATGCTGCTTCCAGTGTCGTGTGTGGAGCCGGAGAAAGGACATGACTGGAGTGTTGTACCTTCTGGTAATCTCTGGATGGCATAACTGTCTTTTTGGGATCAGTACAAATTGGAGCAGCCCTGAGACCCACTGTCCAGCCTCAGAATAATGGAGGTGAGAGGAGGATAGGGGTGGTAAAAGTGGCAGCCTCCTTTATGTATCTCTTGTCTCAGCTAGACCAGAGGGTGACGCATCATATGTTAGTACATTGTTCATTTTAATTCAAACTCTTGTGCTACAACTCATCTGTTTCTCTTAAAATGTAATGCTTCATTGATATGTCCACAGTTCAGTTGTGAGTGGATTTCCTTATTGCCCCAGATGGTCGTCAGTGCCCCACATCTGCCTATTACCAGCAGGCAGAATGCTAATGGGAAAGCTTCCCTGGAGACACGTTCGCTGCTAAAGGAGCTGATCACCAGACAGTGCAGCAGAAGAAGCAGGTGCTGGCAAACCAGCATACAAATGAGTTCTCTGGTGAGGGTAGAGCAATTTGTACAGGTAAGTGGCTTCTGCAAATGTAATCCCTTGTTAGAAGAGGGCAGATAAAAGAGCCGATAGCTTATCTGGGCTGTGCACTGTGAGGTAGTAGTGGAAGGCCTAACAATGCCATTAGGACTATTA